>NC_084591.1:13046089-13358589 GCF_033807715.1 Cololabis saira
CGCTACAACCGATCCTGAATATTCCACCATAGATGTCTTCAGGCTCAGTCTACAATCATGCACATACGTTTTCGGCCACATAAAATAATGTATTGCTGAATTACAGCCAATTGATGTTTCATGGCGAGGCTTAAAAATGACCTCAAACTTCGCCGAATGACTACGGTCAAGCCCTCTGGGGAAAACTTAAAAGCTTCGCAATTTAGCGTCGGCCATGTGTCTAGATTGTACAAACCCAGTTGTGAGCCAATCAGATAAAATCTCTAGGAGGAGTTCGTTAAAGTACGAGGCCTGGAAATGATCAAAATTCATAAAAAATGACATTTTCTGTTCAAAATGCCGGACTTCCTGTGTAACTTAGAGCATGGGTCCAAGAGACTTTTTTGTAGGGCTTTGTCTGATATAATAGACACATAAAGGTCATTGCTGTAAGTCAAACCATATTATGGGGCTCGTCGAAAAACATAAAATAGGTGGCGCTATAGAGCCCATTCCTTGTCGACCCATGCCTGTCGCCCATAAAATACGTAATTTTACACGACTCTGGAAGCGTGTGCAAAATTTGGTGAGTTTTTGAGCATTTTAAGGCCTCCAAAAAGGCAATTTATTTACGGCGAGAATAATAATAATAATAATAATAATAATAAACATCACAGATACAATAGGGTCCTCGCACTTTCAGTGCTCGGGCCCTAATAAGAAAGAAAAAAAGCAAATAGTAATCTTGAAGAAAAAAAAACCTGGACAAATTAGTTGGCAATTCTTTAAAAGACTGAAAACATGATTAAATAATTTCTTAATGAAACTTCTGCACCTGGACAGGTATTGGGTTGTTTCAGCTCTCCAGATGAGAGGTACAGACCCTTTTATCGAACTCTTGAAAGCAAATAAGATCAATCCCAAAATGCCACTGTGTCCTTTCAAAGGAGCAAAGCCCCCTCTGCTTTGCCAACTGATGCACAACTGACAGGCTTGCAGCAGCTCCCACACCCCACCACCACCCCAGCATCCACCCCACCACCACCCCAGCATCACCCCAGCATCCACCCCAGCATCAACCCCAGCATCCACCTCAGCATCCACCTCATCATCCACGCGAAGGCTCTAAACCCCAGGATCAGGACAGACAAGTGATTGTTCCTCACCTGCACTATCGCTCTGTTGGTATCATCTGTGGGGACTGATGAGGCCGAGGCCTGGACCCCAGACTAGTGCTGGAATAGCGACCGAAGCTTGAGCTGAAACATTTTGAATTAAAGCTGCAAGCAGCGATGAACGGGCCCTCGCACCCTTGTGCACGTTCAGGCGTCCTGCAGTGGAAGCGCTTGTATGACTTGCATGTAGATTCTTCAGGCCTGGACATTTAGCGGATGAAACCAGCCACGACTCTCTATATCAAACCATTCAAAAGTTATGGCAGAAAGTAGGAACTATAAGATATCGACCAATCAGCTGAAGGGGCGGGGCTAATTTTCACCAATTATGTTCAAGGACTCAAAACCGAGTCCGATGACACCACCCACGAGTCTTTATGTCAAACCATTCAAAAGTTATGGCAGAAAGTAGGAACTATCAAATGTGGACCAATCAGATGAAGGAGGGGGGCGTGCTTTTTGGCGTCTATCGTCGCCACGGTAACGCTTTTGACTGAGAAAAGTAATGCGCATCGTCAAAGGATCGAGACGCACATTTTGATGTATGACAAATGTTACGGTTCAGGCTGCATTAACGGCTGAAGAAATGGCATAAATTGCGCCAAAATTACACGATTCATTCAAAATGGCCGACTTACTGTTCGGTTTCGGCCATGGCTCCAAGAGACTTTTCTTTAAGTTGCAACATGATACAGGTGTTTACCGATTTTCGTGCATGTACGTCAAACCGTATTGTGGGGCTTGAGGCACAAAGTTTTCTAGGGGGCGCTGTTGAGACATTAGGCCACGCCCATTAATGAAAACCATTAAATATCAAATTTTTTGCCAGGCCTGGCTTGCATGCAAAATTTGGTGACTTTTGGGGCACGTTTAGGGGGGAAAAAAGGCCCTCATTTCGTCGGAAGAAAGAAAATTTCCTACAGATACAATAGGGCCTTCGCACTGTAAGTGCTCGGGCCCTAATTAGTGGAAAAAGAAAAATATTTTAAATAATCAGTAATTGGACAATGGGATAAATTAACAGTTGGAAATTGCACTGAGCTTTAATTTTCACTAACTAAAGTAAATGATTGCACTGAGGGAGAGAATCTCCTGGGCAGTATTGAGCTTAAAGATCAACATGGAAAGCGAATGACCTTTGCAAAGCACACTGTTGAAAACAGACATGATTCCAGCTGGAAAATACTGCCAAGTCTTTGGGAAAAAAAACTATCATCACTGAACACATCTCATCTCTACATCCACAAATTCAGGTTAAAACTCTCCTTCCAGATCCTGGAACAACTTCACCAGCTTCCAAGGCGCATGGAGAAGGCTTGAAAAAGGTCGACCCTCCAGCAACACTTGCAGTACAAAACGTTAATATTTGATGAAACCCATCCTGCGGCGTTCTTCAGGACGACCTTGATGAAATACTGATGAAGGCCACAAGCAGAAACACGTTGGTCAAATATTAAAGGTGCTGAATTCTACATGTGTTGGTGGAATCTGGACAAATTTTAAAACTTTACGTAAAAGGAAAAAAAAACTAAGTGTAGACACACAGCTGCAATCTCTGGGACCAGGCTCGTGTAAGAAGGACTGGGGGGAAATAAAAAACTGTACTGTGGTCGGCTGAATTAAAATCTGAGATACTTTTGGGAAATAAATATTGTATCATCTGAGCAGAAGAAGAGACGGAGCATCCTGCTTGTTATCAGCTCACAGTTGAAACCAGCATCCATAATGGAGTGAGGATGCATCCTGCAAGTTGAACTGGAACCTGCGAAGGCTGTATGGTACGACGGAGTATTAGGGCCAAACTAAGACAAAAAAAATTGGAAATTACGAGAATAAAGTCATAATATAATGAGAATAAAGTCGTAAAATTACGAGAATAAAGTCGTAATGTTGCGAGAATAAAGTCGTAATAGAATAAAGTCGTAATATTATGAGAATAAAGTCGTAATATTACGAGAATAAAGTCGTAAAAATTACGAGAATAAAGTCGTAACATTACGAGAATAAAGTCGTAATGTTGCGAGAATAAAGTCGTAATATTATGAGAATATAATTTATGAGAACTCTAACAGGAAGAGCTTCTTCTCCCTGTGTTAAAATGAGGAATATTGAGCATCTTGTGAAGTTATATTTATATATTTAATATATATTACGACTTTATTCTCGTAATATTATGACTTTATTCTCGTAATTTTACGACTTTATTCTCGTAATATTATGACTTTATTCTCGTAATTTTACGACTTTATTCTTGTAATATTATGACTTTATTCTCGTAATTTTACGACTTTATTCTCATTACATTATGACTTTATTCTCGTAATTTCCTTTTTTTGTTTTTTTGTTTGGCCCTAATACTCCGTCGTAGTATGGTGCATATGGGTGTTGAAATAACATGTGTGACATTGACTTCATGTATTTGTACTATTTTATCATATAAAAGGATTTAAGGTTATGTAAATGATTGTTATCTGTTCCTTTGGATATTTTATGAATACACAAACGGATTGTAAATATCATGATGGATTATAGTAAAAGGCTTTTAGCTCCTTGACAGAGACTAAATGATGGTGCATGAAGAGGCGATCATAATGTTCCTGATAAACTGTATACGGGTAATAATAAAATTTTATTTAAAGGCGCCTTTTTTTTGCACTCAAGGTCGCCGTACACAACACATTAAAAAATAAAATCAGCAGAACACATTTAAAAGCATCAAAAAACATTTAAAGGAGCCGTCTGTAAGAAATGTCCAAAACTGGTACTGCAGTCACTTTCAAAATATTGTTGAGCGGTGTGTACCCTCCCCCTCCTCCCCCCGACCAGAGGTTGCCAGGTAGGCTGCAGAATGCAGCAGGAACGTAGGCTGCCATGGCTGCGATAATTAGAGCCGAGCTGGCAACCCGGATGCCGAAACAATACTGACTTGGTGATTGGGAGATAGGTGGAGGGTGGAGCTTCAGAAACAATACCGACTTTGTGATTGGGAGATAGGTGTAGGGTGGAGCTTTAGAAACAATACTGACTTGGTGATTGGGAGATAGGTGGAGGGTGGAGCTTCAGAAACAATACTGACTTGGTGATTGGGAGATAGGTGGAGGGTGGAGCTTCAGGCCAAAACAAAAAATGACAACATAAACATCAGTTGAGGGCTGCAACTCCTCTTTTTAAACGGGAATATCCTGGCTTGAGTGCTGTTGTCAGTGACATAAGTATTTGAAATGAACATGATTTTTAAATGTCTGTTGACATATTGGGGTCATTTTATGATTCGTTTTATTATTGCTCTTACATACAGCTCCTTTAAAAACAGCAGAGGTAAGATATGGGAACCTTTCCTCAGGTGGCTGTTTGTGGTTTCTGGCTTTTCTTTCATCTCAGCTGCTGAAGGTCAGATGATGGGATGTGACCAGAGTTCAAACACCGCTCCATCCCACCACCAGACCTCTGTAGTCCCTCTGGTCACGGCTCCACGGCTGCAGATGCTCAATTCACAGGTACGAGCAAGAGCGTGGGGACCATTAACATCTTCCCTCCCTCCCTTCCTCCCCCCTTTCTTTCTTTCTTTCTTTCTTTCTTTCTTTCTTTCTTTCTTTCTTTCTTTCTTTCTTTCTTTCTTTCTTTCTTTCTTTCTTTCTTTCTTTCTTTCTTTCTTTCTTTCTTTCTTTCTTTCTTTCTTTCTTTCTTTCTTTCTTTCTTCCTTCCTAACAGGAACAACAACTCTCAGACACGCTCCTGCCTAATGAGATCCGCTGAAGTCTGGCTACAAACACCTCCACCTCCCCTCTGCTTCCTGCTGCACCCAAACAGAGTCTCAATTTCTTCCTTAAGGCACATTTCCACTTAGAGACACAAAAAGGCTTGGGCTTTTTTATTAAATTGTTGTAAAAAATAATCCATTAACACTGTCCCACAATTTCATCACCTCTCTGAGCCACTACAACCGGTCCGACGGTACCCTGACGGTGGAGAGCTAGAAACACTTTAGTTCACTGTTGGTTGACAAATGATTGTCACTTCCTTATAAAAGACACAGCAGAAAGGTGTGCTGTTGATTACTGGTGACCCAAGATTGCTTTTTTTTCCCCCACAGATGCTGAGCCGGAAGAGAGGGAGCGATGGCCACCTCTCTACCTCTCTGCTGAAGACACTTTGTATGTTTATGTGGACAACAGTGAGCTAATGAGTGACCTTGATCTAAATGAGAGAATATTCAGATTAAGTGTTTACATTAGTCTGTTGGCATGGTGATCCCATTGTGAGCTCCAAATACAACCTTGTACTTTTTAAGTCTGATTTATTCTTTGTTTTAAACTTGTTGACATCCTCAGCGTTTCACAACTGCTGTGTGTGGAGGCTTCATATGGTGATAAAGGAGTTTACATGTACTACTATTATTGTTTACTCCAATCATGACCTTAAAAAGATTAAGGTTTGCTCCTTGGATGGTTGCTTCATAAGCAGAGTATCGGCTTGATCGGATCAAGATTGGAATATTGCGATCCATGTTAATGTCACTGAGGACCTAAGAGACCACACAACCAGCGTATGTTCCTGATATCTGTAAAGCGTTTTGGGAAAGAACTGGCTCGGCTGAATGTATCGTGCGTTGCGTGCTGCTGCAGAGGAACCGCAGCAGCAGCTGAGCTCTGATCCACCAACCGTCCAGGTGTTTTTCATACACGGAGAACTGTATGTGAACCGTATACAGATGGTCCCGTTCTGCCAAACATTCGTGCTGTGAACTTTCGTGCTGTGAACTTTCGTACGTAAGAACAAAGTCCAAGTTAGCATGTAAGGATGGTTTATATGATTTTCATGTCAGCCACATGGTGGCAGGAGCTGTCCCATCCAACTATCTCATAATGAAGAGAAAAAGGTTCTGAGTCTGAACCAGCGGATCTTCTTATCCTCCGTCTTGATTATAAAACACCAACAAACATAGTTTATTTGTCTAATATATGCATCTATGTATACATAAATATATATATATATATATATATATATATATATATATATATATATATATATATACATATACGAAATTTTTGGGTTTTTCGGGTCGGATCGGGTGTTTATATGCGCAATTTTAACTCTCCAATTAGCAAAATACTGGATACCTTCCCCTGCCTCATCATCATCTCGGTTTGCCTCGACGCGGGGCCCCGCGGCTGCTTGAGACCCGGTTTGATCGGTGATTTTTGTAACAAATTTATCAAACGAGCCTTTCAGAGAGACATTAAACTCTTCCATTTTCTTTAGTTTTTTTCTTTTTTCTTCCCCTGATGGGAATTTCCTGAATCTGTCTCGTTCTCTCGACATTGTGTGACAGTTTGTTCCACACTCCACAGACACGCGCATCATTGCACATATATTTATTGATATGCACAGACTAGTACACATTTAGGTCTGTAATGGAACGTGACTGTTGATATTTATAAGGGAAAAAAGGAAAAAAAACATTGAAAAAAAAAATGGCCCATAGCGTGAGGCCCCGTGCGGCGGCCCTGACCTCTACTGCCACTACTACTACTACTACTACTACTACTACTATCACTACTACTACTTCTATTACCACTACCACTACTACTGCTACAACTCCATCATTTTCAACCCATAAAGAAAGACAGATTGTCTGAGCCACAATAAAGAAGTAGACAACTGGAAGATCTGCACTGCAGACAAGAAGCTCGCTGTCACGCGGCTGACTGGCGCGTTTATACGCCAACAGCGACGTAGCCTTTGTCCTTTATATTGGCTACATGTGTAGTTTCCTCAAAACATCACACTTTACACATTTGACCTCAAACTTGTCCAATTCAAAGTTTCTTTCTGGGCTAAACAGAACTGAAAGCCTCAAATGTTCTCTCCATGAACTCATCCCTCAGCTTACTGCACTAAAACATCTGGGGCCTCTTGTTTCTCTGAGCAGTCCTCCACCGAGTCCACAGATGGATCCATCAGGATCTGGCTGATGGGCAGCACGCAGGCTACACACTAGGGTTGCCACCCGTCCCGTAAAATACGGAATTGTCCTTTATTTGAGAAAAAAATGTTGCGTCCCGTATTGAACTAATACGGGACACGATTTGTACCATATTTTCATTAACTTTTACACCATATTCTAGTTGCATTATTGAAATAAATGAACCGTTACACCATATTCTAGTTGAATTATTGAAATAAGTTAACTTTTACACCATATTCTAGTTGAATTATTGAAATAAGTTAACTTTTACACCATATTCTAGTTGAATTATTGAAATAAATTAACTTTTACACCATATTCTTCACCTGTAGGCTATATTCTATCTGGGCTGATGTGGACATACATAGCATAGGAGGATATTTCAGCTGCTAGTATGGTTGGCTGTCTGTACAGTCATGCAAGTTCAATGCTATTAAAGCACTTTAAACTTTAAATCAAAGCATTTAGTTTTTACATATAAAATAAACACATTTTTATTCAGTTTAGAAGTTTTGGGGCTTTTTTTCGGCTCCTGCGCTGCTGAAATCAGGGCGTCCCTTATTTCTATTTCTGAAAGGTGGCAACCCTACACACGCACATACTCACAACCGCTGGACAGACCTTTACTGGAGCGACAGAGCGTAATAGGTGCTGATTTGCTCCTTATAGGTGAAAAACCCTGCAGCGTGCGGTCGCCCATTTGTCTTTGCTCCCGTTAATGTGGCCCAGCTGCCTGCCTTTCACGTGGCGCCACCCGCACCCAAATCCCAACGAGCCTCGTATTTGTGTGTCTTGGCAGGCCGGCCGGCCCGCTCAACAGCCCCTCAGGAAGACGAGACAGCAGGGCTGTGGGAAGTGTGTGATGCTAAAGGTCCAACCTCTGAACCGTGTTCATTACAGAATTTGGTGGAAAACAGACAGAATCCCCCGCACCCGTCGCCCCCCCTGCCGCCTCGTTCCAGGGAAAACACGGTCGCCTCTGTGAGGAAGAGACACGCAGAGACGAGGAAACAGAGAAAAAGAGCAAAATACGAGACGAGGGCTGACACAGACAGCCACAGCAGGGGGGGGCATTCTGTTCCCGCATTAGACTGTCAATGAGTCTCATTAATATGGCTTCTTTAATCTGCAGCTGAGAACGTCCCGCTGAAGCCCATCCATGCATAAATATATCATACCCCAGCCTTTATGTCGAGAATTTGAGTTAAACTCGTGGAGAAAGCAGCTTCTGTTGCTCTCTGCTTCTATTACGTCCAGTTAGCCATTTCTTTTTTCTCGTGAAACCCACCGGGTTTCCACGTTAAAGATAAATTTATGCCCTTGTCACATCAGGAGAGCCTTGTTCTCCATCATTTCCACCCAGTAAGCAGTTGTAATAAAAGAGCATTCATGCTGCAAAGCATGTTATTTTTCTTGAAATCATAACTTAGATAAAAGCAGCGAAATGACTTCTCAAACCTGCTCACGTTACGCTTGCAATGCGATGAACATTTCATGTTCGGCGTCTTTTACATGTCAGGGATGCACATGTGAATGGACCAGTGGGCCCAAAAGGTGTCAGTAGGCAGATATGTCACGTGGTAGGAGCCAATCAGGAATCAGTTTGTAAAACAGGAATGCCTGACCCCAAAAGCCCCCCCCCTTTTTTCTAATTTGCCTTTTCTTTTTCCCAGTGCAGCTGGCATCCAGTGCACAAAGTCAGATCAGAGATGTTAACGGCATGTGCGATATTTGACTGTCCTCTGAGAAATCTGCATGGCATGAGATGAAACAGAAGAGATTAGAGGTTGGAGGCAAAGAGACATGCCAGAGACATTCCCAACACCACACATGCTCATTCTTTAATCATGATCCTCTCCTGCCAATATTGGGAAATCTGAATTCAAAAGCCTGTTCGGCTTCAAAAGAAACCAGAACAGACTCTTCTGCTGTGTTTCGCCAGTATTTGACAGAGTGAGTAATGGGTGCTACTGACGCTTCTTTCATCCAGAATCCCCAAATCTAAACATGGTCAATAAATTCATAGACTCCGAGTCCCTTCTTCAAACCTTCTGATGAAGCCCCAACTTCACAAGTGCCACAGTTCTGCAGCGCATCTTTAGGACCACAACGATTTGCTGTCCCGGTCTCGACCAGAGGTGGACAGAGTACTCGACCCCAGTACTTGAGTAAGAGTACAGATACTACTGGTCAAAATTTACTCCGTTACAAGTAAAAGTAGCTCAGTCAAAATATTACTCGAGTAAGAGTAGAAAAGTACTTGCTTTTAAAGGTACTTAAGTATCCAAAAGTAAATTATTTTAAATTTACTTTAAAGGGATTGTGACATGAAAAACACATTTTTCTTGATTTTTTGTGTTTTGTTGGGTGTCTTGACATCAATTACACCCAAAAAACAACGAACTTTTAACATTCAGTGTATTGTGTGCTTTCTGGGATTTTTCTGCATAACTGTGCAAAAACGGCGCACCTGGTTTGGTGGCGGGCCGTTACGTAACGGCCCGCTAAATCACCGCCCCCTCCACCCAGTCTCCTCTCCTCTCCAGTGCACCATAAAGGCTGATTTATGGTTCCGCGTTACACCGACGCAGAACCTACGGCGAAGGGTTACGCGGCGACGCGGACCGTACGCTTAACCCTACGGCGTATGCTCTGCGTCGATTTAACGCAGAACCATAAATCAGGCTTAACACGGAGCTGTTTACAGCCTCTTCTGTTCTAATCACCGGAGGAAAACTGCTAAGAAGACCCGCGGCCACTGACTGGACTTAAGATAAGGGGACACTTTATTTACATGCCTTTATTTTTATGATTGTTTGCTGTGGTTCGCCCTGCTGCTTTTCCGTGCATGCTTCGCCTGTCGCTCCCGGCTCTCTCCGACGCCGCTGTGAGCGTATGGCTGGAGGAGGAGGAGGTTTGGAGGAGGAGCGGAGCAATGATTGACAGGAAAGGGGGGAAAGGAAGCATTTTGCACGGCGCAAAAAAACACTGTAATAAAAAGCCAGGAAAAGAGTACTAGAGTGAAGTTTTTCTTGTTACACTCTTTTAGACACATTTGAGGGATGTTGGCCAAGACTTTTAATAGTGTTAAAAGCATTTTGAAAATGATGTCACAATACCTTTAAGTAAAAGTAAGAGTAAGAGTAAATTTCTTATTTTCCACATCAGTAAATTACTATATTTTTTCTAAATTAATTTAAGGATCTTTTAACTCTTGTTTCTGAGAATTAACTCTTTGAAACCAGCTGCACTGATGTGCTGCTTTTAGAACCACAATGTTATATAAAACCTGCAGAAACACCAAAAACAAATCAAATGAATGGGATCATAAGAGGACAGCAGATGATGCAGAGTTTATTAACAATCATGAACTGAAACCAAATGAACCTGCACCATCCAACTAAGTCTGGATCCCCCTCAGGGGGAGGCTTGACGTATTTCTGCTTTACGTACATCCCAGTGGAGAGCGTGCACTGTGATAGGTCTTCTCCTTTGACAAAAACAGCTTGTGTCCAATAGGATTTTAGGGAAGAAGAAAAAAGAGCAGACCTGAAAGTAACGAGTACTTTTCAGCCTTCCTAGAAATTTACTGGAGTAAAAGTGAAAATATTTGTCTTGGAAATGTATTTTAGTAAGAGTAATAAGTACCAAAGAAATCTAATACTCAAGTAAAGAACAAATCCTCTGGATATGTACTTAAGTACAGTACTCAAGTAAATTTACTCCGTTACTACCCACCACTGGTCTCGACACTCTCCAGCGGCTTAAAGCAGCATTCCCAGAGTCCTGCGAGTTGTCAGGTGTGTTCCTGGCACTGAATGTGCAGATAGGATAAATAAATCACACCCAGACCCTCCAGAGAGCGGACAAACCGACTGGAACGGGCAGCGGGGAATAAAAAAGACATCTGGCAAAGGAGCTGGAGCCCTTCTGGTGATGAGAAACGGACTTATAGAAAGCCATTATTATACGACACACACTGCTGGAGCTGATTGAGTCGGCTCTTTATAAGCTGGTATATATACTAAGGAATTTATAGAGCAAATATTTACAGAGCCATCCATTTTCCATGGTGCTTCACACTGCTCGGGGTTGCAGGGGGATTGGAGACTGCTTCCAGCATCATCAGGTGAGAGGGGCAGAGCCCACCCAGGACAGGTCATCGGTCTCTGCTGGGCTACCACAAACAGACAAACACACCGCAGTCGTTTAGGAGTCACAAATCAACCCTCCATGCATGTCATTGGACCGTTGGAGGAGAGTGAAGCACCTGGAGGAAACGACACAAGGAGAACATGCAACATCCACACAGAGTCGAATCAAATCAAACTTTATTTGTGTAGCGCTTTTCATGCATGTATAAGATGCAACGCAAAGTGCTTTACATAAACGTTAAAAAACTGGAGCTAAAAGCTAAAGGAAATAAGTATAAGATAGGCTGTGAAGTTAAAATACACACTAAAACAGTTTAAATGTATAACATAAAATCCTAAAAGTAGGTCTAGAAAGCAATACATGCTAAAATAAGCATAAGAACAACTTAAAACCATAAAACCTGGGTTAAAACAACAAGAACAGCTAGTTAAAACAAGGGTATACAAGAAATACTAAAAGGAATCAGCTAAAAGCCAATTCAAAAAGATGAGTTTGGACCTGCTTTTAAAAGCATCAACAGTCTCTGAGGTTCTCCAGCAGGTTATTCCACAGACGTGGGTCGTAGTAATGAAATGATGCCTCACCGCGGGTCATGGTTCTAACTTTGGGAATGATTAAAAGGCTGGTGCCGGAGGACCTCAGGGTAAAAGCAGATCAGACAGATAAGAAGGCCCGAGACCGTGCAAGCAGGTTCGAATAAAGCGCCAGTTGCCACTGCATAGCCAAACTGCTAAATGTTCCCAGATCAGTAGTTCAAAACATGTATTTATTTATTTTATTTTACTTTTTTTTTTTTACCTTATTCATAATTTTATTCAATCTTATTTGTTATTTACTGTCTAATTATGTCTTGCCGCTTTTAATGTCAATGTAAAGCACTTTGAATTACCTTGTGTTGAATTGTGCTATATAAATAAACTTGCCTTGCCTTGCCTTGTCTGCACACATATTAATATATATTTTTTTTTTTTTACCTTGTCTGCACACATATTAATGATTGATACCATGACAGTAGAAACCAAAGGCATATATATGTGCATTATTACTATATTTAATATATATACATATATATACGCATACATATGCGTACACATACATAAATATACACATACAAACCCAGTGATATTTTTTTTTTTTTTTTGGGGGGGTGGGGGGGTGACGACATCTAGTGCCAATCCAGGAAGCAGGAACACACGGAGACACACGTCAAGCACTGGAAATCTGCAACAAAAAACCACAAACAAGACACAAAACCGACACGGAGCCAACCAAAACACACATATTAATAGTTAATACCATGCTGGTGCATATATATATATATATATATATATATATATATATATATATATATATATATATATACGCACACATATACATATATATACACATACGAAGCCAAATTCTTTATTTATTTATTTATTTATTTATTTATGTAAACTAGTCCCTACTTATGAACAAGTGCACAATAGTTCAATAAAGTGCAAAACATGATGCTGTGTAATAATAAAAAAAAAGTAAATATTCTTAACCACATTTTCTAGTCAAGTAAGTAAAAAATATTAAATGTTTTTTTTTAAAACTGGCTTCAAAAACAGTTGTAGATGAGCATTTTACCACTGCCCTGCGTCCCCTATTCTGTCAACAATAATTAAAGTCTGAGGTGTGACGAGAGCTGCTGAGATAGTTTTGGGAATGAAACGCTTCCCTCAAACCTTGAAGAAGAGTTTCAGTCTCTCAAGAGTTTGCCGCCTCCTTTACCAGACTCTTTTTACTTCACGGTTGTCCATATGTATCCAGGGGGCTGACAGGTCAGTCTAACAGTTATGCTCTTTAATCAAGGAGACTCCAGAACTTGTAGATATCATACAGCATTAACGTCGTCTTCACGGACGTGAAAATGCCATGTGCACTAATCCGCTTTGGCATCGTCAGGCTTGCTGGCTGATAACAAGCTGGATGGTTTTACCCCAGAGGACACGGCATCAATAATACATCTCGAGATGTTGTTTACACATTCTATGCTTTTCATTTCCATCTTACAGTTTTAACTTCCTGTTTCCAATCCAGTAACAAGTCCTCCTGAGCACATGCGGGTGTTTCCACTGTCATATCTGTTTTCAGTGAAATGCAGCCTGAGGGCCTGCAGTGTCGTGTTTCATGCTGTTTCGTGGGTATTGTTGTGCTCCTTGCTTCTCTGTGTTGCAGTTTGACCTCGTCTTTTGGGTCTGTATGTTCTGTTTTAGTTTACCCACCGTTTTATTTTGGAAAAGCTTGTTCTGTTTGGTCTCCTGCCTTTGTTTAACACCAGAATCCAGGTACGGATTGCCCCAAAGCTTGTTTGCTGGCCACCATCTCCCCGAGCATTCATACTTCTTGGTTTTCATTTTTCATCAGTTTGTTTGTAATTGTCCCCAGCTACGATCCTGCCCTGGTTCTCCGCCTGTTTGTCTTTAGTTTTTATTTTTTTGTCTTCTTATCAGTAGAGTAACACTGGACCCAGCGTAACTCCAAAAGTCTTTATTTACTTCAGGAAGACAAAGACATAGAATCACAAGAATAAACCTCCTGACGACAAGCAGATTTGGTCTGTGATTGGTTGAATTCCTGGAGGCTTGATATGCTGTAGTTAGAGCTCATCTAGAAGCATTAGTGCTTTTTTTGTTTTATTTTCCAGTTTTTTTTAATAAATTTTAAAAAAAGCAGTTTTTCCGCATTATTTGCTTCACTACCAGTTTCTGTGCTCTCTTCAAATATCTTTACTTCTGAAAGGCTTTGATTTTCTTTTTTTATACTAATTCACATCACTATCAGAAACACTACTAGGTGTTTTATCAGGTGTTTTAACAAAGCTTTTAATAGACCTCTTAGACCTAACTTGTGATGGCTTGAAATTACTTGAAATGAGGTGTTATCATCAAATTCAAAATTAGCACAATAAATGGATCTTATTAGAATATGGGCTGACTCAACCGACTCTGACATCATCATTCTTACTGAAACATGGCTTAAGGAATCAATTGCAAATGATATGATTAATATAGAATGATTTTTAGAACAGACCATGCTGGAAAAGAAGGATGAGTCACAGTTTGGCCGCGTTCAGACTGCAGGCAAATCTGATATATATCTGATTCCTTCTCATATCCGATTTTCAGGGCTGACTGTCCACACTGTTTTTAGCAAGTGTCCATATCGGATCTGGCTCTGTTCAGACTGCGCCACATCATTGACTGATCTGACGGGTTGCCGTAGCAACGACGTCGGAGCGGAGGCGTCACCCAGCGCGTGTATTGTGTGAAGTCATGTATTTTTTATATATAAAAAAAATCCCAAAATATCTGTACCGTTTCTGATTGGGTCGGCACTGCGCATCATTTTTAGACATAACAATGAACGCATACCGCAAAAGTTGTGTCTCGGTGGAGGGACCCGGCGTCCCAGCAAAATGAGAAACAGAGAAAAGTGTTCAGAACAAAACCACCAGCAAACTAACAAACCAACCAACAAAGCTCAAAGTTAACAAAACAAACCAGTAAATTAATAACTGGCAGCCCCGCTCCATAACCTCTCCTCCTAGGAGGAGAGGGGCTGACGGGCTGCAGGTTCAGGCTCACAGCGCGACTGAAGGCTGATTTATGGTGCCGCGTTACACCAACGCAGAGCCTACGGCGTAGGGTACGCGGCGACCCGCACCTACGTGGAAATGCAGTCTTTTTTTCTGCTATTAAAACATGACTTGTAATGTGAATTTGCAACACTTAAACTACAAATAATAGTTTTTGACGTGACATCAGAGATTGTACATGCTCTCTGTGAAAGGATGAGTAGCTCCACAACTGGAAATGGGCGGGTGGTTTGGAGCGTCTGGGACAGTCATATCCGATCTGAGTGTTTGGAGCTGTTCAGACTGACACGCATCTGCCCAAATGAGATAATGATCGGATATGAAACTACCTCCTGGAGGTGGTTTCCATCTGGTTTGCAAAAATCGGATATCATGCGGTTTGGGACTGTTCAGACTTCAAAAGAGTCATCCAGTTTCAATCTGGATGGGCTAAAAATCGGATATTTGCCTGCAGTCTGAACGCGGCCTTTATGTAACAACTTAAATAGCACTTCCATCCAGTCTATAACAAAGCCAAAGGGCTTTGAAATCACTGTGATTAAAGTATATCTTCCAAACGGTTCTGATATTGTGGTCAGATGCTATCGAAGCCACGTCTCTACTCTCCAATCTTCTCCACATCTGAACTAAATGTGAGATGGTTTTACTCTGAGACCTGAACTGAAACTGGCTACCGGACTTGTCAAATTATTTTATTCTTTGTTTGCAGATAATTAATTCACCAACCCAGTTAAATCAAAAAAACCTGAATAAGTCCACCTTGATAGACATTATTTAAAAAAAACGCACCCCACAGATTCTCTGCAGTTGGAACGTTCTGTATCGATGTTAGTGATCACGGTTTATTTATAAAAGGCAGTTTAAACGCTTCGATGAGCAAGCTTTTTTACATGATGTGTTTGATAGCGACTTATACATTGTCTCACAGATGACAGATGTTGTTTTAGCATGGGATTATTCTTTCAAATCCACCTTCTTAGCTACAGTATATGTGACAAGCATGCCCCTTTTAGAAAATGTAGGATAAGCGGTTAAAATAACCTTCTCTTATACCCTTATCCGGCACAGAAATGTCACATGGCCAAAAGCAAAGAAATCAAATACTCCCTTAGAGTGGGTTTTTTTTATAGAACACCAAGAAATAAATGCAGTAAATTAATTAGAAATGCTAAATGTGATTATTATCTTAATACAATAAATGAAAACATGAATAATTCTGCTAATTTTTGGAAGCTAGTTAAATCATCTTCTGGTTCTATTACATCAAAATAGTCTCACTGACCTTTTACGGGTGAACCAAAACGAAATGAAGAGTAAAATAAAAATTGTAAACAACTTTAATAATCATTTTATTTCTGCTGGCTCCAATTTTAAACTTTAGTACAGCTGGGGGGCATGATGGAGGGCCTGACCCTGACCCATGTGACCCTGACCAACAGTTGCACCCATTTTGACCTCTCAAGTTCAGATAGCTCTTATAAGCCTAGATGTAAAAAGAATTCCTCAGGTCCAGATAAGATAGAGCCGTTTTTCTTGCTGCAAGTATTATTGCAGAGCCTATTTATTATTGCAGAGCCTATTTCCTCCATTTTCAACCTCAGTCTCTGCACCAATGGAATACCCAGCTCATGGAAATCGGCTTTGCTCCTCCCTTTGTTAAAGGGTGGAAACCCTTCTGACCTAAATAATTACCGCCCTGTCTGAATCACTTATAAATAAGCAACTGAAGATATTTTTAACTGATAAACATTCTCAGTGAGTCTCAGTCCGGCTTCAGATCAGGCCACAGTAGTACAACAGCAGCGATGCTAGTCACAGATGATATTATCAGATGTCTAGACAGTAAGAAACAATGTGCAGCATTGTTTGTTGATCTGTCGAAAGAATTTGACTCTGTGGACCATGAACTTTTACTGCTTTTACTGCAGAGACTTCACTGCTTAGGCCTTAGTGAAATGGCTCTGAACTGGTTTAAAAAACTACCTATCCGAAAGAACTCAGTGACTGTGTTTACATGCACTCAATAACCCTTTTAAAACCCGAATATTGGCAATAACCCGAATTTGCACGGCCATGTAAACACCAATAACCCCTTTGAATAACCCGAATTTGCTCATATTCCGGTTTTTAAAATCCTGAATATGACCCCTGGGTTACTCCTTTTAAAACCCGAATATTCGGTCATATAAACACCAAACGGTATATCCCGATCAAACGGAACATGAATTTGTTTTCTGGGCATGCTCTGTTCGCAAGGAATCCTGGTCTTTTGAGTCCAGGAAGTTCTTCTAAACATGGAGAAACACAAGACCACGCCACACTTTTGGAGTGAGGAGGAGACTAATCACTTCATAAATGTAATGAAGGATATGAACATTTTGGCATTTGTAGACGGTAGAAAGTACGGGGTTGGCGAGATTTACAAGAAGGTGAGCGAAAAGTTGCGCGAAGCAGCATTTGTTTTGAATTTGGATACAGGAAGGAGAAGCGGAAATGACGCTAATTGCGTCATGATGTTCTCCGCGCGTCACTGGTTTGATCGTGATATCCCGAATGATTAATTACCATGTAAACAGGGATAACCCTGTTTGCTCACGCATGTAAACGGAATATTCCGAATGTGTCAGCAACTGGAATATTAGCAATAACCCGAATTTTGACTGCATGTAAACGTAGTCACTGTGTATCAGTAGAAAACTACACCTCAACCCTTCTTAATGTAAACAAAGGTGTCCCTCAAGGTTCTATTTTGGCCCCTATCTTACTTTTAAAATGTATTAATGATTTTGGTAATGGAATAAGTCCAGCACATTTTCATGTATATGCTGACGACACAATTATTTATACAATGGCACTTTTTGTAAATCAGGCCATAGAGCTCCTGCAGAATGCCTTTCAAACACTACAGTGATTCCTGCTGGAGTTAAAATTAGCTCTAAATTCAAAGCAGACCAAATTTATGACCTTCAATTGCTCTCGTCTTAATATAGTTGTCCCCACGATCTCGACATTAGATGGTACGTGTCTTGAACGAGTTACTTCTTACAAATATTTGGTATGGCTTGAGGACAGGACATCTTTTAACGTACACATTGACAGACTGCTGAGAAAGCTTTCGCCAAAACTGGGTTTTTTCTTTTATCTGAAGAAAAGTTTTTCATTGGAACTTGTGCAAAGCTCGTTCTTATCTGTTCTGGATTATGGAGATGTGATATATATGCATGCAGCATCTTCCCTGCTTAAAAAGCTGGACTCCGGTTATCACACAACTCGTTTTGTAATGAGTGCAGGCTCACGCACACACCACTGCACCTTATATGGAGTGCTAGGATGGCCTTCCCTACACCAGAGGAGACAAGCACACATGTTGACATTTACTTTTAAAGCATTAGTTGGTAAATTGCCATCTTACATCTCCACACTTCTGTATTTTTATACAAACACCTAGAGCACGAGACAAGCAGCAAAAGGGATGCTTTTAAATGTCCCCAGTCAGATCTTGATCAAACCTAATTTTCCTTCCTCTTATATGTATGTTTTATTGTCTTATATATGAATGTGTGCTGTCTTGACCGGGACTCAGTGGAAAAAGAGATGTTGTATCTCAATGGGTTATTTCCTGGATAAGGCTAAATAAATAAAGTAAAGTAAAAGCTTAAAGCAGCTCAAAAAGACATTGCATTGCAGTTCCTGCAGCTGATCTGTTGTCTCCTGACTCCATCTGGACATAGGGCTGCATGACTGCATAAGAACCAAATAAAGTTTTATTTGGATGAAAATTTTGAAATATTTTTACACTACAAACTTTAAATTTCCTCCACGAACATCCACAACATTAATATTTCAAATGTTAGTGGTGAAACATGGTTTAGGAAACCTTCAACTGAAATAGTTTCAGGAACCTCTATCTTTTGGTTCATCTGTCCATCCATCCCTCCATCCATCTTCTTCCACTCATCCCGGGCCGGGTCGTGAGGTCAGTAACCTAAGCAGAGAAGCCCAGATTTCCTTCTCCCCGCCACTTCGTCCTGCTCATCTGGGCGTATCCCGGGGCGATCCCCAGGCCAGTCAAGAGATTAGGTCCCTCCAGCATGTCCCGGGTCTTCCCCGGGGTCTCCTCCCCGTGGGCCATGCCCGGAAGACCTCACCAGCGAGGCGTCCAGGAGACATCCTCACCAGATGCCCGAACCACCTCATTTGGGACCTCTCAATGCAGAGAAATAGTGGCTCTACTCTGAACTCCTTCCGGATGACCGATCTTCTCACTCCATCTCTAAGGGAGAGTTTGGACACCCTGCAGAGGAAACTCACTTGTATCTGTGATCGCATTCTTTCGGTGACTACCCACAGGTCATGGCCATAGGTGAGGTGAGGGTAGGAACATAAACTGATGGGTAAATTGAGAGCTTCACCTTTAGACTCAGCTCCTTCATTACCACGACAGACCGGTGCAGAGTCCCAACCCCGACCTGGAGATGGCGCTTCACCCTTTTCAGAATCAGAAAAGGGTTTATTGCCAAGTTTTCACACGAGGAATTTGTTTTGGGGATTGGTGCAACACAATACAAATATAAAAACAAATATATAAGAGATGAAATAAAATGAAATGTATAAACAATAAAAAGTATAAACAGTAAAATAAAATGTAGACCAGAAATGTACAAAATGAGGTTTTAAAGTGCCGGGTGAGTCTGTACAAAAGTGACTTAGGAACTTAGGATAGGTCCGACTGAGGACCATGGTTTTGGATTTAAAGGTTCAGATTTTCATCCCAATTGCTTCACATTCAGCTGCAAACTACTCCAAGAGTTATGGTAATTACCCGATGAAGCCAACAGAACCACATCATCTGCAAAAGGCTGAGGTCACCAAACCAGGCCCCCTCCACTCTTCGGCTGTCGATAGAAATTCTGTCCATGAAAATAACGGACAGAACCGGTGACAAAAGGCAGGCTTGGCAGCCTTCAATGGTTTGTGTGACTCAATATTTGTGTTTAAACATTCTTCTCATTCCAGGACGTGCTAGAATATCATCTGCTGACCAGAAGGAGAAATCAGACGTACACCCGGCAGCAAATGAGTTGAAGTGGAAGGTTTGCCGTCTGAAAGTTTGTGGAGTTCATACACTAAGGCAGCGATGAAAGCTGGAACAGTCGATCCCGTATCAGCTGTGCTCCCCGTAGGTTAGCCAACGCCGGTCCAATTAAAAAGTGTAACTGCTGCTGCAGTCAGTGGAGTGGGGATCCACAGCAGAACTGACCTCCATCTGCTGTGGTCAGTTCTGGCGCAGAGTTGGCAAGACTCTCCAGAGGGCAGAGCTTAATTTGTGATAAAGCCCGAGTACAGAGACTACAGAGAGAGGGGGAGAAAACAGGTGAATGCAGCAGGAAGGAAAGTGAGACAAAGAAGAGCAGCAGGGCGAAGAAGTGAGAACAAACCTCTGCAACAAATAGGCTGCTCGGCTTTCGTTTCAGGGTGACAGGTGCATTACCGTAGGTTAATGAGAAGCCCAATGCTGCCTGTGGGGAAGCTTTTTACCTCCGCTTCCAGCTGCATCAATCAGACCAGACAGAAACCCTCATTCAGGTGCACAGACACGCAAACACATAGGTAGATAGTGTATTCCAAAACATCTAACACAGACTCCCTTGCAAACCCTCCGAGAGATCATCGTAGCTTGTGGGCTACACTGATGGAACAATATTATGGCTGCAATTTGGTGCAGGAGATTACGCTGTGATTAGGAGGTATTTATGGATACAATGAGGGATAATTAGCACTTCAAGCACAGCCCACAGGTGTGATCAAACTGTTGCTTCCACTGCAGTCTGCCAACTCTGTATGGAAAATGGTGCTGGATGTATTGAGATCCTGTAATTAGATGTAATCAAAGATCGAACAACAGCTTTTCATGTGTATGTTGTTCTGCTTTGTAGTAGCTCTTTTCCCAGGTGTGAAGTAGGTGCAGCCCCAATTGAAGTAAGTTAAGGACAATTTGCTTTTACTCCTGTTTACCGGAAAATTCTTCTGGCAGTCAAAGTGAATCAAAGTGCAACTGCACTGTTTTGACGATGCAGAACTGGTGATGTTTTTTTTTAAGTTCACAGAAATACACTGCTCTAAAAAAATAATGAAGGGAAGTTGGCTATCCTTCTAGCATTTTTAGACTGATCATAATTTCTGAATGATCATTCTGGTTGGTTTTAAGCAGAGGTGGCAAATCCGGCTTCAGAAAGTAAAAGTCCTACCATGTATTTGTTCTGCACATTCACTCAACCAGCTGATTCTAATCAGCACAGCTCTTCAGCCAGGTAGATGAGCTAATTAGTGAACTCACCTGGTTTTAGTGAATGGACAGAACAAATATATGGCAGGACTTTTACTTTCTGAAGCCGGATTTGCCACCTCTGGTTTTAAGAATACTGTGACATCACAGACCCAGATCAACTTCACACCATGTTTCGTTGCTGTTCCTCTTTAATTAGGTAATGGAAGACTACAACACCAGTTTTGATTGGAGTCCGGTAAAGTGGTGGACCTTAATTGACAACCAGTAGCTACAGTGAAGTAGTTTTTTAGACCCAGAAGGAACACCTGGTTTATCAAGTCTGGTACTTAAAACTTAACTCAGTTATCACAACCTACCTATGCCAGCTTAAAGCTCACGTTACACCGATTATGATTGGCTCTGTCCTCATTTCTACTGGCTACTCAACTCAACTGTATTCATGATGCACTTTAAAAACATGGTGATGTAGCATCACATTTTATAGTTTTAGTTTTATTCCATTTAAAATTTTTTAAAGGTATCTGTTTTATTTATTTATCTATCTCTTATAATGTTTTTACTATTTTTATTGTTGTGGACTGATTATTTTTTTTAGCCTTAATCCTTGAACCTTTATCTCTTTATAAATTTTATATATTTTATATTGTATGTCAGGGTGCATTGGTCTCCCAGTTTTTATTTGTTTATTATGCTTATTTTTCAATCAAAATGTCAAAGCACCTTGTATTTCATGTACTTGGACGAAAGGTGCTATATAAATAAAATTTGATTGATTTGATTGATTGAAAAACAACATAGTTGGCCAAAGTGCTAAACACAGACACGGGGGTCAAAGAAAAATTTAGAATTACAGAATTAAAACATGTCAAAAAAAGATAAAACATCAAATGCATAAAACAGTAAGGCCAACATCTCAAACTGAATTAAAAGCCAAAGTGAAAAAAAGTATTTTGAGAGAGTATTTACAAATGGGAAGTGTTTCCGTCTTCCAGATGTAAAAGAAATTAGTTCCACAATTTTCCGTCAGCAAATCAAAAGGGCGGTAACCTCTAATTGTCCTCTTTGTCTTAGAGGACTAACATGAACTGCTCTGCTGACCTTAGGGAGCGTGAAGGAGCTCACAGCTGAAGCACGTCAGACAGACCATGAAGATATTAAAAAACATAAAATAATTTTGTAATCAATGCAAAAGCAAATTGGGATCCAATGAAGTGGTGCAAACATTAATTTACCGGTATCTCATTTACAGCCTTCTTGTGCTGTTTGAGACTGCACTATGTTCATCTAACAACACCAGTTATGATATTATTAGTGATTCTTCTCAGTTCAGATATCAAATTCACAGAAAACAGCGAGTGCACTTTCCCATATTTCCGGATCAAGTGGGTTTATCCCCTCGAGTCAAAGCAAACCGTGAAAACATGTTTAATAAAAAGGCTGTTGTAATGCCCGTTTTTGGTGTTTGAACTAAAATGCATCACAGATTTGACGTTAAAAGCCCTCAGAAAACGTGTTAAGATTTTTGCAAAGTGGTAAAACATGTTTCCTTTCAACTTGTGTGACTGCATTTGGTAATTTTCAATTAATGGAATTAAACTTGTTTTTATCTACAATTAGTTGTCAGGTTTGAGTTATGTTTGTTTGAGGATAGGCTATACATTTAAAATATATATAATATATTATGATATAATATTTAAAAAAAATTGTAACAATGATTTATGAAATGTTGCTGTTTTTCTTCCTCCTTATTTTTCCTTAAAAATAGAAACTCCATAATAGATTGTGATAGAAAGCTTCTCTCTCTCCCCAACATGGGGCACACAGTGCATTACTGCATTGTTTGCCTACTATTGTTATTCATGTTCTTGCTCTAGTACGAGGAGTGCTGTTGGGTCTGGTGGAAACATTATACACACTGAGCTCACCTGGGAGCTGCAGGAGTTTCTCTGTGCACACAGGCAGAACCCCAAACACAATTCCCTCTGCTGATTTTGAAGTAAAAAAAAAAGCTGCAGTTATTACGAAATGCAAATGTAAACAGATAAAAGTTTGTTTTATGTGAAAGTTCAGGATTTCTGCAGACCTTTTGACCACTGTGCTCCAGGCACAGAACACACTGTGTTGCCTTTCGTTATAAATAACATATCATCAGTGGCCTGCTGTTTGAAGCCTGTAATGTATACAGACCTATTATGTGCACACACGAAGTGATATGTGGAAAAATATATACAAAGTTGTATAAAATGGCCTCAAAATATATATTCTTTTCTATTTGCGGCCACTCTGTGCAAGGCAGGTGACTATGCTCTCCTGCTGGGCTTTCTTACTCTGTCACTCCTAATTTGGTGTTGATGCTTTCACACCAAGCCCCCTCCTTCTTCCCACCTCCATCTATGTGAGCTGGAGTGGAAACCATGTGTTTTCACAGACTCTGCTGATGCTCCCCAGTGTTTGGGGAGGCGGTGGAGCTGTGCCAGAGTGATTTCAGCAGCATTTTACTCTGCACGGGCCAGAGAGGCCACATGGAAAGGAGAGCCTGCCCTTATCACAGCGGAGTTGCCCACAAGGGAAATGGAGAGGTAAAAGGAGCCGAGGCTAGAGAAAGGAAGGAGGTACGGAGTGTGAGTCACTCCATCATTCTTCTCCATTCCACAAGCCGCTGGGCAGGAAATGAGGCGGAGGACACCCACTGACCTGAAGCCACTTGCCGCCTCTCTGCCTATCTCCGAAACAATTTAAACAGCTAATGGAAGTGGGTTGATCCTCTTTCTATCTCACACGGGGGAGCTGGGACTCTTGCAGCTCATTTCTGATTAGAGCTCCTAATCTGGCCCAGACAGAGGAGAAACCCAGGCAGTTATGTTATTATACGTATCTATCAGGCACGCGTGTCTGTGTGTGTGTAACAGACAGAGCACTCATGCTTTGTTTATGCATGATGCCTGAGAGAGATTGCAAACAGGAAGGACAGTGAGGGTCCGTGCAGGGGGGAAGGACCCGTGCAGGGGTCAGTCTGCAGGTGGAGGTGGTGGGTGGAAGGTGCTGATGGGACATGTCCGTGACACAGCGTGAACAGGATGTGGGGAAGAGGAGCGTTGGCAGCTGGGGAAAGACCTCCACCATCATCTGTGCTGGATTGAGCACCACCGGAGCACCGAGCTCGTGAAAAACATGCTTTGATATGAAGACAAATGGTTACTGAGGGAATACTCTGGTAAACATTCATCTTGTTTCCATGCTGAGGTGTCAGAAGATGCCTCAAATTATATTAACATTTGAATAAAAGAAAGCTTCAAGTTGTACTTGCCAAACAAACCTTCCCAAGACATGCACTTCTTATGTACTAATTATTGTTCCTCTTAATCAGCCACAGTTGTGTGTTGCTCACTGAGCACAAACATGTGCAAAAGTTACTACTACCTCTTTGTAAGGCTATGGGGGTTTTTGTTTGTTTGTTATGCGTCAGTCTACATAGTAAAAATGATCTAATCATACTGAATATCTTTTTTTAATTATGTCATAATGTATTTAACAAAAATTAGCCAAAAACAAATATGTGGGCAATACTAAGTACCTCATGAGTTACCAGCTCGTAGATCCAGATTTAGCAACAATAATCTTTAAGTACTTGTTTCTGTATGGCTTTAACATTCCCTCACATCGTTGTAGAGGATTGTTGGTCCAGTTTTCTTTAAAACTTTATTTGATTCATTGAGGATTTTAGACATTTGCACAGCATCTCTCTGGAGGTCCCACCACAATGAATTAATGAATGAAAAACCTTTATTGTCCGCGTAGGGAGATTCGGTTTGTCAGCCAGCAACAGAACAGTTTAAGAAGAGTTAAAATAAGTTAAAAAGAGTTAAGTTAAAAAAGCAGAGTAGATTAGTTGTTAAAAAAAACTGTTAAAAAGAATAAAAGTCCAGTATATGTGCAAGAGCAAGTAGTGTGCAAAAAGTGCAAGTGTGCAAAGTCCTCAGGTCCCCCACCCCTGTCCGCGACAACAACAACATTCAACATTTCATTGAGGTCTGTACTTCGACTATGTCATTCCAAAACTATGATTCTTTTATTTTCCCGTCATTTGTTCATTGTCCTGTTGCATGACAAACTTGGGATCAATCCTCACATTTGTCCTTAGGTTAGTCAGAGAGTACAGATGATACCTAGAAAACAACCCCAAATCATCACCCTCCACCACCGTGTTTGAGGCCTTTCTGCTGAAATATATTGTTTGGTTTTTGCTAAATATGGCGTCAGACATTGAGGCCAAACAACTCCCCACTGGTTTCATCTGTCCATAAGAGACTGTTCTAGATGTCTTGTTGTTTGTTAAGATGAAGTTTGGGAAATCCTATTATTGCTTTTGAGTCTGAAGAGGCTTCTTCATGGTAACCCTCACGAACAAATGGTACCTGTAGGGTCTGGGGTTATGTTTATTATTTATTTACTACCTCTCTTATAGCATTGTGGGGTCTGATCTCAGTGTAAATTTGCTGGGATGATGTTTCCATGCACTAATCTTTCTTACTGTAAAATGTTCAATTCCATATTTTTTTGGTATATTTCTATAACCTTTTCCACATGGCTGCGCAGCAACAGATACTTGTTTACAAGCCTCGCTTATATCCTTCCCTCTTGGCATTGTGTTAGACACCTGAATTCCCCAGACCAGCAAACAGACAAAATCAATACTTTTGCAGAGGTGTACACACCTGCTGAGGATTAGTTCATGAAGGGTTGACGATTAGCGGCGCCTGGCAACAAGTTATCCTCCTAAATCCCGTGGAAGCTGCCAGGGCATATTTATTGCTCACTTCCTTTTTCCTTTATGCTTCATTTTTGTCAAATAAATAGCGGCATGTTGGGGAAAAACAGTTATATGTTGCGTTTTGTCTGATGTTTTATTTGCCTAATACCAAGACACACTAGGATCAGATCATTTTTATTAGCTTTTCACACGCGCAGGAATAAAAGAGGGAGTAACTTTTACTAACGCTAGTGTAAGTCATATCCTCATCATTCATTCTTTCATTTCAGTGTCACTGGGATCATGATGTGTCTCACTTCCTCTGCCCTTGACTCAATAACTGACAATTGTGCAGAAAAACAGATAGAGGAAGCTTCTTTGTTCGTTGCATTTGACATAAATAAACGGTGTGTGTGTGTTTTACAGTATTATGAATCCAATGTCAGCAGCCGCACACTCACGATACAAACTGCATGTCCTTGTACTAGAGTTTTTCTCTGAATCTATTCATGTTGAACTTCTTCCCTTGATTAATTCACTGACAGTTTAGTCCGTCAGATTTTAGCTTCGTCTCATCTGCAGTCTGGTGAATATTTAAATGGTAGCCATCAATTATATTATTGAAACAGCTTCGTGTTTTTGTTACTCTATAATTTGCTGTTTTCTTTTAAATAGATTAGATAGTGTTTCATACTTAATCTAAAATGGGACAAAAGGGAAAATAAAATCCACAAAACTTGCAACTTAAAAGGAAGAAAATGGTTAAAAAATATCAGCTTGATAATTATGTACAATTCATCAAATAACATTCTTAATCAATTGGATTTTGCGCAGCACCAAAGACATTTCACTGGCACCCAGCGTGAAACCATGATGCACTCAGAGTAGCTGATTTTAAACAAACATGAGGGCAAGTTGGTCATCTCTCAGCATGGTTCTTCCCTCCTTTCATGCCTGATGGATTTCAAGAGTTTTTGAGGTTTGAATTCAATGTTTTCCCTCTTCTTCTTGCTATTGCCCTCGGCTGTTGGCCAAGGTCAAAGCCAGAGTCTTCGTGAAGAGCCCTCTGACTAGTTCTGCATCGTTGCTGTGTCATTTTACTTAAATCAGTGTTGAGATATAAGCTTCTGGCTTGATAACATGGGGGTCTTTTCCTTTAAAAATAGCTGTTCTTATATTTTATAAGAGGGGCTATTTTGTACTTACTGCAAAGGAACAATCTTGTTATAGCAGTGAAATTTATGTATGTGGAGCTCTTTGTTCTGTGGAGCCACGGGGTAGTCGGGCTAAATCAACGGAAAACAGAGATGGGGGGGGAAGAAGGAGAGAAAAAAAGAGAAATGAATGTGCTTAGACACACAGAACTGGGGAGGTGGTGAAATGATTTCTGAAGGAATCTGGATGGAGCATATTATTACAAGTGCATCTTTTATACATTTTTTTTTAGAACATAATTAATACAGTCTTGAGGAATCTTGTGCTCTTTACTTGAAGCCAGAAACACAATTTGTTCTCATGTGAAGTAAATTCAGTTTCTCAAAGGCCGAAACAGTCAGGTATATACTGCCATCTTCTGGCAGCTTTGGGTACTGACCCCGTCAAATTAGTAGTAGTAGTAGTAAATATTTATTTCGGTCAATCACAAACAAAAATCAACAAACAAGATAACACAGGTTTTTCCCTGGTCAACATCGTGATTATTTGACCGAAAAGGTCTGGGCTTGAAGCATAAAGCTTATCTTGCCCACCTTTTAACAGAATAGAATATACAAAAAAAAAAACAAATGAAGTATCATAAGTCTACACAAAATAATAATAATAATAATAATAATAATAATAATAATAATAATAATAATAATAATAATAATAATAATAATAATAATAATAATAATAATAACAATAATGATGATGATGATAATAATAATAATAATAATAATAATAATAATAATAATAATAATAGCAATAATATAAAAATAATAATAATAATGATAGCTCTGAAAACAGAAAGTGAAAAGATGCTAAGGAAACCGGCAAAACAAATTTAAGTTGTCATTTTATCTCGTGCATGTGTACATTCTTCTTTGTTTGCTTATTGTGTTTCTATATATGTGTCCATTACCTTTGCTTTGAATAATATCTTGTATGCTTTTATTGAATTTGCGAGTTTAAGGTCATTTTCTAATGAGTTCCACAGTTTTACTCCTAACTACTCCTAAACCTAAACTCCTAATTAGACTAACTCTTTCAAAATAAGAGACATTCAAAGAGAGGTAAACCGATTTTCATGGGTTCAGGTTTATTTATAGTTCTTAATTACCAAAAAGACATGAACATAAGTTCTAAACATGGCTTACAGGTCCACATTTCTTTCTTCTAATAAACATCACCTGTGTAAAAAATATTTTAAACAATGAAAAAACCCTTCATTTGATCACGCTAAGTGACTGTGTGCCTTTGATAGGCCACACAGAGTGACTAACTGCTGCTGACGCTCCGTTTCCTTCTCTCAGCGTATTCGCTGAATACGATGAAATGAAAAAACAGTCGATCTACTAAATTTGTCACAATTTCAACTATTATAGTGTATTTAAAATGAAGCGGAAAGACTCAGGATAACACGGCAGCTAATACGTGAGAGGAAGTGTAAACATTTTTGTAAAATCTTTTTAGAGAGGAAAAGGATCATTGAGTTGATAAAGAGTCATTTTAGGTCAAAGTTGCCTGTAAAAACATGAAACCACTGCTCACATTTAAGGTTTTTCTCTTCTCTCTGTACCAGGAGGAATGATTTCTCTGGAAGCAAACAATGAAAATGGGAGAAAAATAATTTAAAATAGTAATAAGAAAAGGCGCTTAAATAAAGTTATTTGTGGCAGGAGCTGGTGTATGTTCTTCCCAAACACATTCCACATTGAAGTAAAGACAATATGGCTTTAAGAGTGATGACAGATGTGTAAGGGTTCCAATTTCTCAGATTCAGACCATAATAGTGCTGACAAGCTGCTCTGGCAGCTCGGCTTTGCACTTCATAAACAATAGAGAGGAGACAAAGAACAACATGACTTTTCAAACGAGAGCGTGTGGCTGAAACTTTCCCATATAAAACGCTGACTGAACACTCGAGTGCCCCAATCCCCTTGGAAGACATTTTTACATCTTAAAAAACAACAATGACATGAAGACATAAACTATAAAAATGAAACAAAACATTATCTCAGCACATCATACACACTTACTTCATGCAGAGCTGGCTGATTTGAAGGTTGCCAGTCGTGCACACCCAACAGGAAGACAAAGATAGGGACAGACGATGATGGAGGGGTGGAGGATGAGGTGGGTGTCAGCGGAGGTTAATATCAGGGTTCGTGGGTTCAGAGCTGATGACAGAAAAACCAAAACCCTCCACCGCAGCAGCCCTGCCCTGGGCTTTTCCCCCACCCTCGGCTACCAAAAATACCAGCTGCAGGATCACAGGGTGGCAATAATCTTCCAGAGGGTCTACCACGCCCCCGCGCACACCCTACAGTTTCTCTCTCATCTCTCTGCCTTGGAGTCAGAAGATCTGGCTCTCAGATCAAGCAAACGTCCCTAAAGTGCTCACTCTTACATCTCGGAAAGGCCTTCATTTAAGTCAGCCAAGACCAAAAAAAAAAAGAAAAAGACATGTAAATGAACATCTGCATAGTATCAAATGGGGACATTTTCAGGCATTCAATAAAATCCTTATAAAAAACTAAAAAACACTAACTGTAAGACATCAAATTCATGTCCAACAAGTGTGTCAAGCTTGATAGAGAAGATTGTGTGGGACATACTACAGTATGTTGGGGAGTGAAAACTCTGCACAGCCACGAGGACATGGGAGGCTGAAATGTTGGAGATCCCTGTGTGTGTGTGTGTGTGTGTGTGTGTGTGTGTGTGTGTGTGTGTGTGTGTGTGTGTGTGTGTGTTTGTCTGTGTACAATGTTGTGAGGGGAGGAGAAGGCGAGACAGTCCATCCATCTGTGTGGGACGCGAGGCTAGCCCCGTCTCCGGCTCAGTACTTGGGTACTTTGGTGTAATCCTCCTGGACGACGCTCTTGCACAGACACATGGAGAGGATCATCCCCAGGAGCTGCAGCAAACGGAGTCGGCAACTTAGTTTATGAGAGGTGAAACTGACCAACACCTACTCAGCATTCACTCAAACATGCGGCTACTTTAGCTGAAGACGTGCACATATTTACACTAGATACAAGCAGATGTGTCAAGTAAAGAAGTACAAATACTTTGTTACCTTACTTAAGTAGAAATTTTGGTTATCTATACTTCACTGGAGTAATTATTTTTCAGACGACTTTTTACTTTTACTCCTTACATTTTCACACAATTATCTGTACTTTTTACTGCTTACATTTTAAAAACAGCCTTGTTACTCTATTTCATTTCAGCCTTTAAAAAAAAAACTATCCAGTTAAATTGCTCCATCTGGATAGAGTGAATTTGGTTGTGGTTGTTTCAGATGTTCTTGTCCAGTTTTGTTCTTACATCCGTTCCCTCAGATTCCTGCAACTAAACTTGGATGTACATTCCAATAAAGGTTAGGATAAATGATAACATGCCTCTGAAGTTTGACTTTTTGCACCATTACAATACTTATAGGCAACTAGTCATCATATCTCCTGCTCTCTGAAACACATGTTAATGCTCAATAGTACACATATATGGTTCTTTAATATATTTGCATTATACTAAGATACATTCATTTTCAATGGCTTTTGTCCTTAATGGCTTTTCCCCCTTACATTACTTTTACTTTTATACTTTAAGTAGTTTTGAAACCAGTACTTTTATACTTTTACTTGAGTAAAAAACTTGAGTTGATACTTCAACTTCTACAGGAGTATTTTTAAACTCTAGTATCTATACTTCTACCTGAGTAATGAATGTGAATACTTTTGACACCTCTGGATACAAGATACTTTATTTCATTTATTCCCCCCCAAAAAGTTCATGAAGCAAAGGTTCACAAACTCTATGTGCAGCGTATCCGCTGTGGGGCTGAGAGACCTGATGGACGGGACTAACGATACTTTCATCTCATCAACATTTAAATCCCAGCCATTGCAAACTTTGTTCATCTGGAAGATTTAAAAGTGTGGTGCAACCAGCAGGGGGCAGGTTAGAGCCCCCTCCAACTCTTACACCAACATGGACTATCTTCCCTGTGCATGTTCACTTTTGCAGAGAACTTTCTTAAATTATGGTTCAGGATCCTGTTGGATGTGTAGCTTTAGCTTCTTTTGCATGTAAATTTTATATTCCAGGGCACGCAGAAAAGCTTACAAACATGTCATGAAGAAAAGGACACCAAGAAAATCCCGTACCTCCACGACTGCCACACCGACACAGATCCCGAGAATGATTCCACAGTTGTCCAACAGCCACTTCTCCACAGAGGTTATACAACCCTGCAGGAGAGCATGAGAAAAATAGGGTTAAGGAAGAGGAGGAGGAGGAGGAGGAGGAGGAGGAGGAGGAGGAGGAGGAGGAGGAGGAGGAGGAGGAGGAGGAGGAGGAGGAGGGGGGTGACCAGGGTGACGGGAGTGAGATGAATGAGTGTGTGATCCCAGCCGGACATGCTCAGAGCCTTTACAAAGCACAACTGTTGGCTTTGGACCGAGCCCGAGAGGGAAAGAATAACAGGGTTTTAGCTGAGCTGAGAGACTGTAAAGTTTCTGCAACACGCAGACCAAACAGCAGACCAGTGGACTTTTTTACTCTCTTTTCTTTTTAAATCTAATGTTATCTGGTGTTAACAAATTGCACAAACTTGCTTCTGCTGTCACTGATCACTGTGCTGATTGTTCTGGACCGCGGCGCTGCACAATTCAGTCACAGCAAGATATGGAACGATTAAAAGGCCAACGCTCGGTCAAAGCATCACCGAAGAAACACCAGCCGGTCCTGAATGTTCACACGACTGAACCATCAAACCATTTGAATGATGTGATCTGTTGTGGGGCTGGGTGGCAATAATCAGAGAACGATAAGGGTCGCTTCTGATCATTAATATAACAGAATCTCACCGAAAGTAAAAACGCTCAATTACTATCAAGTGAAGCTTCCTTTAGGGGTTATTTTCAAAAAACTTATTCAAGATGGAAAAATATGGAACTCCTATTAAGATTTTAGACTTGACATGTGTCATTTCCTGTTGGCTTTGAAGAAGGCAACAGTTTAGGACCCACTTGTGTCAAACTAAGGGCTCTAGGACATGAAATGTCTGAATTATCACATTATCAAGGGTGAGGACCCTCTGGGAGATGTTTGGAATTTTAGATGACTATTCCTGACTAAATCTTTGGTTATATATCATTAAACAAGACATTTCTTGGCTTGGTTCTGCTACACTGCAAAAACTACTTTTAAGTAAGAAAATAAAATAGTTTCAAGAATATTAGAAAACCATTTTTAGACTACTTTGCTAATTGTAAGAATTCTAGTCAATAGAACTCACACCTACAGGCTTTCTTCTGTTCGAAGCAATTAGCAAAGTAGTCAAAAAAATGGTTTTCTAATATTCTTGAAACAAGTTTGTTTTCTTACTTAGAAATCAGTTTTTGCAGTGCAGCAGAACCAAGCCAACACATTTCTTGTTTAATGACATATATTGGTACCCAAGGATTTAGTCAGGAATAGTCATCTCAGGAATAGTTTGTTTTATCGCTTGGTGCAGTTTGCTGTTCCAGTTGGTTTGAACAAGGTAACCACACTCTGCTGCAGACACGACAGCTGGACCAGGAGGTGGTCTGAATCTCAATAAGATGCTGAACTCTGGTGAGCTCTTCTTGGTAGGAACATGTAACCGAACCAAAATAAGAGCAAAACCCTAGAATCATATGATTTGGGGCACTGAGTCCAGCAAAGATTTTTGTTTCTGCGGGATCATTTCTGTGACAGTAATGTATTCAACCCCAAAATGTACAGGACTGTCTCAGAAAATTAGAATATTGTGATTTTCTGTAATGCAATTACAAAAACAAAAATGTCATACATTCTGGATTCATTACAAATCAACTGAAATATTGCAAGCCTTTTATTATTTTAATATTTTTGATCATGGTTTACAGCTTAAGAAAACTCAAATATCCTATCTCAAAAAATGTGAATATTCTGGGAATCTTAATCTTAAACTGTAAGCCATAATCAGCAATATTAAAATAATAAAAGGCTTGCAATATTTCAGTTGATTTGTAATGAATCCAGAATGTATGACATTTTTGTTTTTTTAATTGCATTACAGAAAATAAAGAACTTTATCACAATATTTTAATTTTCCGAGACAGTCCTGTATATTTGTAGAAAGATCTTTTTCATACTGAATGTATTTTAACAATCAGGCATAAGCACGAACCTCAGACTTATATCCACCATGGTACTTCCCAAGAAGGGGTTGCCATGCCAACCTGACTCCTGATATAGACCTGTACACTCAACCTTTTTCAAAGAAATGGCATTGAATATTTGACAGCGTGTTACACACCGTTTCATAGATGGGCTTTTCTGGAGACAGGTGCTCGCACAGACCCACTTCCTTCACCTCGCTGCCGGGGAGGGACTCGTTGCGACAGGAGCAGGAGTACAGATGCAGGCTGCTGTTCCTGATCAGAAGGTTCTCCGTCCAGTTGCCTGGATCGGTCCATCCGCAGCATTTCATCTGGTGACATGAAAGAAAAGGAAGATGTGAGATGTTGAGAGGAAGGGAATAAATTGTTGGGCAAAGAAGGCACACAGAGAAATGGATAAAAAAAGGGGAGGGAGGGAGCACAAGACGGAGGGGAGAGACGAATCAATGTGGAAAAAAGATGAAGGGAAAAGACAATTTCTCATTAGGAGCTGGTCCCATTAAGATCAGAAGAAAAGAAGCGTGGCAAGGACAAGGCAGGAAATAGGTGTAAAGATAAGGACTATGAGCTGATTATAAAAGCTCTGCTGAATTTTATCCTCAGAGTTTACTCTCTCGCTACTGCAGCCACAGATAACCTACAGTATATCAGGTAATGCAAACTGAAAATCTAATTCTCCTGCTGCTTTTACTCAAGACATATTCAGTGGAAAGTCATGGGGGGGCTTTGGTTGTAAAGAGGTTACTGGCTCTAGATGTGGGGCTGAAACAGCCAATAGTTGATGCAGAGGAAGCAGCACAATGAGGTGTTAGATGAAAAACTGCATGTGACTGACAAAAATTATGCTCCCGCTACTTGGACCGCGTTCAGCTGAAAACCAGACTGCTGTTTTGATAATTAAAAAAGGAAAAAAAAAAGAATGCTGACTGAATCACTCCTGACAGACGAGAGACTAACCTTTTAAAATGTTAACACAAGCTTTTGGTGTATTTCTGCTAAATTACACCCCCATATTACAAAATTGTGGGGACTCTAAAAATGTAAACGAAAACATAATTCAATGATTTGCAAAATACACAAACCCACATTTCAGTCCCAAGAGAACATAAACAACATATCAGATGCTGAAACTGAGACATTTGGTGGAAAATATTATCTCATTAAAGTTGGAACAGGCTGATGTTTACCATCTTCTTTTAACAACTGTCTCTAAAGGTCTGGGAAGTGAAGAGGCCAGATTCTAGAGATTTAGGAGCATTGTCTCAAAAGTCCAGGGGCTTTGTTGCTGGATTTATGTGTTGGTGAAAGGTCGGGACTGCAGGCAGGTCAGGTAAGGTCAGCACCTGTTGTCTCCTCCCGGGAAGCAACGTTGTTGTGATGGAGGCAGCGTGTGTTTTACCACAGACAGAAAAGTCTTGCTGAAATAGGCAAGGCCTTCCCTAATAAAGGTTGTCTGGATGGAAGCATATGTTGATCTAAAACCTTGATGTACTTTGGTGGATCACACTGTATTCACAGACAGTTAAGTGTTCCTGACTCCATGCAGTGATTTCCAGTAGAGAATCATGCCTGTGTTTAATGCAGAACTGCCTAAGGGCCAGAATATCACAGCAGTTTTGACCGTCATCCTTCTCCCGAACACAGAGATTCCTCCTGATTCTTTCAATCTTTTGAGGATAGGGCTGTGCGATTTTGGACAAAAATAAAATCCAGATTTTTTTCTCTGAAAACACGATTTTCGATTTCAATTTTTTTGGTAAAACTACAAAAGACAATGGAATAAATTGTTTCAAATATTTTTTCTTCATTTTGAAAGAAAAATAGCAAACAAATTTCCCTATTGGGAATGAAGTGCAATTGAAAGATACTGTAAATCCTCCTTGAGTTTAGTAAAGTGACAACATCGATGTGCGATTTTCCGATTTTCCTTTTTTTAACTTCGTGTTGATTAATAAATCCGATTTAGATTTAAAATCGATTAATTGCACAGCCCTATTTGAGGATATTATACACTGCAGCCTTCACAATTTTACATTAAGGAGCATTTTCCTGATAGTGTTCCACCATTTATTTGATGCAGTTTATTGTGGATTGCAGCTGAGAGGATTGGTGAACCTCTAACCATCTTTACAGCTAAGAGGCTTTGCCCTGCTTAAATACTCCTTTTACACCCAGTCGTGTTACTCACCTATTGTCAATTAACCCAATTAGTTGTCAAACACTCCTCCAGTTGCTTTGGATTGGGGACAATTACTTTTCCAGCCTTTTTGCTGCTCCTGTTCCATCTTAATGAGTTGTGATGCTGCCATCAAATTCAAAATGAGCTTCTGTTTTCCATGAAATGGCAAACTGTTTCAGTGCGTACATCTAATATGTTGTTTATGCTCTTTTGGTAATAAAATGTGGATTTTTGAGATTTCCAAATCATTGCATACTGTTTTTATTTACATTGTGAACAACATCTTAACTTGTAGTTCCTAAAGAACTGACTGCTTGTCAGCTTTGACTGCTGAATTCACTAAGACATCAGAAAATGTTTTATATGTTATCAGTTAGTGCTGGGCGATATGGACCAAAAGTCATATCTCAATATTTTCTAGCTGAATGGCGATACTCGATATATATCGATATTTTTTCTGTGCCATAATTGGGGTTTCCCCCAAAGCATTATAGCATCATAGCATCTCTGTTAGCTTCATTTTTTTCTGAGGCAAACCCTTAAATTTTAATTAAAGTTTTAATACAAAGCCTCGTGCCAAATGTCACACAGGTTCCTTTATTAACAGAGGTCTGCACAATATCAAAATGTATAAAACAAATGAAATAAAAATAAACTGCCTGCATATATAGAATAAAATGCTTCTTGAATAAAATAAAACATAACAATTAAATTAAAATACACTGTGCAATTAATACAATGTAGACAGTAACAGGCAGACTTTACCACTGAGGTTGACAGTTGTGCAAATAACAAAACATTTGTGCAAATCTCAAATAAAACATTCAAGTCAATTTGTCACAAAATAAGCTATATAAAAATCTTAAAAAAAAAATAAATAATTAAAATCGATATAAACGATATTGTCTCGTACCATATCGCGTTTGAAAATATATCGATATATATTAAAATCTCGATATATCGCCCAGCCCTATTATCAGTTTAAGTGGGTTGTGTTAGTCTGCTACTGTTTTGTGACTTAAATGAAGATTATATCACATTCTATGGAAACTTAATGTAAAAAAAAAAAACTGTTAATACCTCAGTCTTCATATACTTTTTCATTGACTCACCGTCCTCTGAATGTAGTCCCAGGTGTGCTCTGTGGTGCTACTCTCCCCTGTGTAGTTGATTATCATGCGCCCGATGATGTTAGACATCTCGTGTTTCAGCTGGAGACGAGAAGAAAGTTCATTACGATCAAGTGTTGCAGCTCTGAGTGTTCATCTGTATGGATAAGGTGTCGAGTGCTCCAAACATCAGACGCACCTCTGGTGAAGGGCAGACAGGCAAAACAAAAACATCCACACTATATATTTTTTTTTTCATCATCCACGTTTGAACTTCATGTTTGTAAAGTGTAAGCTACGACCCAGCTCCACGCTGCTTTGAAACAGAGTAAAATACAGCTGAGAGAGAGAGTGACTGTGTTTATGTGCGCGAGACCACAAAGAAATGGCCGCGCTGCAGCTTCTGAGCGTGAGCCTCACCCTATTCTGGGAAAGGGCACCACCCTGCCCTGTGGTGAGCCCTAAACACAGGGACAGTGCACAAGGCGGCCAACTCACACGTGCTATCACAGATGCACAAAGATACACACACACACACATATATCCTGTACATATGTGTATTTGTGGAGCATGTACTGTATGTAACCGAAGCATATATATATATATAACAGCTGACACCGCCTCCATCTCTCCTGGGTGGTGAGTTGTATCACAGAAAAGCTTTTTATGTCCTGGGAGAAACTGTCATGTTCAGAGCGGAACAGGTCTGAGACGCTCACATGTTCAAACATGACACTCCTTTCTAAAGAAACACACAAGGCTGGCTCACTTTTAATTGACTTTACCTGAAGAAACGGTTTAATAGTGTTCTGCAGTCGTGGTGTATTTGGTAACTCAGGAAAAAAGACAACGGAAGAACAAAAGTCTTCCCAGTAAAATGGTGCAAGTTTATGAGGAGTTTTGTAAACAAAAGCTTACGTTCCTCATGCAACCAGGAAGTGTGACGTAGAGAAACACTGTCATACCAGAAACAACTTGTTTTAAGATGTAATGACATGGGAAGAAACACATATTTGGATATATGTTTTTTGTGATACAAAGTAGATTAAACTGAACTTGTTTTGTTTTTTTATTTTTACTAATTCTACTGTATATGGTCTATTTTTCACCAATATTCAATATTTTTTCATTTGAAATTTCGAGGCTCTTTGATGTTATTTTCAAAGATTAGTTAAAGAAACATTAACACAGTTGCTTCATAGAAGAAAATCCCCGGTCTGGGAGCATGCATTCCCCGTGCCTGCATGGGTTTTTTTTCAGAGCAATTCTAGTCGCCTAGTTACTCTAAAGACCACAGGATTAAGGGGCGATTTGTCGTGGCTGTGTCCGTGTGACCCTGTGATGGATTTGCCCAGGTTTGTCATCAAAGACTCATGAAAAAGGTCTATTTTCATTTGTTTTGTCACTGTATTGATAATCACTATCTTACATAGGGTACTGTTAGTCATGCTTCAGCAGCGTCTTCACCAATCATGAAGCAGAGATGTGTTTCTTTGCAACAAAAAATCAAAATCAAATGTAATCCCTTTATTTTTAATGTATAGAGCACAGCTGCCGTTGTGCGTAGTTGTAGACCCAGGTTTTTGCCACAGAACATACTTCAAATCCGAATTCCCACACAGATATCTTTTTATCTTTTTTGTTTCCCGCTAGCAGAAGTCATGGCTGATCCAAACAAGAATCCGGAGCCTGAAGACCCTCCCTTATATTTAAGGTGTCCTGTTCGGGAACCCTTCAGTTTCCCGGTGAAAAGCAACAACGGACAAAGACAAGTAGCCCAGACAAGAGCAGTGTGCCGTCGTTGTTCACCAGCAGTGGGGCATGTTTCTGGAAACAGGTCAGACCTCATAACGAATATGAAGCGGCATGACGTGAATGTGAATATTGCTGCTGCGAGGAAAGAAACCAGAACTGTGTCAATGCAGCTACCTTTGGCATCTAAACAGCCTTTTACCAGTAACTCAGATCGAGCTAAAGCTATAACTAATGCCATTAATGTTGTTATAGCTGCGGATCTGCTACCTGTCAGTTTTTGAGAACACAGGTTTTAAACACATGTTGAAGGTGATTCAGCCCCGGTATGAAATTCCTTTGCGTCCTTATTTCAGCCATAAAGTCATACCAGCCCTTTATGAACAAGCGAAAGTTGCTGTTGTCCACGAAAAAAACAAATATCAGTTATAATTTGTAACTGATAGTTATTTGGTTGTTTTTTTTATTATTTTACATTCTTTGTACCATATTTTGTTAAATTTGAGGATATTTTATTTATTGGAGGACTTGGTAATAGATTTAAGCAGTATTTTATTTTAATTATATATCATTTTATTTTATTTATTTTTTGTTTTAATATGAAAATGTTTAAACCATTGTTTGAAAAAGTTGAAAATTAAACGAAGAGCGACTTTTATGTTTTGTTTTTTTCTCCCCTTACTGTCCCGAAAATGAATCGTACCGCGATTTTTGTGCACAGTTACACCACTAGTGTTCATAGTTTCTGGGTAAGAACTGTTCGAATCAACAAAGAAGTTCAATTATAAAGGGCAGAAAAGTAAACTGATATAACAGATTGGAGCTGGTATCTTACCCGATCTCTCTGGAAGTAAATGAGAACTCCAGCAGTGACCTGGCCAATGAGGATGAGCAGGAGGCAGGTGAAGTACTGTAGAGGGTAAAGACAAATGTATGCATTATTCACCATTTACAGTCTAGAATATTTAAATAATGACAACACAGCTAACCACAAAGGAAAATATAGTGAGAAGAGAAAATCCCAGAAGAGCCTTTTACTTTTATCACACAAACCTAAAGGGGACCTTTTATGAAAAACATGTTTTCTCTTGCTTTAACATATATAAAGTGGTCTCCCCTCAGCCTGCCAACTCAGAGAAGGAGGAAAGCAACCAAATTCTGCAGTGTCTGTACAGCCGCCCGGATGAGCCGTCCAGTGTGATGTGGCTTCTATGAGCCAATAAGATTCTGCTCCTGTCGTGATGTCACGACAGGAGCGATGCGTGAAACTATGGCTGGGCGATATGGCAAAAAAAGTGATCACGTTTTTTTTTCCCATATTGAACGATCTCGATTTTTAATCACGATTTTTTTAAATCAGAAGATCCCCCCCTCCCTTCTGGAATAAAATAGAAAGAAACCAGAGATTAGTTGTTTTTTTTTATTAACAAATAAAGCAAATAGCATGTTTTAACAAGAATCCAGAATGCTACCAGTGGTACCCACCGAAAAAACTAGGGATGCACCAAAATGAAAATTTGAGGCCGAAACTGAAGCGGAATAAAATGTAAAGACTTGGCTGAATACTGAGTACTGAATAGCCTACAGAATGCGGTTGTTCACAGTTTTTCATTTATTTTGCCATTTTTTTCACAATTGCATAGATAAAATTGCAATGACATTATTAAAAACAAAAACAGTAAACTAATATGAGTTGAGCCACTGTCAAGCAGCTGGCGATGCGGTTGCTTAAATTGACCAACAGGTGGCTCTCTAACATCACTGTTTGTTTACTGTGCGTGACTCTGACGCTGGTTGGTAATTAAGGAGTTAAAACTCACTCGCCACTTACGGGACTCAGTAGCCAGCAGAAACGGCAGTTTTATTACATTTATTAACTGTAGTACCGCTATTATGAGAGGTTATTTCTCACAGTATTAGCCTAAAGGGACTTAAGGCTGATTTATGGTCCCGCGTTACACCAACGCAGAGCCTACGGCGTCATCTGGTGAGCTCTGCTTGTTGCCTCCGCGTTCCGACACAATCACTCCGCTGAGCGCGCACACACGCACGCACCCACACACACCCATGTCGGGGCCGCGGAGTTTCTGAAGTCGGCGGTGATCAGAGTAATTTGTGGTACAAGCAGGGCGAATCACAACTTTAATGAGTGCGGTTCGAATACACAATACATCCATCACGAAGGGCATTTTGTGAATCCATCACACCCTCCTCCTGTACGCTCGGAAGAAGTTGTCCGGCGAAATAAATAAATAAATAACCGCTAACCGTGAGTCCCGGTCGGCTCGAAGCTAAGCTAACGCTAGCCTGCGGTTGTTGTCTTGTAGTTTTATTCTCTCTGGTCACGCTTGCTCCCACCAGTGCAGGGGAGGCAGATGTGACTAGTTTATTGCCTATGGTATGCAACTTGCCGCGGCATGTCATGCATGATCAATTAATGCAGACAGCGCGGTGCCAGGAAAGCGGGTTGTGATTGGTTGTCGTGCACTTTGCTGCAGCATGTTTTGCATGTGATCGAGAAAGTAGACCCACAGCTGATCACCGTGATCGAGCTTAATTTGGTCGCGATCACAAATCGAGATCGTATAATCGCCCAGCCCTACGTGAAACCACGCCCACAACTAACTACGCCGGCCGGAGCGTCCGCCATTTTTTCGTAGCGGTGTATCGCATCATTCAGGCAGCCAATCAGCACAGAGCCTCATTATCATAGCCCCGCCCACTCAGAATCCAGCACAGAGAAGGAGGTTAGAAACGGGTAAGATAAAGACATGGCTAAGAGACTGAATTTCTAATCTTTTTAGCAAAAACAATCAAAAGCTTGTTTTTAAGACATTCAAGGCCTGTTTAAAATAGGTATTAGATGCCATAATAGGTCCCCTTTAAAGCACTCATCAGCTCTGCAGATAACTACTTTTAGACCCACAGCCTGAAAGTTTTGATTCATGAAGCTTCCAGTTATTGTAAACTGCAGCAGGCAGCAGATTTTAGAGAAAAAAATCTCCTCAGTGACCAACACCAAGTGGTGCTGTTAATTAGGGCTGGGGATCGATTCAAATGTCAAGAATCGATTCAATTCCGATTCTTAAGATTCAGAATCGATTATCAAGATTTGATCCGATCCGATTCGATTCCGATATTGATTTGGGTTACTGTTATTAAAACTGTTTTTTGAGTTGTTACATGAATTATATGACTGTAGTTATGCAAAATATTACTACTAGTATTATATTGAGATTCAACAGCAAGTATTGGCAGCTAATGATGCTGTAAGGACCAATCAGCTCCCAGAATGCTGATAGAACTGCTTTCAGAAACATCATGTGGGTCAGAATTACCAAACAGATCCAGGGCGGCAAAGAGAGACGGAGGAAATCGGTTTTCTTTTTTCCCACATTCCGTTTTTATTTGTTCCATTTTCGGTCTATTTTGGTTTTTAATTTTTGAGCATTTGGTTTTTAGCATTTTTTGCAAATGTAACCCCAAGACAGTATATAAAGTAATGAAATATAGACAATATATGCAATTATAACCTAACACTTTAATGTTTTCATACCTTTAAACATATTTAAAGGCAAAAACATGGCACCTGTTATTCTCGTGTCCAACAAAACATTCCTTTTTTGGGGATAAACAAAAAAATAACCAAAAGTTGTTATGAAATGATGAAAAAAAAAATACATAAATAAATAAAAGAGAGAAAAAAAAAAATCGATCTTTAGACATATGAATCGATTTTTAGGAATTAATATGAGAATCGATTTAGAATTGGGAAATCGATTTTTTCAACACAGGCCTACTGTTAATACAGTTTTAAACTCTCTTTACTTAAAGTACTACTACTACTACTACTACTACTGTCATTTAGCAGACGCTTTTATCCAAAGCGACTTACATATGAGAGAACACAACACAAAAATCGCATATAAAATATCCACGTGGATGTCTTCTCTGAGAAAGCCTCCTGCCAGCTGGCCACTGTCACTGGGAGAAGTAGGTCATAGCAGTTCTTTAGTTAACCCCTAGCAGGTAATCTGAAGGTCAGGCACCCATCCCCACGCTCGCCCCCTACATTTCAGCAGCTTTATCTCTGCCCCCCCTCCCTCAGTAAATCCACACTCCCTGTGAGCTCCCGGCCCAACGCGTTAGCAGAAGAGCTGAGGCGCTTTAACGTCAGCAGGAATCTATCATGTGTTATTAGCTGTGCTTAAGACCCCCAGGAGGTGCATTTAGACGAGGGAGTCGAGCGGAAAAACAAACAAACAAAAAGTTGAACTTTTCTGTGTTTTAAGTTACAGCACGGTTAAGTGCAGACTAGTGATGCACCGATTGTTCGGTAACCGAAATTGTTCGGCCGAAAATGGCAAAAAAACGGTGTTCGGTGGAATAAGTGGGAAAAAAAAATTAATAACGGCGTTGTAATATAAGGAAATAGACCGGCCGCTCCCGTCGGTTGCGCACCACAAACATAAATCGTTGGCCAACCAAAAAGTAACCACATAAGAATTTTACCTAACATTCACCAGGAGGTGGAACCAAAACAACATAATGCTGGGAAATTAAAAAATGTTCAGTTTTTTATGTTCAATAAATATTTTCTACCTTGTAATTTTGTAAAATATTTTTTTCTTTGAAAAGCATGCCTAAATCAAATTTATTTGATTTATGCAATGGTGAAAAAATTGGCAAAATAAATGAAAAACTGCGAAGAACCGTGTTCGGTATTGTTCGGTATTCGGCCAAGTGTTTATTATTATTTCGGTAGTTTCGGTTTCGGCCACAAATTTTCATTTCGGTGCATCACTAGTGCAGACGTATGGTAGGACGTCCCCTTCAGGCACAGAATATGTCAAGCCGTTTCCTTTACTGAGAAGCTGTAAAGACGACCATCGACTTTCACACAGGCCCGTGTCATTCTCCTGGAGAAATAAACAAAGCCGTAGACATGTGGCTTTAGAGCGTAATTCCTCACCAGACCCAGCAGGCATCGGACTTCGTAGATGGCTCCTATGCAGCCGAAGAAGCCCATGGCCATCGACAGCGAACCGACTCCGATCAGGATGTACGAAGCCACTTTCACTGTGTCTGACGACTCTTCTGGAGAAGATGTAAACAGACAGAAAACAGACATTTAAGGGGTCTGCCAACAAGAATCCTGCTGTTACACAGTAATATCAATCCCTTGTAGCTGGACTCAGTTTGTTGAATCAATTCTATCAGCTAAAAAGTACAGCCTCATGCTACACAGGATGCACATCTGCAAACAGACCATCGGACTTGTGATATATATAACTTTGCAAAAAAACAAACAAACATTGAGGCACAAATACTAATACAGAGCAGCCCAATAAGAGCATTCAAATCATTTCTCTGCTGAAATATATTTTAATGCAGCACTAGGCCACCAGAGGGACTTGGAGCAGGATCCGTCCTCTTGTGGAGGCATTAATTCATTTCTCTTTGGTGTGTGGAGTGGGAGAGATTTGGTGGATGAGGGGGCAGCCGAGGAAAATGATTGCAAGGTTGATTGCAAGGAGGATATAAACTGAAAGCATGCGTCTCCTCTCATCTAAGACACAGTTCTGTCTGCAGATGAAGCCAGAATCCGACCTTTATGAAATGGCTCCAAATTATAAAGACGCCTGGCCCAAATGAAGCTGGCAAGGCAAATGAGATCAGTCCAAACCACACCGTCTTGAAGCTGAGTGACACAGCGCCCACCCCCCACTACTCTAATACCTAAGATTATAATGCCATACTGCTTTTTGGCTTTCTAAGAAGAAAACTGAGTAGATATACTGTAGAGTATGTGCCCAGGTATGGATATTTAACAGGTTCTTATTACAAAAGCAACTTTATTATACTACTTTTATCTGCTACTAATTCATCCTTTACACTTCTCATCACAGGAAACAGCCTTCCTTGTTATCACAAGGATAAATAAGCTATTTTTAAGTCTACAGAACATTTTCCGACCAAGTCCCAAATATAAGTGACCCTTAACTCGGATTTTTGCACATGGATGAAAAGATTCATTGAAACATTCACACCCAGGTTATTTATCAGTAACGATGTTGAAACAAAAACCAAAAATATTTTCCAAATATGTAGTAGCTTAGTGAAAAACCTCTGAATAAATGTGCAGCGTGTGCACAGAAGTTATCAAATGCATGTTCACTGCTGACTCTACACGAGTTACCGCAGCAGGGCATGCCACGGTGGTTGAAGAATAATTGAAAGCTAGAAGAACTTGGCTCACCATAAGGCGAGTGTTTATGTGGCTATAAGGTAGCAATTAAAGGCAGGCTGACATGAACACTGCATGTTCTATATGCAGAACATGGCTGCAGCATGTTATTTTAGTCTCTAATACACGCACACGCACACACACACGCATCAGTAGTATCTGCAAAAGCAACAGATGTCCACAGGTTTCTTTAAACCACTAATTATGTGGGGGATTTGGGGACATGTGAGAAATACTTTAAGTAAAAGCCTGAAAACACGAACCGTCAGGAGACCAAGTGAGAGCTACTCCGAGCACATGTAATGTTGCAAAACCCAAGCATGTAACTGACGCTCTAGATACGGCTGTAAAAGATCAGTATCTCGCGCATAAGAGACATAACATTTGTTGATCTGATATAAGACACAGCTAGATGTCACAATTTCTTATGCAATGATTTGTCAAGGTTCCTGCACTCAAGGGACATTTATTCACACTGTCATCTAATTACTTTTCATATAGATGATGACTAAAATTATTTTATTGGAATTATTTTGGGGAAGTAATACATGAGGTATTAGTGTGGGAGATTAAGTGATCAAGAAAATGCCAGGTAAGATAAATATAAGTGTTTTTTAAAGGCTAAAACAAAAGTAACTTCTCTTGATTGCACTGAGACACAACCAAGGATTTTTCATAAGTCTAACAACAAAGAGCTGCTTGAAGGAGATCCCTTTGTCTTTGTTATCTGCCTTGAAGAAGGCCTACATGGCCGAAACATGTTGGCATTTTTTAAACTTTTACTAAGCCATGATCCAATAAAGGCTTTTTATATTTTTCTAACTTTTTGAGTGCTTTGGTTTTTCTAAATTGTTTTTCAAGTATTTTTCATATTTGCCAATTTGTATCAAATCTTCTCTAAAGACAGTCCTTTAAAACTAAAACTCTCTCTGCAGGTGAATCTAGCTTGTGCAGCAACATACTGTATATTTCCGGTTGCTCTGTGAGTTTCTTCGTGGTAGATGTTTTCATAAGAGATATTCTCAGCATGCATTTACTGCAATGTTCTGTCACAGTCTCAGAGGTCTCTGCTAGATACCCTGTAATAGTTCGTGGAGTGGTTTTCATGGAACTTTCCATTTATAGAGGAAAGAATCATGGTGCGCTTGCAGAAGGCCGCTGTGGGAGGAGGGAGACTGCTTGGCATCGCAGGTCCTACTGTAAACATGACCAGAGCCACACATTGAGCCTGCACACAGATGGTGAAAACCCACAGTTGACATTATGTCCAGATTTAAAAAGTAAACACAAGTGGATAAACTGTGTGCTGGATCTCAAGTTTGTACTGAGCATAAATGCTGCAAGGAAAAATAATTCTACAAACAAGAACTAGCTTTCTCTCTTGAAGACTTTGCAGAAGTTTCTGAATTAATATGAGGCATATTTGTGAGCTGGAAAACTCACTGGTTCATTTCAGGGCTGACTCTAATGTATAAACATGTAGCAAGCTGTCTTTTGGCAAGAGGCAGCAAGAGAAATCCACTGGAGTGAGCTATTAATAACCCTGGACTGATACAGAGGGGTACACATTGAGGGGAAACACGTTCTTTAACTGAAAAATTAAGGGGCCTTAAATCACAACATCCTCCAAAGTTTCTCTGCCTGAGGTCACGGGGACAGCTGCAAAAGGTCTCTGCTAGCACTTCTCATAAAGAATGGAAACTGAAAACACACAGATCCTGTTTATAACCAGGCAACAGTACGACTGAAGGGAACCCACAGAGTCAACAAACAGAGCTGCGTTCAGCCTTTGTTCCTCTATACATTTGCAAGACATTTTTAGTGCCGCCAGTATCTGGGGAAGAGCAGAGGAGCAGAGGAAGACTCAGATGAGTTACAGGCTACAAAAAATACATGCAGCAGAGACGGTCATCAAGTCATGCAGAGAAATTATCATTTTATGTTTGGAGATAAAAAGAGATACTGAATATGTGGTTACTAGGGCTGGGGATCGATTCAAATGTAAAGAATCGATTCGATTCCGATTCTTAAGATTCAGAATCGATTATCAAGATTTGATTCGATCCGATTCGATTCCGATATTGATTTGGGTTAGTGTTATTTAAAATGTTTTTTGAGCTGTTGCATGAATTATATGACTGTAGTTCTGCAACATATTACTACTAGTATTATATTGAGATTAAACAGCAAGTATTGGCAGCTAATGAGGCTGTAAGGACCAATCAGCTCCCAGAATGCTGATAGAACTGCTTTCAGAAACATCATGTGGGTCAGAATTACCAAACAGATCATGGGAGGAAACAGAGACGGATGAAAACGGTTTTATTTTTTTCCCACATTCCGTTTTTATTTGTTCCATTTTCGGTCTATTTTGGTTTTTAATTTTTGAGCATTTGGTTTTTAGCATTTTTTGCAAATGTAACCCCAAGACAGTATATAAAGTAATGAAATATAGACAATTTATGCAATTATAACCTAACACTTTAATGTTTTCATACCTTTAAACATATTTAAAGGCAAAAACATGGCACCAGTTATTCTCATGTCCAACAAAACATTCCTTTTTTGGGGATAAACAAAAAAATAACCAAAAGTTGTAATGTAATGATGAAAAAAAAAATACATAAATAAATACAAGAAAAAAAAAATCGATCTTTAGACATATGAATCGATTTTTAGGAATCAATATGAGAATCGATTTAGAATTGGGAAATCGATTTTTTCAACACAGGCCTAGTGGTTACATTGTAACCGTGGTTCTCTGAGACTATCTTTCAATCCATTGGATATTCCACTTTTGATCAGCTTTCCTGTCAGAGTGGACAGATATTAAGATATACCAGCTTAAGAAACCAGTTAACCAGGTAATACTTCCTGGTTAACCTCTAAAACACCTGTCCAAGGAAGAATCAGCAGACTTTCCTGTCTCTAGCTGGGACTTCAAAAAGAGTAGGATCGGCTGACCTGTCGCTGAATCAAGGCTGAAATATGCTTCTGCGTCACACACACGCAGAGCACACGGCGCAGTCGTGACGCCGTCACGAACCGTTCAGACTTCTCCGTCTCTCCATTTGGTCGCGGTGCAGTACCCCCCGCGGCCACTAGTTAGCGATCTTTTTCTGAATGGTTTATCCGACTATTTCCGGTCACAGTAAATCAAAGAAATAAGGACAACTATTGTGCAAAAAACAAAAACAAAAAAAATCACACATAAACGAAGAAAAAAGCCCTGGAAGTTCCCTACTGCTTCAAACCGGAAACCGGAAATGCTTCGCTTTCAAACGAACCAATCACAGCCCTCTCGGTCTGCGTGTGGTCGGCGTCTCCTCGACGCGTAGTTACAATTTTCGGGAGGTGCACGTCACTGACGGCGCATGTGACGGCGTGTCCTCTGCGTGTACAAAAACCACACGCCGTAGACACGGCGTCGTTTTGACGCAGAAGCATAATTCAGCCTTAAGGGTCTGGTGAATCCTACACCGGGCTTGCAGGCATGCGTTGGATGCATGTCAGAGAACACAGAACTATAACAAAAGGCAGGAGCTGGATTCTGAAAAGTCTGCCCTCGAGGCCAAACCTCTAAAAGTGCTAGTGCCCCTATCTGTGATGGTTCGCCTCTCTCTGGGAACAGTCTGCATTCTTCACTTCAGAGGGTGGAGCAACTTGATGAGGCCCCAGAGGTCCAGCGGGGGACAGGGTCCCCCTCTCACAGTTGGGAACCAGGAAGTATCGGGTTAAAAAAAAAAAAAGAAAAGCTGTGTGATTCCCAACCTCCATCTCCCTTATGAGCCCCTTCTTCAGATGGGTTGGCTAGTTCTATTAAAAATACTCCCTGACCCACATGCTGGGACCTCTGGGGTTTTTCTCTGGGGTTGTTGGAGGGTCGGATGCCCTGGTCTACTTGGAGCCCACGGTGCACGTTCACAGACTAGCAGACAATCCTTCTGCACGGCTGCAGTTTTCTCTGCAACAACATCTGGAGCAAACGTGGCTAAAGGATCTGTGGGCAGTTTGGCCAGACGAGGACAATCTCAACTATGGCCTAAAAAAACACCAGGCCTGCGCTGGTTTTTAGAAACATGAGAGATACTGAGCCGGTACCCACTTGTTCTTTGTCATATATGTTTCAAAGCCTATGGCATGAAGATGACCACGTATTTGTAGGTAACACTCAACAGACGAATCAGGTGATAGAGTCACCTGAGCTGGTGCTGGAGACACAGATACATACTCTTCAAACATAGAGAGGTCTGCAAGAAGAGCAACATCCACAGCTCTGGATAGCAATGATAGAATCAACTTCAAAACAGCAACCTAATCCTCTTTCGTCGAGCTAGTACCTGCCACGTCCCGTCCACAGGACAGACCATCATCCCCAGAGGAGGAGACACTTTCAATATCTATATTTCCATCGTCTTCCTCCTCCCTGCTTCTACTTCCAACACTGAGGCTGAGGAAAGGGGAGGGGAACTAGGAAGCATGATGGATGGAGGAGTTAATATGTTTCATTATGGATTCTAATTTTGTTTTTATTATTTTCAATTTGAGCTGTAAATATCAAAACCTTTTCAACCTGTAACATCAAGCTGCTTAGATTAACAACCATCATTGTCCTTTTCTTCATATGCATTTCTTCTTTTGTGAAGACTTACCAGACTCTCACCGAAAGAAAAATGAAAGTTGTCAGATGATAAAGTGAAAGAATTCTTTGTAAATGGGAAAAACTGCTTTTGGAAACACACCACATGGGATGGATACACTGAAGGCATTTATAAAAAGATTTATGGCAACTAACATTTTCCATCCGTAGCTCTCTTCTTTTTTTTCTCAGGCAGGGCTGGACCTGGGTTTAATTAGGATTTCTTTCAATGCTTCCACAAAAAAAAAAAAAGGCTAAGCGAGGCACATTGTTGTCTTTAAATAACGCTGATAACCCCGGCCACTTAAAGCATGCTATTTGGAGACTTTACTTTTTTCTCACTCAGGTCGACAAATCTAAATTTGTTAGAGTAAGAGGTGTCTGTGTGCCTCTGCCATCTAGGCAGGTTAAAAGCAGAACTCTGTGGAAACTAGGGGGAAATAAAACTGCTATTTTCCAACCTAAGATGAAGCAGCTTTGATAATCAAAAGCGTTCCACCTCCCACTGACTAACCTATTCTCCACAGATGTGCCTGCCGTTGCACGTCTGTACGTGAAGAAGACAGGGGTTTGCTTTTCCTAAGAGAGTCAGTAAGATAAATCAGAGTCACAGTTTTATGCAGAGTGTAGAAAATAGGTCAGGAATTTGAGGACTTCCTGGATTCTCCAATCTCTTGTTTTCACGTATACTGTTCTTAAATCCCCTCGATAAAAAAGTGCTCAGTGCTTGTGAGTTTTATCATAATTAGAAGCAGGAAAGCAGGTGTGCGTGACTGTTAATTCACTTACGGAGAACAGCAATGAAGCTCTGGTTATCAAAGAGAACCCACAGTCCAAAGCCCATGATTAACGCTCCAAATACCTGTGGAGGGAAAAGAGAAGAAATAATCAGGAACCAGATTTTTATAAGAAAGTAAAACACAGAATCAGTGCTGGTACGTATTAAACAGTTAAACAGAGAGGTTTCTTTTCACATCTGTTAGTAATCAGATCGCAACTCTTCTCTCTGTTGTTCTGTTTGCGTGTCTTTTCCTCTCATAGCAACACTTGGAAGGAGGGACAACGTTGACAGAATCAAGAAAAAAACCACTGCGGACTTTTCTCACAACTTAAAGTGTTGTGGGTGTGGGGATTCAGGGTTTGATAACTATAAAAGGTCAAGACTTTCAGGAAAAAAGGACTTTCCAACTCTATTTTAAGATAATAATAATAAAGTACCAGTTTAACAAAGTTTACAGGAATTACCATGAATAAGCACACAAATGCAGAATCCTAATAGCAAATAACAGAAAAACAAAAATAGCCATGACATTAAGTGCCTATATAGAATATTTATACAACAGAGCTACTGGAAACACTGATTGAGCATGGCACATAAGAATTATAACACACAAGAACAAAAAAAGGCAACAACTGGGGTTTGGTTTAGGTGGGTTGAGAAGTATATACCAGATTTCATTTCATTTCATTTCATTTATTCCATTCATGGTATATCTTCTTAACAATGTTGTACAAAATTCCAACAAGTACACATTATCACCATGAAAGAAAAGGAGCAGGAAGAAGAAAACTTATGATACCTGCCCCTCTCTGTTAATACAATTACATTGACTTGCTGAACACCAATCTATCTATACATATATAAACAAGAAAACAAACAAAAATACCACTCTTCTATCTATTTTTTTCTCTTTCTCCTTCTTCTTTTTTGTAGGCACTTATCTTTTCTTTTTTAAACATTTTCTTAAGCTGACACAAACTTGTGCAACTTTTCAGTTCCTTGCTTTGTCTATGCCATAATTTCACACCTGTAACAGAAATACACATTTGTTTTATGTTTAGCCTTGCAAAAGTATGTTTGAAATCAAATTTAAGTCTGTTATCCTCATCCTCCAATCTGAACAAATTTTGTAACTGTTCTGGTAATGATCTTTTTTTTTTGCTTTAAACATTATTTTACTTTAAACAGATCGTGCCAGGACGCAGCTCTTTTTACAGCTCGGCCTCAGACAACGATGGGCTTTACATTCAGTAATAATGAGGCTCAGGCTGTAAATGAAGCGGGTCCTTCATCAGAAGTGGTGGGGTGTCCTTAGATGAGAGGCTCTGTTGATCCACCAGCTTCCTGCTTGTATTGTTGCCCCCCACAGTCCCACAACAGTAATTAGTACCCTGGATAAGAACTGTTCATTTAGGGAGCCCACCGAGTGCCCGGCGGCCATCATTAGCCCACCACTTCCTGGTTCCCTCTCGTCTCCCCGAGCACAACTCGTCCAGATGGACAAACACTTGACGCAGACGCTTCCTATTAAACCAGCTGAGTGTTCACTTCAAAAGCACTGGGTCAGGTTTATAGCAGAGGTGTTGTGTTGGAAAGGCCTTTTTTTTTAAGGTGCCAAAGGTTTTATCAGCCACTGGACATTACCCCAATGTAAGAGAGGCAGAAACAAACACAAACCATCTGCTTGTGTTTAAAACTGGCTGCACTGTAGTCTCTTGTACCAGGAAGAGTCATACGTACTTATCAATATGCATCTCCACTAATCTCCAGGGTTATTTCAATAATGCAAATGTTTTAAAAAGAGACACATTCAGCTCAGATAATCCTACATTTCTTATGTTTCTGCCTCATGTCAGCAACGCTATTTTCAAATTCCGACAGTCCATGCAGTAGCTTCAACTAAACAGTCATTTAAAAAGTCATTACTCACAAAAAAGAGGAGGTTGAAGAGGAATAAAAAGTATTTGATGACTGTGATGCATCCTTTCCCCATGGTTGCAATTCTGGAGGCCAAAGGAGAAGAAGAGGAGATGACAATGCTGCGGAGTGAAGTGGGTCTGAAATGAAAAGAGAGAGAGAACAAACTTAAGAAGAAGAAAACAGTCAGCCTTGGCTGATTGTAGGAGCAACAGAACAAGGACACAGGAACATCTGCATTGCTGGATCACTGATTAAACACACAGTTATAACCTTTAAAGACAAAACATTGGCCTGAGTCATTCATAACAGCAGCATGTCTCTGGTCTTAAAAACAAGACCGCATCGATAATACCAGTGTTGATGGAACAATAGACGTTCTCTTCTCTTAGGACATTTGAGTTTTACAACTATTTTTACAACTATTATTGAGACCTTTACAACAAAGGATCCACCCTGGTTTAAAGGGGTCTATGAAATGAAGACCCATGAACTCATGATAACATCATATGTGGTTAAATATGTGATTGTCAACATAGGCAAAGAGAAATAAAGGCCATATACAACTATGTTTACTAGCAACAGCAAAATATGAATGATTTAGATGATGTTTGAAATAGGAATGGGTGATTGTTTACCGTTCACGATTTACCGTCAAAAGAAAGCCCCACGGTAAGAATTTGTCATCTCACGGTAAAAACGATAAATTCCCGTTGATGACGTTTTTGTGTAAAGCCTGAATTATGGAAGGAAGGAAGAAAGAAAGAAAGAAAGAAAGAAAGGAGGAAGGAGGAAAGGAAGGGAGGAAGGAAGGAAGGAAGGAAGGAAGGAGGAAAGAAAGAAAGAAAGAAAGAAAGAAAGAAAGAAAGAAAGAAAGAAAGAAAGAAAGAAAGAAAGAAAGAAAGAAAGAAAGAAAGAAAGAAAGAAAGAAAGAAAGAAAGAAAGAAAGAAAGAAAGAAAGAAAGAAAGAAAGAAAGGAAGGAGGGATGGAGGAAGGATGGAAGGAGGAAGAAAGAAAGAAAGAAAGAAAGAAAGAAAGAAAGGAAGAAAGAAAGAAAGAAAGAAAGAAAGAAAGAAAGGAAGGAGGGATGGAGGAAGGATGGAAGGAGGAAGAAAGAAAGAAAGAAAGAAAGAAAGAAAGAAAGAAAGGAAGAAAGAAAGAAAGAAAGAAAGAAAGAAAGAAAGAAAGGAAGGAGGGATGGAGGAAGGATGGAAGGAAGAAGAAAGAAAGAAAGGAAGAAAGGAGGGATGGAGGAAGGATGGAAGGAGGAAGAAAGAAAGAAAGAAAGAAAGAAAGAAAGAAAGAAAGAAAGGAGGGATGGAGGAAGGATGGAAGGAGGAAGAAAGAAAGAAAGAAAGAAAGAAAGAAAGAAAGAAAGAAAGAAAGAAAGAAAGAAAGAAAGAAAGAAAGGAGGGATGGAGGAAGGATGGAAGGAGGAAGAAAGAAAGAAAGAAAGAAAGAAAGAAAGAAAGAAAGAAAGAAAGAAAGAAAGAAAGAAAGAAAGAAAGAAAGAAAGAAAGAAAGAAAGAAAGAAAGAAAGAAAGAAAGAAAGAAAGAAAGAAAGAAAGAAAGAAAGAAAGAAAGATCAATTCAATTTAATTGGTGTAGTTTAGTAGTATTTAGTATCTTTTTGAGCAGTGTTTTGGAGGCTCCAAAGACTGAATGTGGTGATAGATTTATAGTTACAAAGGTGGAGTTGATTTGGTATTTTTTTTTATCGTCATTCTTATCGTTATCGGGATAAATGCCAGAAATTATCGTGATACATTTTTTAGTTTTTTAGTCCATGCCTAATTTGAAACCACAATCAGTATATTACCTGTTATGTAACCAAGTAACGCAAAACACAGTAATGTTGTTTATCAGATGGTCCGGATAAGTCTGTAACTGACATTACCCGTATGAGCATGCTGTGGGTTATCGTCAGTTTTCCTAGTAATACAGTGACATTGTGTTTCCTGTGAATATGATCACATCTGAGAACTTTTGTGCGAGTACGCATTTCCTTTCCAGAGCACACCTGCAGCCCTCGCAGCCATCACCGCGCAAGACTTCATGAAAGTGGCAACACAACTGAGTCAGAACTTTACAAGTCCAAAGAAAACATCCACTGCAGGACTTTCTGCTTTAGTGGAAGCACCAAAAATATAACCACCCATTGTGGTTATTTGAGGAGTCTGAAAATATCCCATGAAGACAACTACTGGTGGATCAGATGACAGCGGCTCCTTTCTCTTAGTCTAGTTTGCATGAAAAAAATTAAACAAAACTTAAAGTTCTTCCTAAGGTCTGCACATGTAATAGTTTGCATTTAGTTTTACTCTTACAAATCACACACAAAAACTATTTTCTGATGTTTATTGTCCCATTAAATCACAGTTACTGTACTTAGAAAGGTCCAATCCATTTCTTTCTCCAAAGGCTAATGTGACAATATGTGATGTTTAATGTAGATTGCCTTTAAACTTTCTTATCTAATTTCCCCAAACAAATTTTTCTTTTTTATGGCTCGTCTTATTCATATATAGATATCTTTCTGCCTCTTCAGCTGATTTATGGAGTGACTGAGAAGAGAGAACAGAAAAACATCACAGCTACTTTAAACATACGCAGATCATAACAGGAAGTAACTAATGGTTTAATTTCAATATGGAAAAAGGTAACACTTGTCTAAACTAATATTTAGATCAGCTTCTGTTTTATTTACAGTTATCTCGCCACTGACCCCCCCAACCTCACCCACCCCACCGTGTATAACTCTAGACAAATAAAGACAAGAAATGGCACAGGAAATACAAAACCAAGATGCTTTCATGCTGCGTAGCATACTGTAGATGTTTGTTTTACAAAAACAAAAACTTCCCACTTCCATGCTTGACCTAGTTTTCTTCAAGTAGATTTTGGAGTCAATAAGATGAATGAAACCTGAAGGCTGAGTTTTCCCTTGTAATGTAATTATTGAACTATTTGCTTTGAGTAGGTAAATGCAAATACAGCCAGCTGTTCTCACGAATGCTTTGACCCATATTAGTGCATTTAAGCTTTATGTAGCGCGTGCAATCTGCACAGCAGGCCTCTCAACAGGCAACCGACATTAAAATTACTATTACTAACCATCTATTAAATCTATCCTTATGACCTAAATACCAACAGAAATGTATGTTTACAAAACTGAAGACAATGCAAAGCCCAAAGCATTGCAGCAAAGTAGATAATCCTCAAAGACTGCTGTCTAGATGATGAGCAGCAGTGCGGATTAAAAAAGGCTTAGTTGTAATAATCACTGTTTGGTGGCTGAGCCCAATCACTTCCTGACACTCCGTGCCACCTATTACATTTTCTCAACAACACATTAGTGGAAAGTTGTACTCGTATTTTCTTAAACTGGGCTTCTTTTGCTAGATAGTTCATCTACTGTAGTTCTAATTCTCTGAACAATAAGAATGATGCCTTTGAGCATGCCATGAAGTGTAAAAAAACAGTACATTTACATGCACAGCTTGGTTGAGATACAGCTGTAGTTTGACTAGACCGTTTGACCGAAGTCATAAGTGTGCTGCAATATAAATGCACATAAATGTAATCGATGTATCCCCCAAAAGTATGTTGCAGCCACAGCGGATCATAGCCCGCTCAACGGTTTGGCCTGTCTGTCTCTCCTGGGGAGATAAAAAAAACAGCCATTCACGCCAACACAAACCTACAGGCAATTTAGGATTGACAATTTTAAATCTAAACATCCATGCTTTGGACCATGGAAGGAACCTGGATTACCCAAAAGAACCCACGCAGGTACTGGGAGAACATGCAAACTCCACACGGAGAGACTACTGCCAGGCCCAGGACCAGGAACCTTCTTGCTGTGAGGTAACAGTGCTAACCACTTAGCCATGTGGTACCCATTGTATTGATATGTAATAATAATAGTAATTAAAGCTGCATGCAGCGATGAACGGGCCCTCACGCGTGCAATTTTCACCAATAAAGGTCAAGGACTCAAAACTAAGTCTGATGACACCACCCATGACTCTTTATGTCAAACCATTCAAAAGTTATGGCAGAAAATAGGAACTATCACATATTGATCAATCAGATGAAGGGGTGGGGCTAATTCACACCAATTATGGTCAAGGATTCAAAACCATGTCCGATGACACCACCCATGACTCTTTATGTGAAACCATTTAAAAGTTATTGCAGAAAATAGGAACTATCACATATTGATCAATCAGAAGAAGGGGCAAATATGATAAGATAAGATAAGAAATCCTTTAATAGTCCCACAGAGGGGAAATTTGCAATGTGTAATAACTTCAGGGCGTGTCACTTATGAAGCATGAGAAATTTGGTGCAGATTGGACAAAGTATGCCAAAGTTATAGCAGCTTCCTTTTTCATGGTGAGACATGGAAATTTGCTGTGTCGTCACGGCAACCAGGAATAACGTAGGAAAACGAATTTGATAACTTTTCATCTCCAATGTCTGAAGATGATCCTGAGTGAATTTGAAGTCGGTGTGATAAAATCCCTAGGACTAGTTCGTTCAAATATGATGTGTGAAAATGGTGAACAATCGGTCATTTGATTCAAGATGGCCGACTTCCTGTTGGTGTTACAGTATTGGTCCAAGAGACTTTTTGGTGCGTCTTATCATGTTGTACAGTCTAGTGGAGCGAATTTTCGTTTTGATTACAGTATGTCAATCTGTGGCGACGGGCTCGATTGTATAATTGTATACATTTTCAAGGGGGCGCTGCAGAGTCATTTTGCCACGCCCATTAATGCCATTTTTCGCCAGACCTGGCTTGCGTGCAAAATTTGGTGACTTTTGGGGCACGTTTAGGGGGGCAAAAAGGCCCTCATTTTCGTCAGAAGAAGGAAAAAATAAAAAATAAAAATTTCCTACAGATACAATAGGTCCTTCGCACTGTCAGTGCTCAGACCCTAATAATAATGATAGTCATAAATTGCATTTATATTGCGCTTTCCTGGACACTCAAAGCGCTCACAATGGTTCCATTATTCATTCACTCCTCATTCAACGGCCTCCCCGACCATCACCAGCACATTCATACAACATTGACACACCAGCGATGCCCTGACTTGGAGGCAGAAGGTGAAGTGTCTTGGCCAAGGACACAACGACACATGACTGGTAGGAGCGGGTTTCAGACCGCCAACCCTTCAATCCTTGGACAACCTGCCTGAGCCACTGCTGCATTGTACTATGAATTTAATCATGTAAATCATAACTTATGACTCATTAACTTGTAGACAATCTTCCCAGATGGATGTTTTAGAAACTTCCTCACAAAGAACTTTACTTTAATGAAAGAATTGGCAGACAGTTCAAAAGCTGAAACTAAAGCTGAAAAATGACATTTTGGCCTTTTTAGATTACTTTTTTTTTTTTTTTTAAATTGTCAATTATAGTTAGTAATATTTTGTCTCAAATTTTTTAAAGTCATATTTAACAAATTGCACAGTATTTCATATGACATTTCACACAATCCATATATTTTCTATATCAATATCTTGTTTGAAGTGTTAGAGCAGCTTCACCTCACTTTATATTTCTGTTGATATAAGGTTAAAAAGAGGCTTCTGAAACAGTGGAAAAAACACCTCAGCTTTGCAGTATATTTCTGAATTTGCATGAAAGTAATTACTGTTATACTGATTAAGCAAAGCATCAGTTTCTCAAAAAGTGACCAGAAATGTCCTTTTGAGGGCTTTTTAAACGTATTTTAAGGGCTATATTCATTTTGATGACCTCTAATATATTCTAGTTTGCAAGTTTGCAAGTAAGTTTTGCTTGCTTCATATCCAGCTTCAACCACCAGCCACAAGGGAAGCAGAAGCAATCTCGAGTCATTAGCTTAAATAGTTTTGTCGATCTAGTCTCAGAGTTGACAAGAGCATGGCAACGGAATGGTAAAAACATTCACTTCATACTTTCGCACGGAAATTTGTTGCCTGAATTAAATGCAGCTGTTTTGAGGTTGTCGGTTGTACTGGTGTCAGTTAACCCCTGGATAAGTCACAGACATCTCTGCCCCTGTTCACTATATAACCCTGAAAGATACAGTAATAATAAAAATAGAAATAAAAAAAAAAAGTTAACTATTGTTTAAAGAGGTTAAAAGCCAACCTGAATCTTTGTAAATAAACTCAGTCACACTGGACTCCTTGAATAAAAGGAATCTGGTCTGAAGTAAAAATAAAGACCAGGAGGTACAGAGAGATGGAAATTCGAAACAGAGCCAAACTGCAATGCCAACATTATTATTATAACATTGTATAACAACTACTGTGTATTGCTGCTGTAATCAAAAGGAATTTAAAGAAGACTATGTTTATTTGAAAGAAAATGGCTGCACAAAAAACAAAACCAAAAAAAGAGGATATGTGCTGCACAGAAATGACTTACAATATTATAAATAAGTCACCTGAACTTACCAAACTCTGTGACCTTGGAGACACTTTTTATTTTTTTTCTCTCTGCAGCAAACATTTCCTGCTCGTGATTTGGCCTAGTGAACATTGTCAGAAAGCAGGGTTTGAAGTATGATAAAGTTCAACAAATATATCAGAGCTTGGTTAATGTACAGAGAGCCAGATCAAACTAAGTGAGAGGCAGATGGAAGATTTACTACACTGTAGCGTTGCTAAACGCAAAAAGGCAACCAGTGATCCCACATTCTGCCAACTGCTTTCTCCTAATATTCATATATGCCAGGTCATGCCGCTGGAAAAAAAAAAAAAAACAGCCTACATCATCCTCATACCACTAAAGCCTTTAATACCATGCAAGAGTCCTGTTTTAACATCTCCAACAATGCTGTTGATCCTTCTGTAAAATCAGGAGCCAGCTCCTTGTCTGCATGGCATTCTGGTGATGTTACTACTGTAGTTGAGCATTTACATCTCTAGTAACAGTTTTTCATTTATAGTCAGTTTTACAAATAAGTAACTTATTGTTGGATAATGTTTTCTGCGAGTGCTGACTCTTTTCTATGAAAGAGTGTTGTTTTCATACATAAATGCTTAAAGTTTTTTGGGCAGTGGGATATCTTTTGTCTAGACCAGTGTCTCCCAGCCTGGGGTCCGGGCCCCCCCTGGGGGGGTGCCAGAGATCTCTGGGGGGGGGCGCAAAACTTTGTCTGCTTTGAAATTATGCAGTTGTAAAAATTATATTTGCGAATGAGTCATTCATAAGACATTGTTAGGAATAATTTATGAATGTCTTGAATATTTTTTATGTTTTTTATACACTGGTGACAAACACAGGAAATGATTTAATTCCTTATTATTATATCATTACTCAACATTTAATCTACTCCGACAGGTTGTTAAAGGAAAAATGTTAAAAAATGTTGGTCTCATATTAAAAGAGAAATTTTTCAGAAATATTTTTATGTCCTTTTGTGCTTATTTTATACATTGGTGACTTTGGAGAAAACAAAAGTCATATGTATACAGAGTAAAACAAAGAGAAATGTATAAAAAAAAAAAACATAATTCATGTTCATTTTATCAATTAAAAGACTATTTTGGTCCTAGTACGTACGGGTCGGGGGGCCTGGCTAGTCTTAGACACAAGTAGGGGGGGCTCTAAGGAAAAAAGGTTGGGGACCACTGGTCTAGACAATACCTCTGTTGAGTCACCAGTTTACAAGGAGGAACTTCCCCCTTTGACATCCATGAGCTCTTGAGGTATATGACAAACGTGCTCAGAATCCCAAACGTGGTTAACTTGTACTGTTGTAAGCATGTGGCAACAAATTAGATGAAAAGATTTTTATCCCTTCACAACAGTGCTTTTTTCACAACAATGTTGCTCAAAAGTTTGCTGGAAATGCACGTGGACTGGAGGAGAACTGTTGTAAGTGGATGTGGATGTGGTGGTTGTGTACAGCTTATACACCACTTCCTCTAAATTAGTCTCTTAGCCACCGGTGGCTTTTAGTTCGATCTGCTGTAGTCAGGTTAACAGTTGCTGGCCTTATCAGTAGATTGAAGTGACGCAAGTCCTTCAGCAGTCAGTGAAAGTGGAAGTTATTTCAAGAGAAAGAAAATAATCCTAATATTATTCAACATTTTTGCACCTTCATATATATTCTTTATGTATCAATGCAACAAATGTCTGAAGCAATCAAAGCATTGTTCAATGGTAGTCACATTAACATGACTACATTACCGAAACTCTTTTAACTTATTTTTGATTAAATTAGAAGGTGAATGCAGGTTATCTTAAAGCCATCAGCTAAGATGCTGATTATAATCAGTTTATCACTGGATACAAGACCCCCCACCCCCCACCCCAGGGGCTGAGGATCCTTGATTTGAGACACTGGCTTAAATTCCTGCTGATGATGCATCTCCCAGCTTTGAAATACGCAAATGATTTGGATCATTGCTGCAGTGGTTAAGGAAAAAAAAGTCTCCAACCAAAGTGATGATGATGATAAAAAAAGAAAAGAGTAATGTGGACAGCAGCTGAGAAATACTGTGTTTTACAATGATATAGTATCATAAAATGAATAGAAAGATAAGATATTGATTAATAATGAACTGGCACTGAGAAACAGGCAGGCTGTGGACCACCTGAAGGGACTTCACTGGCTACTATAAATAATTTGAAGCAGCCATTTTTCTGGCACGTTGTGTCTTTTAATGTTCCCCATCAAAGCGAAAGCTTTGTGATTACATTTTTTTAAGAAGCTTTACAGATTGACTGTAAAGAAATAAAATAATCTAAGTCAGGTTGACTGATTACAACCTTTGTACTTGAATGGTGTGACGTGCCAGGAGGATTAATTCCTGCTTTATAGCCAGTGAGTTGGGTCTTTGCTGGAAAGTTTTGTGACATAATCATTTCCATGGAGGGAGATGCGTGGGACATCGCTACAAGGGAGGCCAGAGCATGGCCAAGCATCTGTAGGAAATGGAATTACAACACAGTTCACCGTATAAAAAAGTACAATACATGGTTTTATTTTATAATAAAAGGTGGGGGTCTGACTCTGAAGGACATTTTTTGGAGACAGTTTACCCTTTTCCAGAAATAACAAAAGTCTGATGGAGTCTGAAGTATACGGTTTGTTACTATAACTACCAATTTACACACACTTAAACTGCAAGTGTAGCATACACCCATGGGAATTTTACACCATTACTCATATAAGTACCATTTGGCAACCTATCAACTCCTGAAGTTATTTTGAATTAAACCCATATTCAGAACATGGGGACCAACTGTTAATCCAGCCATAAAGCTTTAACATTTTTAGATGTTCAAATCTAATTCATCACTGCAGCTGACTTTTGTTATATTGCCAGTAGGCCTATATAAATGTTTAACTTTATGGTAACTGTTGCCTTGGCCACACAATTTGATATAATATTAATATTAATAATAATAATAATAATACATTGTATTTATAACGCACTTTATATTTGCCAAAAGCTATAGTTATCCTCACCATACTCATCCTCATACGTCGTCATACAAATGTATCATCCTGTGTACTAAGAAAAAAAAAATGTGTGAGTAAAAGCTATAGTGAAACTAGAGAGTAGAATAAACACATTTCCGGCAGCTCAAACTACCCACAAGCACAGCATTCAGACTGAATGTTAAGGCTGATTTATGGTTCCGCGTTACACCAACGCAGAGCCTACTGCGTAGGGTACGCGGCGACGCTCACCGTACTTGGCGCGTCGCCGCGTAACCTACGCCGTACCCTACGGCGTACATTCTGCGTCGATTTAACGCAGAACCATAATTCAGGCTTAAAACGTGTGAACGTGGGACACTTTCATGAACCGGTTAACTCAAGTCTGAATTGTCCTCTTTTTTCTACTTCACGCCGAAAAACTCAGCAGTAAAAAAAATGACCAAGTGCATTGCTAATACAGAAGACCATTCACAACATTTCGGTCCATTATCAGCTACTAAAAGCCCCACAAGTTATTTCTTCTTGACTCCGTCACTTAAACGGCAGAAACAAACACACGTGTTAAACTTGACTTGGTGTAAGTCAGTAAACTTGGCAGAAACTTACCGTGAGTCGGAGTTCTGCGGCGCTGGCGCTTCAGAGTCGACAGTCCGCTCTTTACCTCTTTACCCTGAGACCTGAGAGTCCTCTGAGGAACAAAGTGTGAGCTACTCCGTGTTTCTGCGTGGTGGGTCTGTGGACAAGTGTGGTTCACTCCCCCACCATGTGGTGGAAAAAACATAAGCTGCTTTCTGCTTAACCCCTCCTTCCCTGCTAGTCACGGATGATATTACAGCACACTACTGGTGTGCTCTTATGACTTATTGGTTGAATCATATTACTACTGCTTTCTTTAATTAAATAAAGGGTATAAAGTTGCACAGAGTTGGTATACACTGTATAGTATACAGTGTATACCAACTCTGTGCAACTTTACTGTATACTATACAGTATGGATAGTACAGTAGTAACTACACTGCAAAAACTCAAAATCTTAACAAGAATATTTGTCTTATTTTTAGTTAAAATGACTCATTTTTAGTAAAAAAGAAATCTCATTACACTTAAAACAAGACTCATCACTGGAAAAAACAACAATTTCCACCTGTTTCAAGTAGATTTTCACTTAAAATAAGTAGAAAAATCTGCCAGTGGAACAAGATTTTTTTGCTTGTAATGAAAAGATAAATCCTGACCCACTGGCAGATTTTTCTACTTATTTCAAGTGAAAATTTACTTGAAACAGGTGAAAATTGTCAAATAAGTTATTTTTCTGGTAATGACTCTTGTTTTAAGTGTAATGAGATTTTTTGAATAAAAATGAGACATTTTAACTAGAAATAAGACAAATATTCCTGGTAAGATTTTGAGTTTTTGCAGTGTATTACTATAAAATACTGCTTTCTTTAATTAAACAAAGGGTATAAAGTTGCACAGAGTTGGTATACACGGTGAACTCTGTGCAACTTTACTGTATACTATACAGTATGTATAGTACAGTACAGTAGTAACTACAGTTGCAAGGAGAGGATACAGACTGGGATAAATCCCAGAGTGCCATTGAATTCAATTCAATTCAATTTATTTATATAGTGTCAAATCATAACAAAGGTCATCTCATGGCGAAAAACAGAGATAAAAGTGATCAGATATAACACATCATAAAATAATGTATAAAAACATAAGCATCAGAAAAAGATCAGCATCAGTGATAATAGTGATCATATATCACACTTCTTCCCTGCTACAGTCGTGGATGTTACAGCAGACTACTGATGTGCTCTTATGACCTAATGGTTGACACATACAGTATTACTTTAAAATACTGCTTTACTTAATTAAACAAAGGGTATGAAGTTGCAGAGAGTTGCTGTACAGTATGACTCTAGTAAATACAGTTGCGATGAGAGGATACAGACTGGGATAAGTCCCAGAGTTTCATTGAATTCAATTCAATTTATTTGTATAGCGTCAAATCATAACAAAGGTCATCTTATGGCAAAAAACAGAGATAAAAGTGATCAGATATAACACACCATGCTCACAGTAGCAACATGTGCAATATCTGTCTACCTCATAAACATCCTACCAGCTTTTTTTGCACTGTTTTTCTTTCTTTCTCGTACTGCACTCCTTTTATTTTCATTCCACTGTATATACTGTTTATATTTTGTAATTATATATTTTTTACTTTTTTATCCTTTCGCTGCATGTGTGTGTTGTGTGTACTGCTGCTGCACAAAGCGAATTTCCCCACTGAGGAAGGAATAAAGGACCATCTAATCTAATCTAATCATAAAATAATGTATAAAAACATAAGCATCAGAAAAAGATCAGCATCAGTGATAAAAGCGATCAGATATCACACATCATAAAATAAAACACAAGCATCAGAAAACATCAGCATTGGAGAAACAAAAGAACAGCAAAACATCTCCAAAACACAGTAACATCAGGCTAGCTGACTCTAAGCACAGGATTTTTCATAGAGGACGGTTTTAAGCCTACTCTTAAAGAAAGAGTGTGTCCACCTCTCATTACATATATTCACTATCTAAGCTCCCTGGTTGTTGAAGAGTAGATTTTTTCTTGTTATAATTATTATTTCTGTGTGGAGTTTCCATTTTCTCCATGTCCTTAGGTGGGTTTTCTGTTACTCAGCTTCCATGTGACCCCCGAATACGCGAGTATAGATAATGATGCATGGATGGATGCTGATGATCTTGCAAAAGCCATAACGAATCCTTAGATCAAATGAAAGCAGACATAACCCAACCAACATTAGCACATGGGGCCCATCTGTGACATGAATAGGCTGAAAAATGTGGGACATAGGATTGTGCATGGGTTTCATGTTGGCCACATGTGAATGGCTGGCAATGTTTATGCTCAGGGATCCAAATAGGTGTCTTATCTGGGTCCCACTTGGACCAAACACATAAATGACCACAATTTAGCAAACCACATGGGGCTGCAATTAAACCAGCAGATAATCACATATGGGGCTCCATTTTTCCAGCTCATTTATAACTATAATTTATAAGAGGGGCCCATCATACAAATGTTTGCTGGGTTAACACATGATACACAGTAATAAACGCTTCAGTACAATTGAAAGTCAGTTGGTGGAATCCAACCAGCAGCCACAGGATACAATTAATTATTTTCATTATCAGTTCATGTTCTGATGACTCTCTGTTCATTTTGAAAAAAAAAGTGAGAATCATAATACTGACTAAAATCCTTATAATCTAGTTATAAAATACATAAAAAACAGTAAATGAATCCATTTAAACACTGAAACTGTGGAAGCATTTTATGAAAAAATTATTTTATATTTAGCAAATGGTCATTTATACATCTATTTAATATATGACACAATATTACACTACAATTTATGAGCTTTTACTTGGTCAAAAACCAAAATGTGTCAGTTATCAAGGGAATAAAGTTGTCAACGAATTAAATATTTATAGGTATATTATCATCTGAAATTTAAAATGGGTATAAAAAAAATAGAAATACCCAAGTACCACAATTTAGTTTAGTATTTATGTAAAACTTGAACAACTGAATGAAAGTCCTATTTACATCTCAACACATAGTAGCCTAATAAAAAATGTTTCAGCTGTGTTGGCAGCGACACTTACGAATATAGAGACTGTTTTATCTACGGATAAATGATCAATGTATAGAAAATTCAATCACAGAAAGACTGTCTCTTGTGAGTTTTTTTTAGCATCATTTTTTTAAGTATCATTTCATAATTTAATAATTCTAAAAAGAAACGGCACAGCATAATATCTGGAACAATTGCCTATAATTCAATAACCGACATACCAGTTGATGATTGTGTTATTCATAAAACCATTCCTGGACAACCGTTAACAGATGTTTTACATCCTTAAAATGCTGTTCGCCAACATGCAATGAGAAGTTAACCAAGATCCAGTATACATGGTGAGAGCTATGGAGAGAACGCATACACACAGGGACTTGTGGAAGTTGTTTTGCACATAAACAATCCAGACACATTTCCTGAGCTACACAAAACCCCTTTTCATGCCGAGCTTAATGCGTCTGTGTTTGTGGAAGAGGAGGGCAGAATGCTGGCATCGGGCGGGAAAATGTCAGGTATGTTTACTTTTTTGTTTGAATGAAGAGATGATGCTCAAGTCAAGACATGCTCTTTCAAAATAGAAAACACGCAACAAGAGCACGATTGCATCAGAGTTCTTGAGTTTTTTTGTTGAGACACGTTGGAACAAATCTGTAGTGTCTGTTTTAGGAGAGATGTGTTTGCTTGCCATAAAACTTTGCTCCACACCCACACGCCCCCTGTAATGGCTATTTTAGGTAGGAGGAGGACATTTTGTAAGCTGTACACCATCATATTAATGAGTGTACACCTATGGTTAAATCTTCTAATTGCAGCTAAGCATCTGTTCATGGTTCACGACAGAAAACAGAGCTAAGCTCGGCCGGGTTTCAGTTTGAACATCGATGGTTTAATCCCCACCTTCTCCAGTCCACGTGTTGAAATCTTCTTGGGCAGGACTCAGCTTCATACATACCATCAATATTGCTCACTTGTAAGTTGCTTTCAATAAGTGTTGACTAAATTGATGTTTATAAAACAGGGAGTGGTTGTACTTGTTTTGGCTAAGGTGCAAGATCTTCTTAAATTTCCCAAATCAGAAAACGCTCAAATCAGAAAACGCAGATGGTATGGAAATTTTAAACAAAATGCTCCTCACATTTACTTTATTGGCATACAGTATGAGTGTTTATTGTGCCAACGTTTCAGTCATAGACCTTTTTCAAGGCAGGATGCCTTGAAAAAGGTCTATGACCGAAACGTTGGACCCATAAACACGAGTACGGTGAGAAGAAGGTGTGCAGGAGTTTTCTTTTTAAAATTGGCTGCAGCTTTCCTCCTCCGACGCACCTTTCTGCATATCCGGTGTGCTAAAAGTTTTCTACTTCGCATACAGTATGAGTAGAAGATACATTCTTGTAAACTTTGTTAATATACATCTGGAATAAAAATTCCGTATAGCCAGGAATCGAAGCAGAAACCTTCTAGCTGTAATGCAACAGAAACTGTCAAGGCATGATGATGCCTAAGGTGTCAACAAATATGAGAAAAAAAATCAATGTAATGTTTAAAAACTCTATTCTTTCAAGAAATATTTGAAATATGTTGCGTATTTACCTCTCTATGAGAATAATATTACTAAATTATTCTACTAAATTAATCTGGAGGAATTTGAGGATGTGTAGAAGGCAAGTTGCTATACCAGGCTGTAAACACCTGATATTACAGGTTCTGACCTCCTAATGATGATAATGACATCCGCTCCAATAAGGATAGTGGCAACATGTCAGTCTTGGTCTCACTGGACCTCAATGCTGGATCTGACACGGAGCTGGTGGGAACTGGGTGGGACTTTCTGGCACAGCACTTGCTTGGTTAGAGTCCTATCTAAAAGACAGGGACAATTTTGTAACTACAAATCAGACCCAACAAAAATAAGTCCCTTAAGGCTTAATCTTGGGGCCTCTGTTGTTTAACATCTTTATGCTCCCACTTGCTCAAATCATGAAAAAAACAATATGTGTTGCCACAACTACCCAGATGACACACACATCGATATAAGCATGAGAACCAGGAGACTATAATCCAATTCAAACAGGGATCAAATGCATTGATCAAATTAAAGAGTGGATGTGTCAGAATTTTTTTCAGTTAAATGAAGATAAAACAGAAATAATAGCATTTGGATTCAGGAAGAAATATTAAAAGTCACTCAGCTTCAAGCAGTAAAGTACAAACAAATAGTCAAATCAGAAAATCTGGGAGTGGTTATGGACTCAGACCTGCATTTGAACAGCCATATTAAGACAGTAGTGAAGTCAGCTTGTTATCACCTAAAGAACATATCAAGGATTAAAGGACTGACTTCTCAGCAGGATTTAAAAAAGCCTGTCCATGCTTTTATCTTCGGTAGACTGGACTACTGTAACGCTGCTCACGGGTCTCCTGAAAAAGTCCATCAAACAGCTGCAGTTAATTCAAAACACTGCTGCCTGAGTCCTCACTTAGTCAAACTTTTATTGCACTTCCACATCAATTTATCTAATCTAATACTAGAGTAATCTCTCCGAATTCAATGGTTTTCAAATCAGTCGTCAAGGCCCCCATACAATTAAATATTTTTGTTCGGTCTCCACGACTAAAGCTACTAATGGTCAAGAACTTAAACACTCTGATCAGGTAGATGTTCTTCATTCAATTAGGCCTTGATTGAATAAAATGTGCCAGAGTTGAGCTTGAATAAATTCTTGCATGACATAGGCTCAATAAAATCTTTCTCCTTTGTATGTCCACTGGTTAGGTTTTATAGGTTAACATATAAGACCAGGAGACCCGAGTCCTCACTAAGACCAGGAGAGTGGACCATGTAACTTCAGTTCTTAGACCTTTACACTGATTTCGTGTCTGTCATAGAATAGATTTTAAAACCCTGCTGCTGGTTTATAAATCTCTGGTCTCGGGCACAAACACATCTCTGATCTCCTGGTCCATTATGGACCAACCAGAACCCTCAGGTCGTCAGAGTCACGCCTACTTTCTGTTCCCAGAGTTAAAACCAAACACGGTGATGCAGCGTTCAGCTTTTATGCCTCTCACCTGTGGAACAAACTCCCAGAATGCATCAGGGCTGCTGAAACTCTCATTTACTCCAAGTCAAAGTTGAAAACCTTATTAACTGCTGCATTTCAGTGATCTCCCACAATGCACTGCAACCCTTTATTTCTTGCATCTCATTCATTTAAATTTTTTTTTAACTTTAATGTCTGCTTTTCTTTTACATTTTAATGCACTTAAAAATTATATGTTTATGTACTGTATAGCACTTTGAATTGTCTTGTACATGAAATGTGTTACACAACTAACTTTGCCTTGGAATGTTTTTCAGACCTTCGGACCTTTAACGGCGTAAACAATGTATAATTAAAATGAAGTTGAAAGAATGAAATACCTTGGTTTCATACATTATGCAATCAAATAAAAGCCTAAGTGGAACTCTTGCATCTAGAAGGATAAACAAAACAAAACATTCATTATATGCAATACCAGCTTTGTTGCTTTTCTTTTGCCTCATTAGCCAGTGCAAGATTATATAAAAACAAGCAATTTTAGGAAACCCCAATGTACTTGGATAAAAATAAATGTCTGCTCTATAGTTTATTGAGACAGCACGAAGAAAAGCGATTACATCAATCTTCAAGTAGTCAAATAATAAACAATAGTGCCTTTATTTCAAATTTAACAATGGGAATCCATAACAATCCATTATTGAGGTACAATATACCACATATATACATAAAAACACGTTGCTACCACTTGAAAGTTTGACAAAATATGCTAGTCATAACAGCATGACATATGTTGAATAAGGGAATGATTTTCCCGACTAAGATGTTGCTTCTTTTTCTTCTTTTGAATTTCCAGAACACTAGTTACCAGTATAACATCCTGTCTAATTTACGACGGAGAAGCAGCTCGATCAAAGAGTCTATACGCCTCCTTCATTCTGCCCCATCCCCCACCCTTCAAAATTGCTTCTCTCTCCAAAAATATCCTGCTTCAGAGACCTTTGAACATTTCGCAAGGCTGATCATTTGAGGCCTGCATTATTGACGGAAACGGAATGACATTTTGCTTGAACCATAATTATCATGCCAGTCAAGAGAGAGCAGTGCTGTAGTTTGGGGGCGCACAATGTTACTTGGGAGGGTTGCATCTAATTAAACACTGTAAAAAAAAAAGATAAGTACTACTTTCCAGGGGCACAGGAGACCTCACCCATGCTTCACGCTGCCTCTCTGAATTAAAAGCTCGCCCAAGTAACGAGCACATCTGCCTCAGTGCTGGAGTCGCAACTGCAAACTAAAAAAATCCCTCAGACCTCAGGACCTTTCCCTTCTCGGCCAGGATTCAATGTGGTCACTTCTAACAACGTAGACCACCTTTACAGATCTAAAATATGTTCCCTGTATATCTTCCCCTATGGTTATTGCCTGTTGGACTGACCTCAGGTGCTCAGATTGAGTTCACAGATGATAAACCAGCATTGCTGGCACCGCCTCAAAAACTGAGCCAGGACGTCTCGCCAGGTATTGAGAGGTAGAAAACTTGTTGAACAAACTGCCTGGGTAAAATCTGCAAAAAGGTTTTTTAGGTACACGTAGTTTGACTGCCTTACAAAATAACTTTTTCTTGTTTAGGAATCATGTTTACCGTTTTTTTGGTTGCTGCATCCATTCACTGTCATTAATTCTCATCTTTTTCCTCAGTTTTGCACTAATTGGTCACAGAATGCTACAAAGGCTGTGCCATTTTCATTGGTGGATTATATTGCATGCACAATGCTAAAACACAGTCATTTAAATAGGTACAAATAAGACAAGTCAAGAGAAAGATTAACCTTTGATAATCATGTAACTAATACTGAACATGTTCCCTGTTTGGTTCACAAGAACACCAGATAATAGTAAATCCTTTTATTTACATATGTACAAGAAGTAGGGTACAGTGTTGATGACTGTTTCTTTTGAGACGTTTTAAGGCAAGACTCCGAATATGGTGCAGGTATAAAAAAAGAAAGAAAGAAAGAAAAAGATCTACTTGTCTAAAATGGAGCCAGCTGAGGTTTGTTTATCCTGCACAGCTCGACTTGTCAAACTGGCTTTACTATAAGGTCATAAGCTGAAGTCTCTTGATTATTCACAGGCAGCAACATGTCTTTCTTGTGAAAATCCACTCAACTGTGCATTAACTAACATTACTTGTACTGTTTTTAGATATAAAATATTCCGTAAAAAATATACACTTCCACGCAATGTGCTCGAGCCGCTAGACTGAAAGTCTGATGGGGGAAAAAAATGACTGAAAATTCAGCCTGACCTTTTGGGAACTATGAATATGACTGATGACCGTAGTTGGGAAAGAATAAAAAAAGCGGGAAAGAATAAAAAAAGCAAAAAAGAAGCGTCTTAATTGTGTTGACCAAGAACGCACGTCGGCAGGGAAAAGGTTCATCGTCAGTCATCCAGCATTGTTCTGACCCGAATGGAAAGCTACTGTACTTTATGCACAAACAATGCTTTTTCTCTACCTGCTATGTTCAGTGGAAAGCTGTCCAAGAGTTCACAAATTACAAATTCACACCCAGAGCATCAAATGAACTAAACACTAGCACAAACTCTGGGTCATTGAGCATGATTAAGAAAACAGTGACAAGAAAGAGATTCATGTAACTATACATGAATAACAGCCTGGAGTTTGAAAGCCCTGTCTTGAACATCTAGCTAGCACACAAATGCACTGACTACATACTGCTAGCTCTGCACAAAAGAGCGCTGCACAAAAAAAACAATGTGTGCCAAAAGGAGCTCGACCTCACAGCCCAACTAAAGAGTATTTCAATGTCACTATGAAGGTTTCCCGTTCTTGTTACACAGTCTGCATCGTGACACTGTTCAATTATTAAATACTGGGGGGTGGGGGGTTTGTGAAGGTGTGTCCCGTGGCAGCGGGCAGGGGTTTTTACTGGCAAAGTAACGCTCCAAGCCCCATCAAATCATTTTCCAAATCCTCTGACCCTGTGTTTGTGCTCTGCGCTCTAACGTCCCCTCCCTGAAGCATCGCACGGCCGGCTCAGATCTTCTTGGGCTTGCGGCCCAGGTGGTAGTAGTAGGCCATGGTGACGGCCACGAACAGCAGTCGACTGAGGAGCAGGAGTACGGCGCCGTTGGGCAGGACGCCCATCTCCATCAGGGTGATGGACGTCACTGAAACAGCAGAGTGACATGTTTGGGGATTTTCATTTATTCTAAGCAGACACAGGCACAATGATCAACAATTTAACAGTGGTTAACTGAACAAAATAGATTTTTAAAACACCATTTTAAAATAATGTAGTCAAAGTGAGAAAATATGGGATCCTATATCTTTGCACAATGTTAAATTAGAAGTGAGGTTATTCAATTCAGTCAGATGAGGAAATCTTTAACAAAAAAGGTTGTAACCAACTGTTAAAGCCTTAAAACTAATCTTCCTTCAAAGAACATGATTCCCAAATTTATAATGAACACTTAAGTGACCAAACACAGTTTTATTGGACATTTGAGCATTAAAATGAAATACAGTACTTTTAATTTACGGTGAGGCTGTACCCTGCAAAAACTCAAAATCTTACCAGGAATATTTGTCTTATTTCTAGTTAAAATGTCTCATTTTTAGTCGAAAAATCTTATTACACTTAAAACAAGTCATCACCAGAAAAATAACTTTGACAATTTTCATCTGTCTGCCAGTGGGACAAGATTTATCTTCTCATTACAAGCAAAAGAATCTTGTTCCACTGGCAGATTTTTCTACTTATTTTAAGGGAAAATCTACTTGAAACAGGTGAAAATTGTTTTTTCCAGTGATGAGTCTTGTTTTAAGTGTAATGAGATTTTTTTTTGACTAAAAAAGACATTTTAACTAGAAATAAGACAAATATTCTTGTTAAGATTTGGAGTTTTTGCAGTGTAACTCCTCAAAGTGAACACAGGAGGGCACCAACAGCATGCAAGTAACTACCAGAAAGGCTTGTAAACATATGGTTCGTCTCCCCTCATTGACTAGCGCGGCGTTCTCTTGAAAACGTGAGGACACAGAGACGAAACCTTCACCGTAAAATTGTGTGGTAATCACCTAGAAACTGGACCGCAAAGTAGCATGCTTCGCTGAGGAGGGTCCACTGGATGATGACCTTTTCTAGTGTGTAGAGACCGTTCCACATAATGAGGGCAAGGCCTAGAAAAGGATATGATCAAAGGAAATGGATAGGTTAAAGGTTCAGGGGCATGGGAAAGAAAACAGGGCAAAAGACGATGCTCAAGGGGAAGACGACTACTAAATTTGAAGATCGGCTCACAAAAATACTGTACAACAAAAACAGCTGCAGTTTATTTGTAGCAGCAAAGCAGCTGTAATCCACAACCACATGTACACCGGGTGGTAACTGACCCACTGACTCGGCCAAATGCTCTGACTCGTTTATTTTTGTTAGATAAAAGCTTGCGTTCAACCACTTCATTCCCCACTTTCTTAAATTTTACTCCCACCGACACAGAAGAGGGAGGCAGTGGAAACAAGAAAGGGTGGGCAGAGAGGTGGGAGGGCTGATGGACTGTATCCCCTCCCTGCCAGGATCCATCTGTGTGGCAGATGAGGCTCCATCCTCCACACCCCCCCACTACTGCACCTAGTCTTGTAAGACATCACCTTTTCTCTTTGCTAATCCCTGAAGCTCTGCTGACATTTATAATAATGAAGCCCATTTTCTGTTGGCCTTTTGCAGCTTAAATAGAGCTCATTCATACCTCCGCTTACACTGCTCTGCTTAACACTTCATCCTTCCACAAGCAACATTTTAATACGTTTTTAGGCAAAACGTGTAAATGTGGAGCACAAGGACAAATAGGATGTAAGGGCTGCTCTTCTCACACATGTAGGTAGAATTTACTCAGTTATACTGTCATGCTTTTTCCCACCATTGCATCTTTGTTTTCGATGTTCGTGCTCAAGTCTTTAATAATGTAAGAATTTGTGTGTTATCAGTCCCTTGCTCACGAGTGCTCACCTGAATGACAGCCCCGTCTCTAATTAGGGTTGTTAAAATAACTGCTATTTCTAATAAGCATTATCTGTAAGAGGGAAGGAAAGCCCAAATTAGCCATAATTATAACCATTATCATTGTCTGTCACTTGTGACAGATGGGAAACAGAAGAGGCAGAAATATCCACTATCTCAAATATCTACTGACTTTTTTTGAGCGAGCACACTACAAAGCTGGACCTGAGTAAAGTACGTTTCCTCCCCTCTGAGTTTCAAACCAACACACACAAACAAGCACTTATACATGCACAGTCTTGCCATCCCCCACTAGGTTCCCACCAGATTTCAACTTGATATATGAAGCGGCGGGAGCAGAGGTGGACTGGGTCTCCGACATGCCTTCATAGGGAACAGCACGAGGTTGGAGACTACAGGAGCGACTCTGAAGCTGAAAAAGGGGCTCCAGGCTACAGAGTCTGAATTACTCTCTGCATGTGTTAAGTGGCAATGAATGCATGGAAAGGCTTTCATAACATCAGATTTCATGCAACTGAGCAGTGTATATTTTTATCATTTATATTAATAAATACTAAAATTGTGTGCCAACATTAGTGCTGCACAGTGAAAGCATTCTCTCTTGCAGAACATTAACTGTGCTGTGGCCGTGCGCGATGGGAGCATGAAAAGCTTTTTTGAATGCATTATCTGGGTGTCTTTCTTTGGACGCTGAAATGAGAACTTACTAAGCAACGCTCCTCCGTAAAGCCGAACAGAGATGCTAGTCTTGGAGAGCTCCTCCTCAAAAACAAGCTCATATAGCTGGTTGGGAAACACAAGAGCCTGTTTGGGAAAACAAAAGCACAACACAGCTCTGTCGTATCAGTACAACAGCATTCTGTCCTCCCCAAAGTCTTCGGGTTTGTGAGTCGGTAACACTGTATGTCCAGAACACAGAGGATATTGACAATTTAGATGGTATGGCTGACAAAGACGGAGCTGTTTCTCAAGATGACTGCGAGTGATTAGCAGGAAAAGGATCTACAGTAGCTGAGCAGCTCGGTTCGCTGGATTCCATTACCTAACGAGTCATTTTCCATCCCATAAATGTGCAATTTCAGCTGATGAAGGGAACTTAAACTTGATTGATGGGAAATATTTTAACTGGGTTTCTCAGGAATACTTACCATCAGAGCCATTACTGTGAAGCCCACGGCTGAAATGAGTATCCACACCCTAAAAAGGAGAGACATCACACATTTGTTTGCTTAGCGTTTCACAGATGTTGAAAGCGATACACAGATGAGCGTAAACAGTCCACTAAGTCAGCTATGAGCTGGCAGGGTGCAGTGAAGTCTCACCTCAGACCAATCGGCTCTCGTACTGTGAACTTCGTCTCATTTCCGAGCATCTGGCTGATCTATGAAGAAACGAGGTGAGAGAAAAGAAAAATATTTATCACGTGACTACATTCTGATGAGCACCTTCTAACTAAAGGCCCTGACACACCAAGCCGACTGTCGGCCGTCGGGCCGTCGATGAGAGTCGGTGTGCGTCTGTCGGCATAGTTTCCCCGGTGTGTCCCGCACGTCACCACAGGTCGGCCGCCCGTCGGCAGCTTTTCAGCCGATTCAACATGTCGAATTGGCGTCGGCCGTCGGTCAAACAGCTCACTCTGTGATTGGCTGTTCAGGTAGCGAATCGGTGCACGAGTTCGGGTAAGCTCCTTGAGCCTGTTACTGTTGTATCCATGATTTCACCCTTGTAGTGCGGTTTCTTCTTATTTTTCGCCTCCGCCTCCTCTTTTCTTCTGGCACAACGCCAGTGCCAATTCTTTATTCTTACGCATTGTGGTAGCGAGAGTGGTGTGGAAATGTGGTGTGAATATGAAGCCTATTTGTTTTATTTACAGCTTCCCAGAGCTTCTGGTTTTCCCTTGTTTTTGAGTGAATACAGACTAGCGCTGGCTGCGAATGCGCAGAACGTACATGCTAGTTGGCCGTCGGGTGTCGTCTTTGCGGTGTGTCCAAGTGCTTCTTTTTGAGCCCGACCCAGCCCGACACAGGCGACGCGAGGCGACACAGCAGTCGGCCGACAGCGGGCGACTGCTGTCATTGGTGTGTCCTCGGCTTAAGAAAGAAAATCACTCTCGATGTGTTTGTGATGTGGCTAAGATGTTGGAGAGAAGTGCATCAAACAAAGCTGATGACACGTAAGAGGCTGATTGATATGCTAAATACACCTCCTTAATCACCTCCGGAAGATTAAGACTAGTTGACACAACATCTAACAACTCTTTTACTTTAAATAGCCGCCTACTCCACCTCCACCAGAAGAAAAGCTAATTTTCTATCAAGTTGTGTAATGTAATAATCAAACTGTTCCTCCTGGAGGCCTGAAGCAGCTCGTGAGAGAAATGTTTGACAAATGACTCTTTGAGTTGTACAGTTGCTCCCAATTTTACACAATGTTTAATACAAAGACAGACCACAGATATTTTATGTAATGTGATGTGACTTTCATCATGCAGCAACAGCGAGAACGCAGAGTCAAACATTTCCAAGTTACCATGATGAGCATTTCCCATCACATCTGATGACGATACTGGAATGTTCAAACAATACCCCATTGTACACAACATTCATCTCCATCTATCCGAAAGCTGTAACGACTGACTTTCACCTAATTTCAATTCATTTTATTTGTATCAATCAGAGCAAATGCCATCCAGATTCAATCTAAATCTGATACAATCAGTAATTTGAAGAGAAGACTTATTTTAAATCAAAGTCATGATTCAATTAGGAATCAATTCTAAATTGGCTTTAATTCAAAAGGGATTTTTAATTCAAAAGGGATTTAAAAAAAAAGGTTCTCAATTAAAAAGCACAAAGGAGTGTTTTTTATGTTGAAATATCAGTTTTGAGTTGGTTTGAAGGATTACTAGTCCTCTTCCAGGTCCGCTCAATTATGGAGGATAAAAACTGTAAATATTCAAACCACGACTTTTAAAAAATGTTACATTTTATTTTTCACAATGTAAAAATGTTGGCTTTTCCCCCGTTACTTTCAATTGAGGACCACATAAAATTTCAGACTAAAAACTGATTCAGACCAACAGGTCAAATAGTGGTAGATAAATATCCCCGTAAATGTTTTTGGCCGCAAACACCAGCGTGACCTTGATATTACGTGCCAATCCCTCACCTACAGTATGGTCGGAGAGACAACCAGGGTTAGACATTTAGGAGATGACGTAAGAGACCAAAGTCAGTAAATTTGGGACATTATTCACATGGTAGAAGGACGTAGGAGATGGAGCTGCCAGTACAGAGAAAAGGAGGAAGACCATCCATTCAATCATGTTCTACACCCGCTCTTTCCTATTCAGGTTCAGGGGGATCTGCTGGGGCTAATCCCAGCTCTCTTGGGTGAAAGGCAGGGGCAAACCCTGGATAGGTCGTCACATCTGGACAAACACTCCACACTCAGCAATCAACTCAACTTTCATGTTTTTGGACTGCGGGGAAAAAGCCAGAGAACATCCAAACTCCAAGACTCCTGGCAAGAGTCAAACCAGGAACCTTCTTGCTGCAAGGCAACAGTGCTAACCACTAAGCTACTGTGCTGCCCTATTTACTATATTTAAAAACATTACTTACAAAAAAGGCAAATAGTGATGAATGACCCATTCAATACGGGTGTTACAACACTTTCCGCAGGAAAAAATAAAGTTTGGACTAAGTATTAATAAAGCTCCCTCCCTTACCATGTGATTAATGAATACTGAGGGATATTTTCTAAAAGTGTGATATTATTATATAAGTTAATGATGTAGGCCAAGTGTACTTATAAATGTGTGTGAGTCAGGTTCCTGCGTTTCTTTTTTAGCAATGACCGTCAATATAAGATATAGAATGAGTCATGTCTGGCTCCATCCTGCCTGAAGCATTGTATAAAAGTACACCCAAACACTTGCCTTCACTGATCACGAGACTGGTGGCTTTTCTTGCTCGAAAATACTGTTTAAAGGAGCATGAGGCTCCTTTTAAGAAATGAGACTCTCTAGCGCCACCCTTCACCAGGACTGCCGTCGGGGGTACTGCAGCCAACAGCGAAGCCGGCATGGGAGAACGTGCATGACGTCACATCTGCAGGACAGCGCGGGAAATTCGGGCCCAGAATTGCAGAACATTTTGCAGCACACAGCCTGTTCAAGGCAACGGACTGATACGCTAGAGGGCTCATTCTTTTTGGTTTGGAACGCTTCATCTGACATTATTACTAGAAAACTTAAAACGTATACGAATTTATTTTCATAAATCCTGCCTCAATCCTGCCTCATGCTCCTTTAAAATCTGTAGGCTAACTCAAAGACCACGTACAGAAACAGTTTAACAGTTCCTAATCAGCCTCTGGCTAATTTTAGCAGCATGTAATTTTAGCAGCATGTAACCAATGTCTCCAAAATGAAGACAGTTTGGAAAGCTGCACAAACATGCAATAAGTCAACACTGTTTAACGGGGGAAAAAAAAAGAGTTCAAACACAACCTGTCACAGTCTAACCACAATTGAGAGAAACTTGAATGACAATTTAACTTGCTGATTCTTTTCGTCGGACAAGAATATTTAGGTTTTTAATTACCCGACATGTTTCAGCGATTATTTCAGCCTTCATCAGAGTCCAAACTCTGATGAAATTGGAAAGCCATGGACAAAATTAACTTCATTAAAACTTAAATGACACTTCCCTCTCTCTCACCTAGACTTGGTCTCTCAGACAAACCAAAGTTGTTGACTGGCCAAAGGCCTTCACACATTGTTTCCAGGTCCAATCAGCTCTCTAACATTAATTGTATCAATAATATCCCTTTTAAATGTGGCATGTGGGTATAGTTAGACAGGAGTATAGAAACTAAAAATACACTGATGCATGAAAACCACCAAAGCAGAGAAGTTGAATCATTTTCTGGCAAGAAATATTTACAGCGTGTTAATTGCTGAACTGCTATCTGTTTCACAGTCCTGCAAAATGTCAAACTGGAACATCAAACTTGAATGTTCAAACCAGGGTTTTCATTCGGTTTGCTGTTTGACATTTCTCCCTATGCAAATGTTAGTAGGTATCTGTCTGGGTTGTTAAATAAACACCTATTCAACTTGTTGTGAGAAGTATTATCTCAGACACACTACAACAAAACCAATGATACAACAACTTATTTGGACAATGGCATTGGATACAATGTTGTTCTGGGCATTCATTTTAGACAGACAATACTGTACCTTAGAGCTTCAGAAAACTCAATAATGGATTGGTGCGCCACTGCTGTGCAGACTTTATATACAATCCACAATATCCAGAGCTCACAGGTGCACACATGCAAGGGTTATGGTTTTGCATATCAGGACATCATTTAAAAAAGTAAATACAACCTCAAATAACACACAGCATTTTACACCTTGTTCAAGAAGCTGCGTATGAATTATTGGGGTGCATTTTTCATCTACAGGGCCTAATTTTCCTTATTTTTGCAAGAAGAATACTATGGTATATAAACAGGATTATGGTTGACTTATTGACAGCAGTTCCTGCGGCTGCAAAACAATTCCAAATCATCACCCCTCCGCCAGCGGGCTTGACAGCGGGTATGAGTTATTTATGCACATCTGCTTGTTCTACACCGAATGTGGTGCTGTGCACTATGACATCTCTCTTTATCCACATGAAAATGCACTCTTTAAAGCCATGCTTTCAAGTAGTGCTGTTGGCCAACCTTTCGAACAAGCCATTATTGTGCATTCATTTTCTAACTGCACTCTCACTAACTAACATTTAACAAGGTAAGTGAGGCTGAGATGTAGCTCTTATGCAATTTCTCCAAGTATTGCACTTGGGCTGAACTTGCTGCCATGTTCCCTCCTGAGATGAGTAGGAACTGTGCTCACACTTGCTGATGATCAATTAACCAAATGCATGTCATTCGCAGCACCTGGCTGTGACTCACTCTCTTATTATTATTGGCGTGAGCTTAGTTTCACACAAACTGCTTTTAGATTTTGGGTTACATTAGTAATGAGAGTGTAATGACAGTTTGTCTTAATTCTGATACATATATAACCAGAGGTATGGGTGCGAATAAATCTTCTTTAAAAAAAAAATACTATATTACTATATATTATTAATGAATGTGTTTACACAGGACTTGATTATTTAATTTATTATTCATTTTTGTTCTAGTATTGATAGACATATGTTAAATGATTTTGAATGATGTAATCTATTGACCATATGAGGGAGGGAAGGGGAGAGGGTGTGCTGTTGTTTTTTACTTTTATGTACTTTTTTTTTTGTTTGTTTTTAATTATTATTATCATTTATTTATTTTGGTTTAATTAATGTTATGAAAAGTAAAAAAAAAAGGGGGGAAATATTGATAATTATATCAATCAAATAGTTATTGTAAATCTTATTTCTTTTTTTTAATGCCCTCAATAAAGACATCTATACAAAAAAAAAAAGAAGGTTTTTGTGGGTCTAGTGGCTTTATTTAGAAAGTGGGTAGACAGGAAACGGGTAAAGGGGTGGGGGACATTGCAGTATAGATCGACAGGCCGGGACTATAGCCTCTACAACCCACTCAACTCACTGAGCTATCCAGGGCCATGAGTGCTGGTAAACCTTAAACGCCCTTTTAATTAGCTTCATAGAAACAGCATTTTATCAAGTCAAAAACAGAAAAAGATGAGGAGATGGAATGGTATGTCTGAAATGTAAAGAAGATTTTTTTTTTGCCTTTCTCCGTTAGATTCTGAAGCCTTTGCCCCTGGTTGCTACTATCCGTTTAGAAGAACAGCACTGAAGCCAAACCCATCCTATGATGAAGATGAACAGTTGCCCACAGAAGCCATTCCAGTCCTGCTTGCATCGCAGCTGAAGTGTCTGTTTGTGAATTCATTGGCACCAGCTGCGACCACATGATCAGGTGAATCAGTCTGCCGGTGCCATGGTTCCAGCGGCTGGGTTTGACAGGAACACATAAATATTCATGACTGGCATGACAAATACACAAGAGGAACTGAGCATTAACTGCCGGAACTGGGTTGGCTTGGGGGCATGAGGGAGAAACAGGAAATGACACAAATACATAATATGAGCTATTTTTGTGAAAATATCATTTGAGTTGGGTTGAAAGTCAGATTTATTAGGACAATATTGGGCAACTTTTCAGTTACTGAGCATAGAAACCATCTCTCAGTTTATTAAAGAGTTAAAACAGTCTCAATATTCACTAATGCACAGAACAGGGTTCACAAATGTATTTCGGATGTACACACAAACGTAACCTGATTTACAAACGGCTTGTGGTCTGTGGATGTGGTAGTATTTCAGTGTAAATTTTGTCTCAACCCACAAATCTCTTTTTTCAAACACGGAAAGATCTGCAACCAATCAGATATCTTTGTTGTTTCAGCCACTCATGACAGAAAATGGTATATACCCATACTCTGGTGCATAAAGAGGATCATACTGCAACTCCTATTTAGCTGGATTTTATCCGTAATAAATCTTTCCCCCAAATCTAAACTTTTACATATACAGTGCCAATTTGGAGAAATTGTAGTTAAGTCATTTATAATCTGTGTTTTATTATTAAAACACAGTTACATTTTCAATCCAAACTAAATAATTGAAATACAATTATTTTGTATTCCATCAATTAGAGATCCTAGAAAGAAAACTGCAATCTGAATTTCAGAATTGTACAATAATTGCAAGGCTCATGTGGCCGAGGCCTTGGTATAAATCTACAACCTCTGGCAAAAAACTATGAAATAACCACTTTTGGAGGATGTTCATCCAGCTGTTTCATATTGTAGAAAAAAAACAGCAAACAGGCAAAATGACACACTTTCTCTGGGTAATTACATTTCATTTTGTAAAACATAAAACAATTCATTATTCTTAGATAATTAATGGCCTTCTTTCTCTTGTTTTTCTGTTCATGTAAAGAAAAAAAGAAAACAATGATATAATATAGCAGGTTAAATCACAATAAGTAGGCTATTTTGTTGTATTGTTTCATCTCCTGGCTTTAACGACAATTCATTTTCTTTTTAAAGTGGGTACGGTCACAAATGGAAAACAATATTTATTTATTTTTCAGATTTCCACTTTCCAATAAAGCATTTGACAGGTTGTCATGGACCATTTTTATATTTCAAAATTATTTTTTTATGAGGCTTTTTTTTTCTTCTTCACAAAATAAAATAATGAAAATCCTCCATGGGTGGTGCATCCATATTTGTTACTCATGTACACTAGTAGGTTAAAGCCGTCGACAGACGAGAGGCAGCATCTCTCGATGCAACTCGGCGTGCTCTGATATTAGGCAGCAGAAGCACAAATAACCACGCCGCCTCCATACGATTTGCAACAGGAACAGTATTTTTATCAGTAAAGGAGAGCAGGAAGAGATGGTCGTGCAGACGACAGGAGCACTTCCCTCTTTTGTTTACAACGACCACCAGGATAAAGTTAACCATTTCCTCCTCATACCAACTTGTGCAGCAACTTTACTTCAAGATTGGATCCCATGGGCCTCTTATCCGTAAAAAAATGTGGCAAGGTTGGAGGGAAGAGCAAGAGAAAGAAAACAATAGGCGCTTGGAGGGGTACATTGTGAAAAGAACAACAATTTTATTCTAAATTTGGGTCAATGTCACAAATAAGGAAGCCCACCTTCAAAAGCACAATTTTAATCTGTCAATTACTGTGAGCGGGTATTCAACCTCAGAAATCTCTCTTTAACCAAATAATTGTCATTAGCAAATATAATAAGGCATTAAATGTTTCACTTAATTGATATATTATTCTGTCTCCATGTATGCTCCGCGAAAGATTTATGTGGCAGATGTCTGGGTTAGGCTCCGTGCTAAAAAACAGAGTGAAAACAAACACTTGAGGAGGCTGAGAAAAAGGGGCTGACATCTCATCACAAGCTATCAGCCGCCACCGTATGCCTGCTCCCTTCTGTTCTGCCTCCTTCTCTAACTTGCATGATTAATATTTCAGTGTTGTGGTCTAGCAAAAGACAAAAATATGACAACAGACACAGAAATCTTGAAGTGTCCAGTGACAGAGAAGTATGTGATGGTGTTTCTCCATGAACGAACCAACAAGTGTGCTGCTGTGTGTTGTTACACCCGCGTCCATATCTATGTACAAATACATGTGAGGAAGGAATGCAACATATGAGATGAAAGAGGCAGTGGCTCTCAAAGGGGAGCCAGTCACGTCTCAGTGGAATTGCTGGAGCTTAGTGGATTATGTGATCTGCAGTCACCGAAGCAGAAGTAGCAAACGAACACTAAAGACCTGGTCCAATTAGTAGCCTACTGTGGCTTCAAAATTAAATCTGAAACTCTTTTCAGTGTTCGTTAATGCAACTGTGGATAAGTGGCATTTTTACTGATGCAGTGATGTAACATAATGCATTTGAACGATGACTGTTTCTCTCAAGTGGTTACATTTCAAAACCAAGCTGGTGGTTGGTGTGATGTCCTTGCCTGCGGAGTCTGTTGTCAACATTAGAGTCTATATTGTATAAATCAACTGCGATGTTCATCTTAAGTAATCTGACCTTTGAGCGGTGCACTTCGCCATCGTCATCCTCGCCACCGACTCCGAGGATCTTGCGGCTCTTCAGACGGCTTATCAAGTCTGTCTGGCTGTGCTTCTTCATTAGAGGGGGGTGACTTTTGGACGTCATGGTGCACACCTGACACAGAGAAGGAAATGGGAGCATATTGTTACTGTTAGAGGAAATAAAATAGTTAAATTTTTCAGAGCAAAATCAAAAATGCTCCCTGACCCAATACAGAGGTTCTTTTCAATTCAGGAAACTCCCTATAATCTTAGACGTGTCTGCAATTTCACAGTACAAGAAGCTAAAAAAGGTATGAAAAGGAGATGTGTCTCCATTGCTGGAGTTAAATTCTGGAATGATGCCAACATAAATTTAAAAACATGTCATTCTCTTTTTGTTTTTAAGAAAATGATTTGTAAAGCTATTTTTGAAGCTTATAAGTGCAATTGACTATCTGTAAATGTTTCTTTGCTTTTCTATTGTTTTTTTTGTCTTTTGTTATTTCTTTGCTTTTCTATTCTCTTTTTGGTTTTCTGGAGGTCGGTAGCCAAAAAAAGAAAGTTGGTACTATAGGATAGGCTTTTATAAGCAGTTTGCTTAAGCCTATGCCTTTTCAGTCATTGTTCAACACATTTTTGGTTTTGTATGAAATGTTAATGCTGTGCACAATGTTTTTTTTTTGTGTTGTTTTGTGTTGTCATGACTGAATAAACTTCATTCATTCATTCATTCATTCATTCATTCAAATATATCAGATGAAGTACAAAGAAAAACTATAAAACTATAAACATTTCAGAGCCAGGTCTGATTTCCAATTTTATCAAAACCTCTGACATTAGACGTTTGGCTCGTTTATTTTTTCCTAGAAAAACAATTAAAACATACGGTGACATCATCAACCAGTGAACGATAGCTGGTGTGTGTATGAGCACCGTTTACAGTCTCCTAGCCGTTGTTAGAATCAGAGTAATTAGTCATCAGGGTGACGGTCTTTTAACAGCTGCATTAAGTCTGTTGTCCCAGACCTTTAGGCTATTGTCCCTCCGTGGGATATTTTTACTTTGTAGGCTATTAAAATTTCTATCCTTGGATTTTTTCTATTGCCAGTGATAGTTATCAGTCACAGTGAAAAACCCCATCTGCTTCCATTCCCCAGCTGATCGGTCGGTGCATCCGTTGAGCATTTGTTTTTCCTCCCAGAGGCCATTAATATGAAAAGAAAAAAGAAAAGAAAAATACCAGCATCTCTACGGCACAGAGGAATTGGTGTTTGATAGTGTTGTTAATTACTATCAAATGCTTTCACTCAAATTAAACGATCTGAAGCTATACTTTAGAAAAAAAAGATAGTGTATTTTAATAAATGTAGCATTAGATTGATTTCAGTAGAGACATAGTGATGGATATGACTCCATGTTTCTATGTTTTAATGTCTGATAACTCTGACAGAAGGACACACTGCAGAATTGATGGCTACTCCATAGGTGGGTTTACTGGAGCAGGAAAACAAGAACAATTATTGAACAGCTTTCCCAAGGACAGGGACACAATTTCTCACAGGGGGAGGGGGGCTAGCCAGTTCTAACAGGAGACTCCTCAAAGTCTGATAACTGTTAGACACAGTAGGCGAGGGAACAAACTAATACTTTCAGTTTTCTCATGGAAGTCAGACTCCTCAGCTCCGCAATACTTGAGGAGAGAGATCATTAAATTAAAAGCTCCCCTAAACTCCCGAAAAGACGAAAAAAAGGAAAAATCAAGGCTAGTCTTGCTTATTTATTTGTTGCATCATTTTTTTTCCACCTTGTTGTGTGACAGTTTACGTCCTTACTTACTGATTTATTCAATTAAACTGCTTTTTCAAAATGAAAAAACCCTATAATACAGAAAGTGCATGTTCTTAGAGAAAATAAATAAATGATACCCCTCCACCAGTCTGTGCCTTTCCCAAATTAGAGCAAAATGAACATAAAATGTTAAATTATCCTTTCAGAATAATAAACTTAAATCTGTGCAAAGACAATATCACTGTCAATGAGGCTGAAAAGAGCCTATTTCCTACCACACATTTGTGCAAAAAGAAGAAAAAGTAATGCAAGTCTCAGTACATACATTTTATTTAAGCACTTTTCACAGACCTGAGTCACAATGTGCTTCACAAAGCACATACAAGACAATGCAATAGATTAAATAGAGTACATTTAAAGCACAGGATTACAACTATTAACAGTGACCCAGTAAAACCATTTGTCAACTAAACGTCTGTTTAAGAAGAAAAGTATTTAACTGCTTTTCAAAATCATCAAGAGAGTCCAGGCAAGGAATCAACAGAGGTAGAGTGTCCCATAGCCTTGTAGTAACCTCAGACCTGCTGACCTCAGAATGCAAATCAGGATGTAACGCTGCAGTAGGGCAGACATGTGCACGTCGGCTTATTTTCCACTGAAAATCATGTAGGGGTAGGTGAAAAGTAACCTACAACAATCAATCTAAAACTCATTTGCACTGTTTTCTGGGTGTTTCATGACATCCATCCATCAGTCCCCTCTTGTATCAGTCCCTTGGCAGCCGTAGCTCACACAGGTAGATAAGTGGAAAAGAGAAGCAAAATATTCCTTTTCCATCAGGGGATAGCGAGCTTCCAGCCCAGTCCCTCTGCCTCCTCACCTTGGAACGTATTTGTTTTGTGTAACCCAAAAATGAGTCTTAGTTTTAAAAAAATTTGTCCAATGTCTAAACATTGCAGGTCACACTAAAAGAGTGGTTGCTTTAGTCAATTATCTCGTAAAAATACCAGACTCGCCAATATCAAAGTTGCTTTTATAATGCTAGAGACGTTTAAACAAGATAATAACATAACATGTGGAAAAAGGAATTGGTTCTTCTAATTTTCCACTTTCTGTCACTACTTGCACGGTGTGAAGACTCTTAATTTAAGGCCATTTTTTTGAGTTAGACATGTATAATCAGAGAATTACCTTGTGTGTGTGTGTGCACACCAGGGTTATAATAGTTTTGAATTTTTCATTTTAGTTTAGTTTTATTTTGTTTTGACTTTTTCTTCTTCAATTCAGTTAGTTTTAATTTCGTTTTTAGTGTGGGTTTGCTAGTTTTTATTAGTTTTTATATTTTCAAAAATGCTTAGTTTTAGTTTAGTTTTTATTAGTTTTAGTTTTGTCGTCACGGACCGTGAGGCGTTAAGGTGCCGTAGCTGCCTGTTGGAGATAAACGGCCAGAGCGGAATAAATTGATCATACCAAGAGGCTTACAGTATATTGACAGGGACGAAAACGGAGGAAATCATATCTATAATTTCAGTTCGTTTTAGTTAGTTTTCTAAACAGGCAATATAGTTTCAGTTAGTTATCGTTTTTGTCTTTTAATTTTCGTTTTTATTTAGTTCAGTTAACGAAATTGTTTTTTCAATTTTAGTTTTCGTTATTTCGTTCGTTTTCGTGAACGATAATAACTCTGGTTTACACATGCAACCTTTTTTCTGATTTCAAATATTTCACCGAGACTTGGAAACCAAGTCCAAATCCCTTTCCTTTTACTAACCCAGCTCTCTCTTTTGTGCACTGCCACGTAAGATGGGGTGTCTCATTCATTTTTTGGGGATCAATTGGTAATCTAACTCTTCAAATGTTCAACTGACACGAGCGTCCTCAGACGTGGGGTCCAGACAGAGATGAGACAGAGTCTACAATCGCGTAACAAATTCAAAAATCAGTCCATATATAGAATAGAGCCAATGGTGGTTAGAGGGAATGAGATTTAGACTCAAACCACCAACAACAAAAAAGAAAAAAGGGAGTAAAAATAAAACAGAACCAAGCGCTCTAAGAATAACTGCAGAGATGCTAAATTGTGTGGCAAGATGAAATGAGCATTTGAAAAAACAATCACATGAAACAATCTTTTACTGGTTTTTCGTGATTTCAAGTCAAGGATAAAACAGCGGGCACAGATATTTACAAATTTCTTTATGAGAGCTACTGCCATAATGTTAAATAAACAAACAAATAAGTAAAACAAATACATAAATAAGGAATGTTGAGGTATTGCAAAAGAAAACCAAAGTAATGGTGAAATTAGGGCTGGGCGATATGGACCAAAAGTCACATCGATATTTTCTAGCTGAATGGCGATACTCGATATATATAGATATTTTTTCTGTGGCATAATTGGGGTTTCCCCCAAAGCATTATAGCATAGCATCTCTGTTAGCTTCATTTTTTTCTGAGGCAAACCCTTAAAAAAACAGTCAGTTTTAATACAAAGCCTCGTACCAAATGTCACACAGGTTCCTTTATTAACAGAGGTCTGCACAATATCAAAATGTATAAAACAAATGAAATAAAAATAAACTGCCTGCATATATAGAATAAAAATGCTTCTTGAATAAAATAAAACAAATATCCCTTTCCTGCATAACAATTAAATTAAAATACACTGTGCAATTAATACAATGTAGACAGTAACAGGCTTTTCCACTGAGGTTGACAGTTGTGCAAATAACAAAACATTTGTGCAAATCTCAAATAAAACATTCAAGTAAATTTGTCACAAAATAAGCTATATCAAAATCATTAAAAAAAAAATATATATTTATTTTTTTTAAATCGATATAAACGATATTGTCTCGTACCATATCGCGTTTGAAAATATATCGATATATATTAAAATCTCGATATATCGCCCAGCCCTAGGTGAAATGATCGATATGTTGCTTCAAACCTTTTCCCATTTCATGTGCTACATAACATATTGTATCCAGAATCCTTTTCAAGGAAAGGTAAACAGACACACCATCATGTCCTCTTTCATCACCATTTCAAACGGCTTTTCAGAGGCATGTGGGATGCATTATGTCCTCACAACTCAAGCAAAGCTCCAGCGATGACTCTACAAGCCTTTTTGTTGTTGATCAATACCTGGAGGAAAAAAACCCAACAACAACAACCCGCACACTCACACACACACACACACACTGGGAGATCCAACATTTCTTGCTAAATACCCTTGGATGTCTCTCGCTTTGAATGTCCCCACCAGTGCTCCTTGACTTGCATGAGTATTGCTGATACAGTTGCCTAGCAACTACCAATGGAAAAATCACTTCTTAACTGAAAGCACCTTTTAATGGTTGAAACCCTTTGACAATGGTGCTTAGTGGAGAGCCACTGCCGGCCCTGTTATCTCCTTGCAGTCAAAAGGACAGTTGGAGAGACTTGGATTTTTACTTAAATAGTCACTCAAGTACTTACTAGCACTCTATCTAATGTGGTATAAATAAAAAAAGGACAAATTATGGGGACAAAAAACCACAAATCAATTTCACCTACAATAGCGTGACATTTTTCTTACTGCCAGATGAAGCACTAATGAAATAATACAAAAATGTAAAAAGAAGTATAACAGAAAAGGCACTTTGGGCGGTCTGATGATGTCATCTGGTCTTTCTCCTGTTTTCAGACCTTAATGAGTGATTGGGAACACCTGGGTCTTCCCACAGTGGAGGCCCTGGATTTCTCCTCCCACCTTAGTTTGATTTAGGCTATACCAGGGGTCGGCAACCCGCGGCTCTAGAGCCGCATGCGGCTCTTTAGCGTCGCCCTAGTGGCTCCTGGAGCTTTTTCAAGAATGTCTGACTTTTTTTTTTCTTCTTCTTTTTCTCTTTTCCTTTTTTCCATTATTTCTCTTTTTTTCTTCTTTTCTTTCTTCTTTTTAATCTCGACATTTCGACTTCTTCACAAAATTTTGACTATTTCCTCGACATTTCAACTTTTTTACTTTTTTCTCGACATTTCGACTCTTCGACTTTTTTCTCGACATTGACTTTCTCAACATTGACTTTTTTCTCGACATTTCGACTTTTTTCTCGACATTGACTTTTTTCTCGACATTGACTTTTTACTCAACATTGACTTTTTTCTCGACATTGACTTTTTTCTCAACATTTTGACTTTTTTCTTGACATTTCGACTTTTTTCTCAAAATTTTGACTTTTTTCACGACATTTCGACTTCTTTTCAAAGGGCATAATGAAAAAAAATTTTTTGCCCCCAGTTATAACTAATATACAAACATGCAGCATGTGTTGCCTTCATTCTAAGGCTGATACAAGACTTTTCATTTTTTTCGGCTCCAGACATATTTGTTTTTTGTGTTTTTGGCTCTTTCAACATTTTGGGTTGCCGACCCCTGGGCTATATGATACGACATGCTCACTTCCATGTGTTCACTCATCCATAATTACCTTCACTCCTGATCTCACCGACTGCCACACCTCATAGTTGGTTTTGCTCTTTATGTTGTCTGGTTAAGTATTTGCTTATCCCCGTCTCCTGCGTACCTCTACCTCCCTCTTAGTTTGGCATGGCTTTTGAGTCGGACCTGACAGTGGATGTCGTAATTAACCAGAATATTAAATACTTCCCACATCACGAGTCCCAGACAAAAGTGCGTTTATTCCTTCTGCACGCTGTAAGACAGACCACATGCTGTGGAGATGAAAACCACTGAACACAGGAGGAAGTTCTTGTGAAACTCTTGAGAGATGTGGGGTTAGAGAATTAAAAAGACGTTGCGCAGGACTACTTGTATCACAGGAACAAAGCAATTTGTGGGTGTGCAGGAACAACTGATCAAACATGACACACCCAGGCTAAGCACTCATTTAGTCACTTCACCACCACAACTGCAATAAAAAGAGCATTGCATCACTACTCTAGGAGGATATTCATTCAATGGTTTTATTTTGAAGAACCTTAATATTCTGGCTTTTGTGAAACTTGGCTTAAAACTTTTAATCCAATTGGTTTAATTAATACCAGACTGTTTTCCAGATAGAACAGAGAGCAGAGAAAAAAAATTGAGTTTTGTAATCACCTTATAATTAGCACAACAATGTAGAAATGATTCTGCACTGGAGCCTGCAGACTCAAATGAGCTGTTGTAACTGGCTGATAGTCCAAACAAGACCCAAACAAGAGTCATCTGTTAAAACAATGCAACATGTTATAAAACCCCACCAAGTTTTACATAGAAGCCAAATGTAAAGTATAAATCAGCCCCTGAAGCCACATAAACAGTGAGGTAAAGAGAAGCAGTTCTGGACTATGAATAGATTAAAGTTATATTCAGTGATGAATCATCTGCTTTGAGTCGAAATTATATTGCAACTTGGGGCAGATTCAAATAATATATCATGATGACTCCCCAAAGAAAATAAATCCACTTTCCACAGTCAATATTGATAAAGTAGCATGTCTAGTAAAAGGACCAAGGGAAATGATATCCATTCACTCTACAGTAATTAGTGATGCACCGAAATGAAAATTTGTGGCCGAAACCGAAACCGAAAATAATAATAAACACTTGGCCGAATACCGAACAATACCGAACATGGTTCTTCGCAGTTTTTCATTTATTTTGCCAATTTTTTCATCATTGCATAAATCAAATAAATTTGATTTAGGCATGCTTTTAAAAGAAAAAAATCTTTTACAAAATTACAAGGTAGAAAACATTTGTTGAACATAAAAAACTGAACATTTTTTAATTTCCCAGCATTTCTTAAATATTCCAGCAGACATTATACCAGCAAAGAACAATAACTTAAAATAAATAAATTAGCAAAATAAATTTTTTGGCCATCTTTGAGCTTACGTTAGGCTTAACTGACTGAACATTGTAACATAGGCCTTAAAACAATAAAAATGCATTAAAGCGCTCAGGGTTTTTTATCATTTCAAATGATAAATCAAACTTGTAGTGCTGAAAGACTTTGCAGATGTGCCCCCTCTAGATATTTGAGCAGAACATTCATTGCAAACAGCCATTCTTGTATTATTCTTTGCCACTCTAAAATACTTCCACACTGCTGACATGTTTGCACCGCACCACTTCACTCCACGCTCTTCCACGTTTGATTTCCTCATCTAAACGCACCTGTAATAGATTGATTTATGTTGTTCCACCTGCTGGTGAATGTTAGGTAAAATTCTTATGTGGTTAGTTTTTGGTTGGCCAACGATTTATGTGGTGCGCAACAGTTACGGAGCGGCCAGTCTATTTCCTTATATTACAACGCCGTTATTAATTGTTCATTTTTTTCCCCCACTTATTCCACCGAACACCGAAAGTGTTTTTTTGGCATTTTCGGCCGAACAATTTCGGTTACCGAACTATCGGTGCATCACTAACAGTAATGCCCAAGTGAACATCAAAACTTTGATTACTTTTATCTTTTCTTCATTTGAAAGTTAGCTTATTGAAGATGACGCCATTCCTCAGTACGGTAATGTGCCTTGCCACACAGCAAAGATCGTCAGGAATTTTCTTTAGGTGGAATTTATCAGCTTACATGGATCTAGTTGAAATTCATGGCAGATGTTTGGGCATAGGGGGAAAACATGGTCCAAGGCAAAGCTCAGGCCTGCAATGCTGACCCGTCAGAACCCTGAATGATGAAGAATATCGTTTTCATTTGTGGCCATGCCTAAAAGATTTCATAAAAGGTCGTCCAATGATCGGAAGGTCGGCGGTTCAAATCCCGCTCCGTCCCAGTTTGCTGTCGTAGTGTCCTTGGGCAAGACACCTTGCCCCGTGTGAATGTGTATGAATGTTTGGTGGTGGTCGAAGGGGCCGTTTGGCGCGATATGGCAGCCACGCTTTCCTCTGTGGCTACAAAACGTAGCTACCACCACCAGTGAGAATGTGTATGAATGAATAATGATATCTGTAAAGCACTCTGGGTGCCTTGAAGGCTGCTATATAAAACAAAGTCATTATTATTATTATTATTATTATTATTATCATTATCATTATCATTATTATTATTATGCCAATTATCGTATAGTTTTATTGAATTGGTTTGCATTATTTATACAAACCCAGAGTGTTAAGCTATTAAAAATCGCTTTTCTGTCAAATCTGTTTTTTCCTTCCATAAATAAAAACAGATTAATAAAAATCTTCCACGATTGGCATTTCTACATATCTTGCCTGGGGTTGTTTATGGTGTATAGATTAAATAAGGCATAAAACCACATATTCTTTTACTCCAGAAAGTAGTAAGAGCATATCAACCCAAAGAAAATGTTTATTTCAGGCACCCGATTATAAATAGTTACTGACTGCAGTCAATGCATTACCCATTCCTCACAGCCTTGACGAATACTGTAGCTGCAGCAGAGCAAACGGCTACTTTAATGTGATGGACAGGTGTTCTGGTAGAACTAGATCAAGTATCCTTGACCTTGACAATATTCCAGATCCTTTATAAGTGTCAAAGGTGTTAGATCACCAAAATATCCATCTCCGGGGCAACAACTGTTATTCCTGCCAACTTCTGCTCTCAAATCAAAAACATAGTCAAGCACAGCCATGAAGGAGGTTTTCTTGTTTTCACAAAGCTCAAACTCAAAACTTTACCCCGGCAGTCAAGGTTCCTGCTTGACAACAAAAATGTCCTGCTGCATCTCTAAACCCTGTTTCCACTAGGGATGGGAGATATTTTACCGTTCACGATAAACCGTCCAAAAAATTCCTCACGATAAGAATTTGTCATCTCGCGGTAAAAACGATAAATTCCCGTTGATGATGTTTTTGTGTAAAGCTGATTTATGGTTCCGTGTTAAATTCACGCACAACGTACGTGAAGGAAGGAAGGAAGGAAGGAAGGAAGGAAGGAAGGAAGGAAGGAAGGAAGGAAGAAAACAAGGAAATGAGGAAGGAAGGGAGAAAACAAGGAAATGAGGAAGGAAGGGAGAAAAGAGGAAGGGAAGAAGGAAGGAAGGAAATGAGCCAGAAAGAAAGAAAGAAAGAAAGAAAGAAAGAAAGAAAGAAAGAAAGAAAGAAAGAAAGAAAGAAAGAAAGAAAGAAAGAAAGAAAGAAAGAAAGAAAGAAAGAAAGAAAGAAAGAAAGAAAGAAAGAAAGAAAGAAAGAAAGAAAGAAAGAAAGAAAGAAAGAAAGAAAGAAAGAAAGAAAGAAAGAAAGAAAGAAAAATTCCCGTTGATGACGTTTTTGTGTAACAAACATGGCGGATCTGAGAGCGAGATAGATTTATAGTTGAAAAGGTGAAGTTGAATTGGTATTTTTTTTATCGTCATTTTTATCGTTTTCGGGATAAATGCCAGAAATTATCGTGATACTTTTTTTAGTCCATACCGCCCATCCCTAGTTTCCACCCTCACATTCACCATCGCTTGTGACTGACCGGCTACCGCTGGTGATCCGTCCAGGGTGTTACCTGCGACAGACTCACGCCACCCAGCTCCAACCCCACTGTAGTGACTAAGTCCGGTTCTGTGTCACTAGTGGCTGCTAGTTGTTTGCTGTTAGGCATGATTTGTACTCGGTACAAATCAGGTCTTACTTTTGATGTTTAAAAATCACATCAGCAGAACGCCTGGGCGATATCGTGCGTTTATCGTTATCGAGGTAAAACCATCCCAATGTATCGTGATATTGATTCGAGCTCATATCGCCCAGCCCTAATCAGCAGTATACTTTCTTTCCAATGTCTACTTAAACTTTCGAATATTCATTTATCCTTCCGTTTCCTTTAAACGAAAGATTGGACAAAATGTAGGGGAAAAGCAGAAAAAACAACTTACCCCTTCCAATTATCAACACCTGAGTAGTAGGGCTGGGCGATATATCGAGATTTTAATATATATCGATATATTTTCAAACGCGATATGGTACGAGACAATATCGTTTATATCGATTTAAAAAAAAAAAACATTTTTTTTTTTGGATTTTGATATAGCTTATTTTGTGACAAATTGACTTGAATGTTTTATTTGAGATTTGCACAAATGTTTTATTATTTGCACAACTGTCAACCTCAGTGGAAAAGTCTGCCTGTTACTGTCTACATTGTATTAATTGTACAGTGTATTTTAATTTAATTGTTATGCAGGAAAGGGATATTTGTTTTATTTTATTCAAGAAGCATTTTTATTCTATATATGCAGGCAGTTTATTTTTATTTCATTTGCTTTATACATTTTGATATTGTGCAGACCTCTGTTAATAAAGGAACCTGTGTGACATTTGGCACGAGGCTTTGTATTAAAACTGACTGTTTTTTTAAGGGTTTGCCTCAGAAAAAAATGAAGCTAACAGAGATGCTATGCTATAATGCTTTGGGGGAAACCCCAATTATGGCACAGAAAAAATATCGAGATATATATCGAGTATCGCCATTTAGCTAGAAAATATCGAGATATGACTTTTGGTCCATATCGCCCAGCCCTACTGAGTAGTAGGGGTGTCACGGTACACACAAGTCACGGTTCGGTACGTACCTCGGTACAGGGGTCACGGTTCGGTACGGGTTCGGTACAACGGAAAAAAAAATACAAAAAGTCCTAAATGTATAAGACGAGTTTGTGACCCCCGTACCGTGACGGTACGGGACGAATACAAATACCGTTACACCCCTACTGAGTAGTATACAGAAGACCCTAAATAACCCTGCAGGGCTGCAGGCCAGAGTCAGTCTCAGGCAGAATCCATAAATATAGTACAACCTCTTAAGTAGTTGGGGGAAAAAAAATCTTAATATAAAAATGAAACATGGCTCCTATACCCACATAATGAAGGGAACTTACATGGAGTTAACAGAGGCAGTCACTGTAGCTCAACTCCAGTCATGTCAAAAGAAAGTAAACCCATAGAAGTTTAATGTATCACACTTTAAATATCAGAATTTAAACAAGGAAAAAAAAAGTTAACTATTGCTGCTTCTTTTATATTAAAATATTGCACCTTCAGGTTGCCACTTCAATTTCGTTGTATAGTTAACTGTGCTATGACATTAACAGGCTTGTGAACTTTGAACTTCTGAATTGGGTTACATAACAGCCAGGTTGTCCTAATAAAACACAATTGATTAACTAATCATCAGCAAGTGCGGTTTTCTGTAAAAAGCAGAAGTCTTGAACATTCTGGTGTGTGCTAACACAATTCCAAGGAGAAAAGACACCAGCTATAATTTTAGTGAAGCAATTGTTGCAGCTCATCAATCTGGGAAGTGTTTAGGCAAAGTCCCAATTAGGTAGTCCATCAATCTAAAATGAATAAAAAGAGAATCACAAACTAAAAATGTTCAAGATATCTGCCAGTTTTTGAGGGTGAACAACTCTGCAAATTAGCCCCAAGGTCAGAAAATGCTTAGCGAAAGTGCAAAAGAAAAGAAAACAACAACCAAGAACCAAACCAGGAGCCCCAGTCTCCATCTCAGACTCTACAGGCCTCAGTTAGCTTGTTAAATGTTAGATAGATTATGACATCAAAATCGGGAAAAGACTGAACGAGTATGGCTGTTTGGAAGCGTTGCAAGAAGAAGAGCTTTTATTACAAAAATGAACATGTAGCACACTGAAAATATGTAAAAATGTCATCTAAATAACGGCAAGCCTTCTGGAACAATATCCTCTGACAAGACAAGACTGATGAGGAGAGATTTGGCCTTAATGTACAGTGTCATGTTTGTCAAAAACTACACATGTGAAAAAACGTCAACACCTCAGAACGACTTTCATACAATAACAATCTGGACTTGCTTTGCAGAAGCAGGGCCCCGTCTTTGAAGGCACTGGGTTGACCCTGACATTTTATACCCAAATATTCTTCAGTAGGCTCAAATATGATCATGAAACAGGAAACTGAAGCAAGCTAACAAGCCAACCTACTGCAGAATGATGGCAGGTCTCAACCAAAACAAAAACCTCAATGAATTGAACAACTTTCGGAATAAAAGTGAGGCAAACTTCTGCCACAATAATGTGGCAGATTATTAGATGCTGTACAGACAATCTTCATCTCAAGTACCGTAACTGCTCCATGTAGAGGCTGCTGAATCATGGGATGGACTGGGGTTTGGCAAGTACGGTAATCGAAAATTAATCAAAACTGACATTCGGACCCGTAACCAAAGTAATCTTGTACAAGTAATTATTCTTCAATTCGCCCACTGCTTTCCCCTCTGTGTCTTCATGTACTCTTGTCTTAAAACATATTCTTCCTCTACATTGAAACTTATGTCTGCTAGATGTCTGCTATGCTTCAGTTGTTCAGTATATTTAAATTATGTCCATAAATCATGCACATGTTTATTCCCCTTCAGTTATTTTGAATTCAAAAAAGATATGTAGTCCTCAATATAAAAACACCAACGTTTCTACAGCTCAGCATATTTACATTTAAATATCTACAAAATTGCTCATTATTAATTAATCCTAATGAAGGTTCAAGTAATTATCAAGTTAATTTGAAATAATACGCCCAGCCCTGGAATACATTTACTTTTTTATTTGGGATTATAGTTCCCTAATTTTAGGACCCAGTAAAGACAGTTTGGTTTAATATGATATTTGGAGGGCTGATGTGTAAAACCCATTTAAAGGAGCTTGAGGCTCCTTTTAAGAAATGAGACTCTCTAGCCCCACCCTTCACCACGACGGCCGTTGGGGGTACTGCAGCCAACAGTGAAGCCGGCACGGGAGAACGGGGAGAACGCACATGCAGCGTTATGTGACGTCACATCCGCAGGACAGCGCGGGAAATTCGGGACCGAATTGCAGCACATTTTGCAGCACACAGCCTGTTCAAGGCAAAGGAGAGATACACTAGAGGGCTCATTCTTTTGGGTTTGGAACGCTTCATCTGACATTATTACTAGAAAACTTAAAATGTATACGGATTTTTTTCATAAATCTTGCCACAATCCGGCTTCAAGCTCCTTTAACACACTTGGCCATTGTTTTCTTCTTGTTACTAAACTTTGGAGAAAATACAAAAATACCTTAATGGCATATTTAATGCTACCCATGAAACTGACATCATTAGAAGATGATTTCTCTAAATGAACGTTCACCACCTCTTTTAGGGCAAATAAACTGGTCACATGAACTTGTTGAATGTAAAATATTAATTGTTCCTTGTCTCTCCCCAAGGCCGCACATTTACTCAACATCGACGTCAATCAGCGAAGTCAAAACAAAGCCTTCACTGGCACAGAGATGCACATTATAAAGTGTGAATGGAAGGATTGATCTTTTACACAGCTATCCAGGAGTGTTGAAACTCAAATACTTCAAATCACCTAAAGCAATGGTTTTTCTTGCGTGACAGATTTCCCTGACACAGTCTGAACTGCAAATGAGATCCAGTTATGTGTAAAGGGAAGAGAAGGCACATGAACAAGGAAAAAAGTGACTCTGACAGCTGGCCGTAAACAAAGGACAACAGAAAAGACAGTGAATTCCTACGTTGAGTCAAAGCAGGTCACCAATGCAGACTGTGGAAATTATACTCTATACAACACAGAGAAGATCTGTGCAAGCAGTTGATCTGAGCGCGAACTGCAGCTCAGTTTCCATCAATGGATTATTGTGCTAAACCGAACAGATTACACTGTTTTTCAGACAGTTAGGGAGGAATTGATGGGACAAAGATGGATTCAATTGCACGCCATCATACAATCAAAATGCAATGGCTTTTTAAAACCAGATAATACCAAACCCATTCTAAGAAGCCGTAACAATCATCTGACTTAACTAAAGAATACCTTAAAAGAGCACTGTCTGCAAGACAGATCTTAAAGCAGAAGCCTGATGTGTAAGATTCTCCTTAAAAGTCTGAAAAAGCTGCTACAATGAATGTTAAAAAGCTATGAAATGTGACAAATGGGGCTCTACTATGTGCTGAGTAATACTGGGTGCTGATGTAAAAAAGTAATGATTTATATAACTATTAAAAAGATTAATTATGTTGTTTTTTTTTATTTTGGAAGAGGCCATTTTTTGATTGCATAACTTTTCAGTGAAAGCATTTTTGACCAAGGTTAACCAAACTATTGGACCCTGTTGTGTTTGTACCGTACAAGCAGTTGATCTGGGAGATAACTGCTCCTCAGTTCCCAATAACGGATTATTGCGGCGAGCCGAACAGCTTACTGTTGGATCATCTGTGGACAGTTGGTGTGGAATGAACTGGCTCTGATTGTTGGGATTTGGAGTTTCTCTGTTTAATCTTCAGTTATTACACCCAGATACAACCAGGAGGAGAATGTACTCTCTCCTTGGCTGGCCCAGCCCAAACCAATACTTGACTGATTAATAAAGATCTTTAAAGATTTTTAAATTAGATGAAAAGTAAGATGATAAAATAAATGAAACAACAATAAAAGTCTATAATTTTTAAAAACATCCCTGTATGCTAAAGCTGGCATCCAATTACAATTAAACACCACCATCCCAGTATAAAATAATTATTTAAAAAGTATTGTTCAATTCAAGCGGGAAGAATAAAAGACTTGCTTAGAAACATGAAGAATAATTGCTTTGTTCCTCTCCCCCCTGCTCAAAAATAAACTAAATTAAAACTGATAGATTCAAATAAAAAGAAAGAAAAAAATTTGTGTTTTTTTACATAAACATTGTATGAGTTTCTTGTTTGTTTTATGAAATCAAAAACTGTAAAAAGGATATTAACTACACAATGCAAAGGTTTTTATGAAGTCCTCAGAACATAATGTTCATATTAAGGCTTCTTCAGTTGTTATAATGAAATGCCAAATGATGCACATTTATAAATAGAAGTTATATAATTTTATAAATACTCTGACTCCCCAAATGTTCAGAAGTCACGGTGTCCTCCAAGCAGCCGAGTGGCATTCTGAAATTTAAAATAATTGCAGCCCACCAGGCAGGAAAGGCTCTGAGAACAAAGCATTTGAAGGAGCCGTCTCTTCAGCCCCTAATGTCATTCTGAAATGGCATTTAGGAGGAATAGTGGAGGTTAAGTCAAGTCATCAAAGAGCAAGAGGAACTGCTCCTGGGTTCCTCAGAGGAGCAAATCAAAGCCACATTTGATCACGGAAGAACTTAAGCAATAGCTTGCTTTTTTTGTTTGTTTTTTATACACACTGCACAGCTAAACGTGGGCCATCATGACCTTCATGGAGGAGTCATCAGGAGAAAACTCTAATCCTCAGGACACAATTGCTATTCATTCAGTTATAGTAATGAAATCATTAATAGGGAGATTTTCAACATGAATGACAAAACTAAAAAGATACATAATAGCCTTATAATTTTATTACTGCCTTATACTAATAACAAAAAAGAAGCTTTGTTATATAATTCCAAGTCAAGTTATTTATGAAGAGCTTTAAAAACAGCAAGCACTGACAAAGTGCTGAACATAAAATACACTTTACACTACTAAAAGACACAAAATCACGTGACCATTTTGGTGTTATGGCAGAGGACAATAGTAGGTTCAGATGTGTTACTGGAGTGAACATGTGAACCTTAATACAAAAAAAAAAACAAAAAAAACAAAACAAGAAAAACCACATGCAGCATGTAGAATCTGCTTTTTAAGTTAAAATCCGTATCAGGAGCACATATCAGTTTTTCGTCCGTTAAATCCACCAAGGTGGCTGCGTTAGTTGCGCTGCCCAATCCAGAGAGGCAAGAGAAGCATCAACTCTGCGGCAAACTCGCAGCTAAGGATCTAAAGACGTATGTGGTTCTAAGGAACACCAGTGGCCAGCTTCAAAAAGGGAAGGATCAACAAAGTGAGTTAAACTTCTCACTCGGTCGGGTAAATCTTGAGATGAGTAACTTCATGCTGCTGATTTCAAATGGGGGGTTTAGAGTTGGTTCAGTCATTTGAACACTAAGAGGAAGCTCCACAACTATTAAAAGGCATCAGTGGAGGTCCGATTCAGTGACTCGCCATAATAACGTCATCTAAATGAAAGAGATCCACCAATTTTCTCCGTCAGAAATAAAGCATTAGTTGCATATTATTTGTGGGTGACAGTCTCTAGGGATTTACTCAAGTAGGTGACTCAAGCATTTCTACTGAAAACATCCATCATTTTATATCACATCACAATTGCCTGATTTTTCAAAATACAAAATAAGAAGGAAAATCAAATTGCTATTGGATGTGTTTATCATTGAAAAAGTAGCTATGTGCAATTAATTTGTAATTATCTTTACTTTGAAGATCCAAGATACTGCGATATATGTCCGGATGCACTGGACCGTGAACAGGTGAATCACAACAGAACTGAACCCTGATGCCAGCAAACCAGCAACTACCAAAACCTGATCCATTTTGGACATAAAAAAGAAAATGTTAAGACCTGCTTAACTTAAAGCTGAATTTTGTAGCTACAGTGCTGAAAGTTATATTTGGAGTAAAAAGTGAGCATATTTTCGTGAAAAGAACACCTCTCCAACTGTTAAGCCTGTGGGTGGACGGATCATGCTGTGAACTTGTGCTGCAGCCAGAGGCAGAGGAAACACTAGAGAGGCAAGAATGGATCCAATACCAGAATACACTGTGTGCGTATATGTATATATGTATATATATATATATATATATATATATATATATATATATATATATATATATACATACACACACACACACACACACACACACACACACACACACACACACACACACACACACACACTCTTTTTGCATAATGAATGGGTAAAATATTTCCTAAAAATAATTTGAAAGTAGTTCTTAAAAGTTTCCCTTTTTTTTCTAATTGCTAAAAAAAACAATGATTCCCACTAAATGTGAAGTTAGCAAGTCCAGACCAAATTGGTGCTCACATAAAAAGGTAAGCTATCAAAAATACATATCATGTTCACTTTCAAGCCATTTGGAAGTCAGGTTTTCTATTATTTGCATCATAGCAACACATTTAGAGTTTGCATGCATGCATGAAAGAGTTTGTTTAGGGAAAAAGGTAGATATAAGCTAGTTTATTTTTACCATGTGCTGCGCCGGTCCAATTTGGAGCATGACAATGGGAGGGAGAGGCTACATAGGTATGAAGTCACAGAGGTCTGCCAGCCGTTGTTTGGCGTTTCTATCTGTGAAACCACCCTGACACAGCAGGCTCACTGTACAGCCGACGCAAAAGCAGCAAAGATGCGGTGAGGTGAAGCACAGCTGACAGTTGGTGCACACATGCAGCTGCGAGGTGAATTATCCCTTTTGAGGAGCAAAACCACCAGTTCTCAGCGGGGATCAAGCGCAAATGGAGGAAAAACAAAAGCCCAGATCAACGATCAAAGATCAACAAAGCTCGCAGAAAGACTCAGCGATCTTTGACTGCTGTACTGCAAGACACAGATTCAAAAACAGCTAACCAGTAATTATTACAACTTACATATAATCAGTATTTTTCCAGTAAGATTTGCTCATATCTGCATCAGCGTATTATTGTACTGTGATAGTGGCTGTGTTAAACTGCATTATTTTTAGCTGGGTATAAATAATACACTAGAAATTCAGGGCACAGTAATCATCACTGTTTTGCTAAATTGCATGTGCTGGAAGAACTGAAGGCTCTGGCAGTGTAGAGCAGCCACAGGTGCCTTGAAATACCACAAGAAGAGACCGTGTTGTTCGTGGTAACCATTTGCTAAGGCTAATTAAATGATATAATGAAACAGACTTTAATGACGCACAACAAATGGTTATTAGCAGATTAAATTCTACACGGCAAATTATATCTCCATTTAGACTGTTGCCACATAGCAGGAGGTGTTTTTAGTGGCGACATACCTTTCACCACCCATCACACTCACACCCATTCGTGCTGCTGCACTTTGTAGATAAAGTGAATTTCAATTTACTGAAAGAGCGTGATGCCTTAATACACTCCTGAATGTTTTTACAATTAGCACACAGGCTTTTATAAAGTGCTGAAAATCACTCCATGTTTGAGAATCACACAAGAATTAATATATTACTGCAACTCATCTACATTTGCATCTTGCTCACTGTGCCGCGAGATACACCAGTAACTGCACAGCAGAACACAAGTTGGCTGTTTCTCTCTTGCAGTGGAAAGATGGAAAAATCAAAATAGGCACATTCAATTATTTCATGATTAGGAAAATTAATTTCTGTTGTTCACTTGAGACGACAAGTCGTGACTTCGTAGATCCGCTCCACTTTGCACACAGAAGATGGGCCGTTTAGGTTTGGAAATTAAGGTGGAAACACAACGAGCATAGAAACACATACATACTAGATTTGTGGTTAAAAAAAAATAGAAAAAAATCTAGAAGTTTTTGATTTTATGACAAAGGCTGGCTTCTGCATATTATATATACAGTATATAGATACTCTGTGATACAAAGCACCTCACATTTTTTGAGAACAAAAAAATTAAGGAAAAGCTGACAGCACACAAGCATTCAACCTTCCAAACTGAATACAGTCTAACAATCTACATTGTTTCGCTGATATCTTGATGATCATCATGCTGAAGTGGAATATCTTGAAATATTTAAAAGCAAAACTTTAATAACAACGTATTCTTCAAGGAAACCAGCAGGAATGAGGGAGTTTCAGCGCCGTGAAAATGATCCATTTTGTTGCTTAACCTCTACTCCAACATCATCTCCTGGCTGCAACATACCCAGTCAGAACCAGGTCAACACCATAACCAACCCAGCAGTTTTTCAGGGCCATATCGAAATACCTAACTGAAGGTTGGGACTTATTTCAGCCCAGTAAACATTCCTGAAATGTCTCATTGCAAGGCTGTTCCTAGTAATGGAGATACGCAACAATCAAGGCCCTGAACATGTATTCTGGACTCTCGATAATGGAAACCCTCCTTAAGGATATTTGTCCTTAGAAAAGCATGTTATTCAACAAAAACCCTTTATGATTTCATCTGAAATTAAATGACAAAAGACGTGTTGAATATCCACTTCAATCACTTACAATACCTACAATAAATGACCTGATTGACTAACCACATAACTCTGTCCCACAACATATGATGAAGATGTCACTCTTATTTGATAGAACTATACCATAAAAAGGCATCTGAGATGCAGGCTTAGAATAGATGTATAATAAAGAATATTGGCAAGACAGTAATCTCAACTGTGGTCGTGCCGCTAGAGCATGTTCTGCTTTTCTTCTTTAGCAATAGAAGTCAATACTTTCAACAAAGTCTTCTTAGACTCTTAGCTTTGCAGCTTTGCATCTTTGGACAGCTGAAGTGTGGTCTTAAGAAAAAAAAGAAAACCCTGATATGACATGCTTTGAGTGGCAAACGTGCCATTTCCCAATAAATAAAAGAAGAAGACAGTAAAAAAGTGCTGTCCGTTTCTGCTGCCTCCATTGCATGGGTCTAGGATTTCAGATGAAACACAATGGATGATGGTTGATTTTGTTTTTTTTATGCCTGTTCAAAATATAGGAGTTTAGTAATATAACCCATTTGTGTTGATCAGGAACTGTAAGTTGTTTTACTTCTTTCAGTTTTCGGTAATGGCAGACCATGTGCGCTAAGACAATCTCACATATAAAGTGAGACAAGTCTATAGTCCCTCTTTGCTTGGCCACTGGTAACCAGACATTAGGACAGACCATGCATGCACTTACTCTGGATATCTCAGGAAGCAACACGTGGTTATATGTCATTCCTGCCTGACTGCCAGTGGCAGTAAGCAAAGTTGATGTATATCCTCAGGCGCTGTGCAGGTCAGAATCTTATATAAACACAGTCATGTTAGTCACGTGGAGGCTCCTGCACGCTGCAGCTACAGTAGGAAGGAACACTACGTGAGAGTCTGCATATTTACATCTGGCCCACATGATCTTGTCATGGTTAACCCGTCATTCTCTGTGGGTAAGTGGCTCCATAGATCCTTATTCTGATTAATTACGTTCTGCTTGCAAGTCCGAAGGAGGGAGTCATACTTTGTGTTGATAACTAGACAGCCTAATAGACAGTGCTTCAGTAAGAGATAAGAAAGAGCTCACTCTTTCCCTGATCTTTCTTTTTTTTGTATAGATATCTTTATTGAGGGCATTCAAAAAAAGAAAAAATAAGATTTACAATAACAATATAATTATCAATATTTTCCCCCCTTTTTTTACTTTTAATTAAACCAAAATAAATAAAAAGAGAAAAAAAATAAGAAAAAGAAAAAATAAATTAAAAAAAGGAATACAAAATAAAAAATAAATAAATAAAAAAATAAAAATAAAAACAACCCCCCCCCCCCCGATCTTTCTTTAAAGAAAATAAAAGAAAAAAACTCATTGGGCTTTCCCACCAGCCTTTACAAATATCAAATGATGTACAATGATTGACGTACACTATGCAGACTTTAATCCACTTCCGAGAAAGTCAAGTTGAGTCAGCGCGGGTTGACAGCAACAGCGATGACCGTAGTGAGAGTTCAGCTCAGCCTTCCCCTCGAGCAACACGTCAAATTCAGTGTTGATGCTACACACATGACGTGGAGGCGATATGTTTACAGGTTACATGTCCATGTATATATATAAAAAATGTTTTATAAAGCACAGAAGAGATATATTATATAGATACAATATTATATGTTATATTATAGCAGCCCCACGTATATGATTTACGGCTTATTTGCCTTATAATTGTAGCAGAACTCAAGGAAACCACTGTGGTCTAATTGTTAATGAGGAATTCATTTCAATTCAATAATACTGAGTGAAACCCAGAATAGAAATTAATGTTGCATTTTAACGAATATTAACGCGTTTTGGCAATCCCCACATAAGCAAGAACATCAGGATGAAGGTTTTTTGGATGGGTTTTGCTCCTTCCAAACCCCCAGTTTGTCATCTTTGTGTCCACTTGTTCAAACAATGGACCATCCTTTGTGGTTCTGGACAAACGCCGGGTTTATGGCGTCCTCGGCTCCGAGGCTGAGTAACTCGCGGACCTCCTCGTCTCCCCAGTTACTCATCTTATAGATCCTACCTGTGACGTCCTGCTGTTGTTACTCTCATCAGCTGTTTCCTTATTTTATGTTTCCTTATTTTATACAATAATAAATAAATAAAAACTTCCCTGGTGGGTTGTACATGATCAACATACACCTCCCCGACCCGCCACCCCGGGTTAGTTCTGTTAGGTCTGTTTACATTAGACCTGACCCGCGGTTAAGACCACCCTCGGAGGAGAGTGATTTGTGGGGCAGCTCGACGCGCTAGATCCGTGCGTTAAAAGCAGGGTATTCAACAATTTAAAAAGGGGCTTCTGTGTGGTGAAGAGGATGTTCAGAGTTGTTCATTACATTCTTTATCTTATGAAGCATCTTTTTTAGAGTTGGGTGCAATTCATCGATGTGTCGATGCATCGCGATGCGTCACGTGACGATTTGGAATCGATTAATTTAAAAAAAAAAAAAAAAAAAATGTTTTTTTTTTTTAAGTTATCCTATCCAGATCCCAGACTGAATAAGCTGCTGAATCATTTCATTTTCAAGAATGCACATTTCTTATTGTTCATTTGAAATATGGCAGATATGTTTACACTAAATAAATTTGATGGAAGTTCATATCTTGTTTACTTGAATTAATGAACTCATTAAATCCAGGGCTTGACCGTTTTCAGTGTTTTCCGCCAATAGAGGGGGTTCTCATGCAAGTGCAGCTTTCCCTGGTCAAAGTTAAAGTTAAGTAAGTAAAAGAGCAAATGTTTACATAGTCATAAAATAAATTATTTTGCGTCTTTGAAAAATACATGTCAAATGTTCAAAAAACCTTGTTATTTACTTAATGAGTGTTGTTAGAGGAACTGAGTTAATTGATTGGCTATTTATTTACAAATGTAGCCACAGATGAAGACAAAATCAATCTTGTATGGAAAAAAGCATTAAAAATCACAATAATCGAAGAATCGTGGCACCAATAATCGAATCGAAAATAGGTATAATCGAAGAATCGAAGAATCAAAGCCCCAATAATCGAAATCGAATCGACTCGTGAGGTACCCTTGTTTGCACACCCCTAATCTTTTTACAATCCACCCTACAGGCTCCAGGAAAGGCCAGTCGTGTTTAGCAGTTTGTGACTTATGCAACATCATGTTCCATACATTGAAGGAACCCAAGCTTCCTCAAGAAATACAGTCAGATCTGTCCCGTCATGCGGAAAACAGACTGGACTAGAGGCACAAGTTCTTTTATGAGCGCAACACTCCTAGTTCTAGTCTGTATCTCCGCACTCCTCCGCATCTCGTCCTGTGAGACTACTCCTTCAAAAACAATGAGAAAAAAAGATTGTGACTGTAAAGAAGATGGAGAAAAACCTCTGACAAATGAATGCAACTGTTACTACTGTTGCAAAAACAGTCCGAGGATGAAGGCAGTGGATGATCATTCAAAGGCAAAGGCCTGATGTAACACAGTAAAACATAATGATGAAATAGAGTTACAGCCCAATTACATCGTATTAATGAGGAAAAAAAGCTGGACACTAGATTTTGATGACTTTAGATTGACTTTGTCACATCCAGTGCTGCCAGAGACGTGCAACCATGCAAGACGTGTTTCCATTACACTTTATCGAAACAAAAACAATGCGAAAAGAATGAAAAAAGTTAATACCCTCACTGTTTAATATGTTTGATGGGATCCTCCAAGAAAATAACCCAGAGGCCAGGCAGACGACAAGCGCAACCGCTCAACAGTTAGAGGGTTATCTGTCAGAAGTCCCCATCCCCAGGAGCGATAACCCTCTCGCATATGGGCGGACCAATCAAGGCCGCTTTCCTGACTTGGCACAGATGGCACGCAGGTAATAATAATAATAATAATAATTATAATAATAATTAAAGCTGCAAGCAACGATGAACGCATGGCCTGAGGTTGTGCTTGACTTTTGTGATAAGAGTTTATGAAAACACTATCAGTACACAGTTTGTTCAGTGTCATCTACCCTCCTCACAATGTGTAAGTAATTACATGAATAATTAAAGCTGCAAGCAGCGATGAACGGGCCCTCGCACCCTTGTGCACGTTCAGACGTGCTGCAGTGGAAGCGCTTGTATGACTTGCATGTAGATTCTTCAGGCCTGGACATTTAGCGGATGACACCAGCCACGACTCTATGTCAAACCATTCAAAAGTTATGGCAGAAAGTAGGAACCATCAGATATCGACCAATCAGAGGAAGGGGCGGGCTAATTTGCACCAATTATGTTCAAGGACTCAAAACCGAGTCCGATGACACCACCCACGAGTCTTTATGTCAAACCATTCAAAAGTTAGGGCAGAAAGTAGGAACTATCAAATATGGACCAATCAGATGAAGGGGGGGCGCGCTTTTTGGTGTCTATCGTCGCCACGGTAATGCTTTTGAAAGAGAAAAGTAATGCTTATTGCCGCAGGATCGAGACGCACATTTTGATGTATAACACACCTGGGTGCACGTTACGGTTCGGGCCGCATTAACGGCCGAAGAAAAAGGCTTAAATATTCCAAAATTACACGATTAATTAAAAATGGCCAACTTCCTGTTCGTTTCGGCCATGGTGCCAAGAGACTTTTCTTTAAGTTGCGACATGATACAGGTGTGTACCGGTTTTCGTGCATGTATGTCAAACCATATTGTGGGGCTCAAAGTTTTCTAGGGGGCGCTGTTGAGCCATTAGGCCACGCCCATTAATGCAAATCATTAAATATCAAATTTTTCGCCAGGCCTGGCTTGCGTGCAAAATTTGGTGACTTTTGGGGCACGTTTAGGGGGGCAAAAAGGCCCTCCTTTCGTCGGAAGAAAAATAAAAACGAGAACAAGGAAAACGATTCCTACAGATACAATAGGGCAGGGGTCGGCAACCTCAGGCACGCGTGCCATGATTGGCACGCGGCGGCATAATCATTGGCACACTAAATCAGCCTTTATTCACCGCACTACCCGCCCGTGCGCTCATGAAAGAAACTCCTAAAATAAAGAGTAAAAAGACAAGTAAAAGATGGGGGATTACTTGTAATTTTCCTATGTTTGTAGTTTCTAAACAGAAAACAAGCTTGATATTGTGATATTTAAATGTTCTATTTTCATCCTGCCGCTCGCATTGAAAGCCGGGGGAAAGCGCTGTAGGAAACAGTCATGATGAGGAACGGCTGATCCAGTTAGTTGAAATGAGAAGTTATCTCTATGATTCCTCCTCATTTCAGCACAAAAACCTCAATAAAGTGGCAGAAAGAAATACTATCCTATTATCATATAGGTCCCGGAACATCGGGAGGGAGAGAAAAGGTCCTGTAAGTGGGGAAAAAAACGTTGATTTAACGCAGTACCATAAATCAGCCTTCACAGACAGACAGCCAGGACGCGGCAGCAGCAGAAATGCAGCTCAGTTTAAAACACATTTTTGCAGCGGGACAAAAAAGCAGCAGCTCTGCTGTGTTGCAGGTAGGCTGTGCAGAGATGAGTATGGGCTTGCCACCCGCCCCTTGAAATACGGAATTGTAACGTAATTGGGAATTAAAAGTTGCGTTCCGTATTGAACCAATAAGGAACCCCTTTGAGCTCCGTTGCCTAGTTAAGCCTCATTTATGGTTCCGCGTTAAATCGACGCAGAGCCTACGCCGTAGGCTACGCGGCGACCCGCAATGTACGGCGTAGGTTCTGCGTTGGTCTGACGCAGAACCATAAATCAGCCTTTACCTCTCACTGCTGCTAACTGCACCGACACGCGCGACTTTAAACAAAAAAAAAGTCAAGTCAAGATGTCTCCAGGCTCCAGACACCCCACCTCGTCCTAAAAGAGGAAACAGGTCTCTCTGAGGTGTGTCAGACAGCATGCTGCAGGAACCTCCATAAACGTAATATAACATCCCAGAGGAGCCAGGCATCTGTTGCACAGTTCCTCATACCTGAAACATCCCCTGAGCTTGATGTGGTGTGATACGGGACATATATTATGCTCTTATTTATTGGTCATAATATACAAGTGAAGGTCGGAAAATAAGAATATATTGCTAAACTTAATTAGTTTCAGTAAATTCAACTAAAGGTGAAACAAATATATTATTTCCCACTACATGCAAAGTGAGATATTTCAAGCCTTTATTTGTTATAATTTTAATGATTATGGCCCACAGCTTATGAAAACCCCAAATAAAAAATCTCAAAAAATTTGAATATTTTATGAAATCAATAAAGAATTAAATAATCAAAATTATAACAAATAGTTCAGTGGAGCTCCTCGCACTGAACTTTGAGCAGACCTGTTCGGAGTTCCACACCACAGTTCTGAAAGACAAGGAGCTGCTTGTCTTTTGTCGTTTTGTCAATTAATTTAGGTGTGAAAGGGGGATTCTGGCCATTGTAGAAGTTTAAGATATGATTATCTTGATTTCAAGATTTATTCATGCATGAAGCATTACCCATGATGATGAACGTGTTATTATGTTATCAAAATGCATCATTCTTTGCAAAAATTCTGATTTTTTGTGTGTATTCTTGCATTGATAAAAGATGTGATTATGGAGCTATGAGACCACCAGAATGCACCATTTTGAGTCTATTTTTCAAAATTTTCCGGGGGGGCATGCCCCCGAACCCCCCTAGAGGGTTCGGGCGCGTTGCGCCCTCACTCGTCCGCATCAAGAATTTTCCTCTTTTTTTAGGACAAGCTGTTCTGATGCCTGTAAAATATGCTTGCATGTGGCCTGTATAAAATATAATTCCAGGTGTGTTGGAAATGTTTTTGTATTTTGTGTCATACCGTAATCTAACTTTGTTTTAGCCTACTGTTGATTATGGCACATTCATTGACAAGAAATTTTCACACTGGCACTCCATGTCAAAAAGGTTGCCGACCCCTGCAATAGGGCCTTCGCACTGTCAGTGCTCGGGCCCTAATTAGGTAGACTACTTGTATGTGAAAGGGATTAAGATTTTTGATATGCAATGGTGAAAAAATTGAAAAAATAAATGAAAAACTTCAAAGAACCATTGTTCGGGATGTTATTCGGTATTCGGCCAAGTGTTTATTATTTTTGGTTTCGGCCACAAATTTTCATTTCGGTGCATCACTAGCTATTGGAATATATTAGTTATCTTGAGTCAAGTACAATTCTTTTAAATGCTGCTGCTGTCTGCTCCGTCTCATCTGTCTGTGTGCCGTCAGCCTGCTCTTTTCACACTCCAAAATTACCAGCTTTTAATTTGCTTTTCACCATTTGAGAAAACAGACATGTGCCATGACAGATGACAGGATGTGTTAAGGGTCAACTGGCACCTCAGTCTCTAACTACATTATCAGCAGCATGATTTTGCTGCGATGGAGAATGTCTTATCTCTGCCACTGAGTGTTGTCGACTTACAAACTGACTCACAACAACCAAGATCAGAAGACACTTTTGTGCGGAGACATTTCTTTTTAACTGAAAAGCACTATATAATAGCATCAACTTGAACAATAACAATTTATTTGACGTTTGGCACATTTTACTGACAAATTTGCATGTGTTTTGAGAGCAACAAGGTTTGAATGCTTTATCATTTGACGAGAAGCGAGGTTAGTCACAGCTTTCTGCAGCTCACACAACAAGCTCAGTGAGGGCAATTCAGTTTCAATTCAAAGCATTGATTGTCATAAGGAAACAAGTTTCCCTGCGCAAATACATTCTTTCTTTGCTGTTAACACTGGATGCCCTGAGTATGGAATAAACATCAAGTCATCTAACAGAAGGAAATTACAAGTGTGATTTCCGAATGTAAAGCTGACTGAAAAATACTGCTGGAAAAATGATTGTTTTCTTATGTATTTCATAACAAGTCATTTCTCTGCATCCTGTATATCAAGGAAGGGAGGAAGGTGGTTCATTTGGGGAAGGAAGGGAAAAGTTGCTCCACTTCCTCAGAAGCATTAATGTGGCTGGAAGTGACTGAGTGTGACAGTAAAGCTGTTCTTACCATTGTAGTCGAATCATTAAAACTTTAAATTGAACACTGAGACTTTGACTCTGATACCCCATGTTTTTGCTGAAGGAGGAGAAGATGGGAAGTAAATTTAAAAAATAAAAAATAAAAATCAAGTCCAAAGAAGATCTTGAAGGGGCCATGTCATGTAGGTAAAGTTTCAGAGGGGTGAGTTGCATTTGGGACCAGGACCCACACACATCCTTCACATGGGTGTGGTCCACCAAGCACAGTGTTGAGACTGAGGTCTTCCAGTGGTTAGTGATGCCTAAAAAGGTGGTGTGAGTGCAGGCGTACATGTCGTAATGAAAACCACCCCGGTCTGATCAGCTGCAGGCAATTTTATGCACCAAAAGAAAAAATAGGACACAACAAAAAACATGCAAAGCTAAATTCCAAGTGTACCTTATTCTAAATACGAAAACGTTACATTGTGTTGTTAAATAAAATTGCATATGGGGATGTTGACATGTTGCAGGAAATGGACTAAAATCAAAAATCACGTTATCACGCACAGAACTTAAATCACTATAAATTGCATGATTAATTTAACTTTTTTTGCCAATTCCAAGTAAGGGCAGAACTGTTTCATTGAGCAAATATTTATGGATTCTTTTCTATGTCTTCTTCTTCTTCTTCTGAGACATATAAAAAAAAAGGTTTCTTATTTCTTATTTATATTCTTATAAAAGGTTCCCTATTCCTAAAAATAGGGGTTGCATGTATCTTTTATGTTAAAAAAAAGTATTTACAATGGATGCATTTGCTTTCTAAGGCATAATAATCAATCAGTAATATGTATACGCTTCCCGGCTCAGATCCATTGACACAAATCCTTGTATCATTACTCCTATCAGTAGACAAAGCACCTTCCACAAACAATATACAAATGTCTGCCCTCGTGCCAACGCATTCACACGCTGCTCATGTTCAGACTGTTTTGTTTCGTCCTGCATGTTCCCACACAGCAAACACAGCAGAAATAATTAATATTCCCTGTGGCAGAAAATCAATACTTGGAAGCAAGAATATCAGACCCTGTTTAAAACCTCAGCCCTGCTCTGCATTGTCCGTAGTAAATACAGTTGAGTCTTTACAAATGTGCTGTGCATGACGGCATGATGCCATTCAATATCAGCTATAACTCAAGAAGCAAGCTGTTATTGTGTTTGGTGAGGATATATTTGAAAACAGAATCTTGGTCAATTCCTGCATGACGTTGTTTCATCTGTTCTTGGAAATGGTATGTAAGCACAGGAAATGGAACTGTAGCTTTCCAGAAAAACTGGACATAGTTCATGTTACAAGTAAACAGCTGAGGATAAACACTGTTATTCAAAGAGTACTTCTGTTTTGTTGAAAGGTTTCAGCACAAGACCTGCACCTCTCCTATTGCTCCAGGTTTGTATATGTGTGTGTGTGTGTGTGTGTGTAGCACTATGTAGGGATATCAAAATGTTACAGATGCATTCAAGGATTACTAACGTGTCAGAAAAAGAACAGCTAGTTCATTTCCTAGAGGGAAGAATCTGTAGCCTGCAGCACAAGCAATCTGAACAAATTAAATCCCTTTTTATTTTTACTGTGATGAAACATGAATGGAAATGTAAAACTAGGGTGCAGAAGTAAGTTTGTTGATGTAACATATATTTGGTTTATATTCTACAAAATAAACATTTTATATTGAACATTGATTCATTAGACAGACCCTTAAGGAGAGAAAGTGAAGGTGTCATTTATTCTTATTACTAGAACAGAATCTATTTTTTTTATCCGCACATGTAAATTATAATTAAAAAGAAAATCTGTTTTACAAAACAATTTCCTTTAACAAAATGTATATATGTCCTTAAATATACAATGATGATTATGAATAAAGGAATAGGAAGGAATAAAAGATCATTTAAAAAGACAAACAGAAAAATGTGTTTCTAAGAGCCAGGTCCAGTTGATGACTCATCTCGTAATCTGGAACATAGATTCATTGACCGTACTGACGGGTTGAAGTGCAGTTTTGCACCTGAGCCAAGGACAGAGTATAAAAATACACAATTTTGAAGAAACATAATAAATAATATCATCATAAAAATTCATTGCATCTGAAACCACCCCAGGTTACAGTGCCTTCCCTCTCCATCACTCAAAGTCCTAAAAATAAAGTAGTCCAGGTCACCGGAAAGAGATATCTGTGCAATAAAATCCAACTGACATTAATCCTAGTATATCCCTCCATCTAATGTCTGTTGGAAAAACTGACTGCTGCTTTGGGAGTGGCTTTCAGTAAGCTGTGTGTGTGACGTGAAGGGGGTCGTAAGCCAATGTTTGAGAGGAATCGCATCATCGGCTCTGTATCATGTATGTTGGGCTCAAGTGATGCGAGGCTGCTGCGATAATTGCAAACTTGTAATACAGAGGTATTGATAGGTCATCCGCAAGGGATGCTACGCACCCAGCACAACTACAGCGCTCACTCTTTACATCAAGTGACCGTGGATATACAGGAGGAGGAAAATACACGTCTTTCAATTCGAAGGTCTTTCTTATCCGGCTAAATTAAAAAAAAAAATTCTTGTCCTTACAAGGTCTCAAAATTTGGTAAACACAACCTCAGGTGAGCAATAACCCATAACATATTGCACTATTCAAATTCAATAGATGATAAAAATATCATGAATCATCAGTCTTCATCCATTTTCATCCGCTCTTCTTCACAAGTTTACTTCAGTTCACTGAGGTTTGCAGGCATTTGTGAATGCACACAGAATTCTTAAGGTCATGGCGCAGCCTTTCAGTCATCTATCCAAAGAACATTGTTCCAGTCTACAAGCTTTCCAACAAAATTTGAATTTTGCAAAGCTGATTCTCTTGCTTGTACACCCGTGTCTATGCTCACAGTTGAATGCACGTACGCAGCCTGTTGATCAGGTTTTTACTAAGCCCCCCTGATGTCATGCAGGCTCGCTGATGTCATGCAGGCTCAGATGAGTTTACTAGAAACAAATGAGGCAATCTAGCTTGTTCGGTGGCAAATCAATGCGTGCACAGAAAAAAAAAGGAGGCACTGTCGTCTCCTGGCCACGTTCAATTCGATTACACGCATTGCAGGAGAATCGAGATGCAATTGTGATTATTTTATATTATCTCATTTAGAAGTATCAAACTTCTCCCAAACAAGAAGTTGTACGTTTTTGTGACTTTGTTTTCCTACAGATAAAACAACATATTCCACTGAAAGTCATCAATGCCTAAAGTTACGGCAAAAACAGATCTTTGGAGTGGCCAATCTTACTTGCAGATCATTTGAGCATCTTCTGAGGTAGAAATCTTTATCCACAATGTGAAACACAGTTTCTTCAACTGCTTTGATTGGGCTCATGTGATCACATGATAAGTCATACATACTGCTCCCTGCACACTTCACTGTTACAGACTGCCTCTTACGTACTACCCAGAGGTAATAAGATTAGCTCTGGACCTGCAGTAATTCTACAATTACACCCCTGACATCTGTATTTAGTTCGGCACATTCAAGCTTATTTTGTGACGCAGCCACATGTCATCCTCTTGTTGCCGTTCTTCTGCTGATCTGAGTTTCTTGTTTTAAACATCTCTAAGTCAAGTTTAATGTTGATTAATTTCTTTATGCATCTGCCAAAACATCATATCGTAGCCTAAAAGGCATAATGTACCATCACACTATATACAGTATCTGCCATTATTACGCCGGTAAAAAGAGGCAGAAAAAGTGAGAGGAATTTTTTTTTAAGAATTCTGCCCGCACATCACTGAATTACTGACATGGGCATTAGCATGGGAGTAAAATAATAGCATTAATAATATTAAACTATATTTTTATAGCACTTTTAAACAACGCTACAGTGCTTGAACAAAACTGATAATTCAAATAGATTCAGCTTTAAAGTCCACAAAAAAAACTAGAATTAGACTCGAAATAAGTCCAATTAAAATATAGCCAATAAAAACAACAATAATAGTTGCGTAGCTAAGGAAACCAGCAGATTGCATCAAAGCTTTCCTTTGATACAATCCCCTGTCCTGAGCAACCACCAGGTGACTGTCGAAAGAAAGATGATCCCCTGACCTCTGCGTTTGCTGAAATAGGTTCGGTAATTTGCGGTGGAATTTTTACTTGACCACAACACAGAGATGGTGCTTTCATACTGGATTCAAATCACAGATGTCCTCTGTAATTATTACAAATTACCCCTAGAAAATGTGAATCCAGAGCTAAGCGGGCTTTAGATAGAACTACCACTACATGATAATCAGCTTTTGGACAACAGGCTGTAGCAGACATGAACTAGGTCCAGATAGTTGGTTACTGAACAGATGTGTTTTAATTTTCCATTTCTACGTGAGCCAAGATACACAATTTACACATTTTATAGCAATATGATCTGATGTGTTTTTAATCACCCCATTTTTCAGTAATGCCACTTAACTGCATCAGCCTGGAACTTTCCCCCTGTATCTGCAAGCAAAGAGGGGACTTGCATACTGAAAAATAATTCCTCCTTATTATTGACAAAAATGAGTGGTGGGGTTGGGCTGGGAGAGTGTTATAGACTGTATTAACCAGTTTCCTCCATTTCAGTGCCAAGTGTGAAGTCTATATTCTGACAACCACAAGATTTACAAGATTACATTTTCATCCCTCTCCTCACATTTGACAAACGAGATGTTGTGAACTCTAAGCTTCATTGGAGGAAAAACAAGTGTTGCTGCCATCTCAAAAAAACAATTTTCATCTTTGAAGCAGTGTGTTCTCATTTCGTATCCAGTAGAGGCAAATCTCTGCACATGTGGCCGGCCGGCAACACCACTATCCAACCTGTCCAGCCGGCGCTCCCAGCTCACGCGCCTCCCACTGAAGATGAATTAAACACTAGCGAGTGTCGGTTCCCCCGTGATAAGTGGGCTAATCAGAAGAAAGGCAACAACATCACCAAATGGAAAAAAAGAGGCAACCAAGTGAAGATGAAAAGTGATACTGGTTGCTAGGCAACAGTGGCAGGAAGTTATCTGAGATAGCACAGAAATATCATGCAGCATCAGTGGTTGATAGAAATACAGTCCAAGAAGTTGGTAAAAGTTCATAAAATGTCATATGAAAGTAAAAAAAGAAGGATTATGTAACAGTTACCCACTGTAGCTCTAAATGGAGGTAACCAGGCCTCCTTTTTATCCAAACATCAGCTGAGCAACTGATTCATTAAAAGTACTTTTGGACGTGTTACAGAAAAAGAAAAAAGTCAGAATTGACAGATTAAGAAGTTTCGGGGTGAGCTTGTGCTAGTAAGGACAACCAGTAATGGAAAAATAAATAAATAAAAAGTGATAATATTAGGAACTGATTTGGAACAAACAACGTCCTTGTGAAAGGCTGGGTCTCTGATGAGTAAATATGGCATGAGGATCTCCACTTTGTCAAAAAGAAAATGAAATAATCATTGAAATGTTTAAGAACAATGTTCCTCAAGAAAAATTTGAAGAGATTTTAATATGTCTCCTTTTAAAATACAAACAAACAATTGTCAGCAATGCAATGAATCTGGAGGATTTTTCCTGCATAAAAAGCAAAGGTGCAAACCCAAAGCTGGAAATCTGGACTATGTTAAGAATCTTCATTCATAACCAAATGGAAAAAGGAATTACTTTGGACGATCTTTGTTGGGCATCACAAAAAGGAGCTTTATTCACAAATGCCACTTAAAGCTGCAAGAGAAAGAAGCTTTATGTGAACCTTATCCAGAGGCAGCGCCAATGTGTTCTGTGGTACCAAAACACAAATTCATTTCAAACGGAAAAAAATCCAACAATCCATTACTGTTAAACATTGACCATATTTGGAGGAAGAGTGGGACAAAATAACTTTTGTTCACAGAGTAAAATGTATTATTTGTTGGCATTTAACAGAAAGATTTATCAAAAAGTGGAAGAAAGAAAATCATAGGATTAAACTAAGAAAATCATCGTTAGATTAAATCGACAGTAAAATAACTGTTAGTGGCAGCCCTACAAGAACCGGGATGAGAGGGGTAAGACAAGCAGTGAAGAGCAACATGCTGGGATTCGAACCCGCGCCGCCTGCACAAGGGCGATAGTTGCTGTACATGGGGCATCCGCTCAACCCACTGAGCTATCCAGGCCCCAAAATGTGTACAGTTTAATTCAATTAAGCGGAAACAACATTGTATTCATACTTTCTGCAAATAAATAAAAGTAAAATCTAACGTAAGAGTAAGTGCTCTTTTTTTAACCCATCTACTTTTATGGCTTGAGGTTGTGCTTGAGTTTTGTGATAAGGTTTTTATGAAAACACTGTATCAGTACACACTTTGTTCAGTGCCATCTACCCTCCTCACACTGTAAGTAATTAGATGAATAATTCAAAACAATGTGAAAAGTTACTGCATACAACAAAGTATGTAATTTCAAATATGTATAACTCTTAATACAGAAAAGAACATTTTGACATTTTCTCCCAAATTTCTCAACGTAAGGAAAACATAATTTTTAAACTCCATATGTTCCAAGTTTTCTTGTTTTTTAACCAACACACATGCAGTAAATATAAAGTACAGTACATCAAAGTCAGAAGAAAAGATCTTTTGAAGATGAAAAGTCTGGGGAAAAGCTTAAAGGTAGGTCTTTCATCTCCAGACCAAAGGTGATGATGGATAGATGTTGGAAAGAAGAGTCGAATATCCAAGTCTACTAGATGATATATTTCACCCTCGTGACATGTCCTATTCCAAGAGAAATCCTGTCCAAATTCACAAAATGTAGAAGAATAATGCTGCTAGATACCTATGTGATGATAAAGGATTACAATCTGAGAAATGGCTTTTGTTGTTTTACTTAATGACAATTAACTCCCTGGATTTCACTGAAAGCGATGATGCAGAATCATGATCAAACAAGCAAATGAATCAACTTATTCCTGAAAATGACCTAAAGGTCATTAAGCTAAGATGGCCTGTATGATCATAACGAGGCTGGGCAGCATTAGTATTGAGAATCGGAGCTAAACTGGTATGGGCTCCAGATTGGTTTGTGAAAGCCGATAAACTTCAAGGCAAATGGTTCTGCTGTAAGTATTAAACCTAATTTCCCTCGGGTGGGGAGCTAATAGTGAGATATCTCTGTGATTTCTTTAACTCTGAGGACCACTTCAGCACAGCATGCATTGCTTCTCCAGAGCTCAAGCACCAATGACATTTGCCAGCATCAACATGCAACTTGAAATATGTGAAGCTCCTGGGTTGGTTCGGGTGTGTCTTGCATACAAATGCAAAGAATTACTAATAAACTGTTCAACATTGTGCTTTGACCCAGACTTTAAGTTTGTGTCAGCTGTGCTCACAATTACAGATGACTTGTTTTTTTAAAACTTATGATTACTATTTTCTACTGTGGAAAGGCCATACTTATGAAGTAATGTGTTTTTGAACTTCGCCTTTGTCAGCTGATCCAAGGCTTGTTTGTGTATGATTATTATTTTCTGCTCTCCTACCATAATATTGGTTAGAACTACAGCAGGAAATAGCTGAATTAGTGTTGTAAGGTTTGGAAAAAGCAGCTAAAAAATGTGTCCCTTCGAATGAGCAGATACACTAGAAACTGTTGGAGTCATTGCAGATCTGAGGTAAGTAGTTTTAAACCAACTAAAGACAGTGTGAACATAAAGGGAGCAGCAAAAATGAATCTCCACCATTACCTTGGTGCCGAGTAGATAAGTCATTAAATGTTCTGCAGACCAGTGGCGTCGTTAGGCCTATTTTAGGGGGCTTTTACTTATTCTATTTTTTTTTTTTTTTTTTTATAAATGCAGACCAATTCAATATAAAGACGCACGGATATGAGTTTAAATAAATAATAATATAAACCTGTCACTATTCACTTAAATATGATCATAAATCTGTTGGTCCCATTGATTTACAGTGTTAAGGTAGCGTCAGTGCTTCGTTACCCAATCCGTTCCAGTTGTTCATAGAGAACGCCCACATTACTGAAAATCCAGTCCACGTTTTCACTGCCACTTTACACTCCGCTGCATCTACACATACGGACACACTAGCTACGAGCTGCACACAGCCAGACAACATGGATATACGCAGGTTTTTCAAGAAAGTAAGTCTTCATCACTGCTGGTAGTAACAATTAGTTATCTCCAGCATCCAGCTAACAGCAGAGAGTCCCATGTAATTAATGAACCAGGTGCTCCCCATTTTGATAAATAAAAACCTGGCTAGCACACTAAACTATCAACTGTTAAACTGTTAGCATAATGTTGATCTCTGTCACTTGTTTTAGCTCTGAAAAATCGAACTGATCTCATTCAAGGTATGGTTATCATCAGTGGAAATAATAATAATACACTAATCTTTCCATCCCTATTAAACTGTAGGAGTGAGAGGGGAGAAACCGCTACTGGAGAGGTGAAGAAAGGATTTCACAGGATGGAGTCATTTGTGATGAAGACAGTCTGATTAGAATTTTATGGAACTTAATATGGATATGAAATATGAAACATGTCAGTGATGGTACACCATATAAGACTTCTTTAGTTCTTTATTTTCTGTAATGCAATTAAAAAAAAAAAAAAGTCATACATTCTGGATTCATTACAAATCAACTGAAATATTGCAAGCCTTTTATTATTTTAATATTGCTGATTATGGCTTACAGTTTAAGATTAAGATTCCCAGAATATTCTAATTTTTTGAGATAGGATATTTGAGTTTTCTTAAGCTGTAAGCCATGATCAGCAGTATTAAAATAATAAAAGGCTTGCAATATTTCAGTTAATTTGTAATGAATCCAGAATGTATGACATTTTTGTTTTTGTAATAGCATTACAGAAAATCACAATATTCCAATTTTCTGAGACAGTCCTGTATATGAGTCAAATTAGCCTGACCCAAATATTTTTGAGGGTTCTATTTTAATATTACTTTAATTCAAGTAATTTAGTAATATTTTTCAGGGCTTTAAATTGCAACCATTTTAGTGACATATGCACCCAAAATGTAACCTGTGTAACTTCAAAATATTTGGGAGCAAAAAATGACTGTACTGTGAGCAAAAGTCATGACATGCCTCTATGTTGGATCAGTTATCAATGCAATATGTTTTAATGTATCATGAAGGGTCAGGCAGAAGGAGAGGCTGAGGGAGAAAAAGGTCAACAGGCAAGTTCACGTCAGAGAGAGCAAGGAGAGACAGAGGAGCTGCAGCAAATGGATCGAGAGGCAGAGGAAGATCAAGTTATTACAGAGAGGTGAGAGCAAACAGGCCAAGAGAGGGAAAATGATGAAGCAGCTGCAGCAACTCATTCCACTACAGGGTTTGATTTAGGTGACAAAGACACAGGGCCCAGACAGGTAAAGCTGAAGAGCTACCCACATGATACTTTTGGTACACAGAAGCGAGCATTTCACCACAGCTGGTTTGAAAAGCACAACTGGTTAGAATATTCAGTCAACCAGGAAACAGCTTTCTGCTTCCCATGTAGAGTGTTTGGCAAAAACATGATAGTTTGGTCAGTAGGGCTGGGGATCGATTCAAATGTCAAGAATCGATTCGATTCCGATTCTTAAGATTCAGAATCGATTATCAAGATTTGATTGGATCCGATTCCAATATTGATTTGGGTTGGTGTTATTAAAACTGTTTTTTGAGCTGTTGCATGAATTATATGACTGTGTAGTTATGAAACATATTAATACTAGTATTATATTGAGATTCAACAGCAAGTACTGGCAGCTGATGATGCTGTAAGGACCAATCACCTTCCAGAATGCTGATAGAACTGCTTTCAGAAACATCGTGGGGCAGAATTACCAAACAGATCCAGGGCAGCAAACAGTGGGCCTATGAAATCGGTTTTATTTTTTATTTTTTCCATTTTCGTTCTTTTTCGGTTTTAAATTTTGGAGAATTTTATGTAAATATAACCCCAAAACAGTATATAAAGTAATGAAATAGACAATTTATGCAATTATAACTAAAAACTTTAATGTTTTCATACCGTTAAACATATTTAAAGGCAAAAACATGGCACTAGTTATTCTTGTGTCCAACAAGAAATTCTTTTTTAGGGCAAAAACAAAAAAAAAAATATCAAAAGTTTTAATGATTGGAAAAAAAAATCTTCGGACACACGAATCGATTTTTAGAAATTAATATGAGAATCGATTTAGAATTGGAAAATCGATTTTTTTTCAACACAGGCCTATTGGTCAGTAGTGATTGCAAGAACTGGAAGAAAGCTTTAGTCATCTTTGGCAAGCATGAGATGGCATAAACACATAAGGACAGTGTTGTTGCATGGAAAAGCTTGTGCTTGTGCGCTACGTTCACTCGTATCCTGTGCATCTCTTGGGGGCTAAGCCTCCCCTGTCCTTAAAACCTAGTGACGCTCCTGCTGCAGACTATTAGTCAGTGCATTGATTGCTTAGGTAAGATCCATCTGTGAAAGCAGCCTACTGTCAAACTGTCAAACATAAGACTGATTTAAAGAAAACACACACACACAACAGATTTGTTGCCTTAAATGACAGAATAAGTCGCTAAATGTGCTTCATATGTTGAAGGCTGTGCTTTAATCAGCAGTAAATTGCCTGTAGGCATCTTCTTTTTCCTCTGAGTCAAAGTGTGTCCTCTGTGGTGGCCAACACATGTGTGAAAATGATGCCCCGTTCTCTCTGAACCACTCTCTCAATTTGAGTCTGATGCATCATGATGGCCTTTTCATCTAGAAAAGTAAGCTGACCTAATTTCTTTTTTTTTTGGTCAGGGGGGGCACAAATTGTTGCTGAACCTAGACATGGCCCAGTGAAGCAGCCCCAGGTCATTAAAAGTGTTGCGTCAGGCTTGTCCGGTAGACACTAGGCACGATGGGGGTATCGCTTCATCATCAGACCACATGCCTTTTTTCCATTACTCCATAATGAAATCTCAACGCTCCCTGGACAAGCAAAGCATTTTTTTCCCTTTACAATCAGCCTCACTGACAAATGGTTTTCTTACGGCGAAACAGCTATTGAGAATACCTTGAATTATCCTCACATTGTGCACGTGGAGATCTTCTCTTTCACTATTCAGCATTGGTATGAAATGTGCTGCTGATTTAAAAGTTTCAAAGGATTCAAAGTTTCGAGTGACCACCAATCATTATAATTTTTTTTTTTTCCTGCTCACATATTTCAGATTCAGATTAATTTTATCGTCATTGAGTCAGCGGCCCGACAGAGCAAAACTTGTTCCAGTACAGCCCGTCCAAGAGAACAAAAATAGAGACGATAAATGACAACATAGGACATAGACAAGTGCCGCTGCCTGTTTTTCCCTCTAATACGATTATTCTCCACTATGTTTCAAGGTTTTAAAAATGTTTGACAGTTTTTAACCCCAGTTTTCAGCTATATCCTTAGTTGTTTTGTTTGCTTGATGTAAAATGCACAGCTCCTTCCTTCATGAGCCAAAGTGAAAAGACATATTGCTGTCTGAAACACATTTATTGGTTATCGTTATTTATCTGTTTTACTCCTGAAGTGTACAGATGACACCACCCTCGTTGGCCTCATCTCTGATGGAGTCAGATAGACTGTCTGGTGTCATGGTGCAGCACGGAGAATCTGGAGCCCAATGCTCTCAACACAGTGGAGGGGATTGTGGGTTTCAGAAAGGACCCGGCTCCCCTCCCCCTAGTCGTCCTCTGTGAATCTCCGGTTACCTCCGTTCAGTCTTTCCGCTTCCTGGCCAACACCATCACCCAGGAACTCAAGTGGGAGCAGCACATCAGCTCACTCACCAGCAGAGGATGTACTTCCTGCGGCAGCTAAAGAAGTTTAATCTGCCAGTAAAGATGACGGTAAACCTGCACACTGCCATCACCGAGTCAATCCTCACATCCCCCATCGCAGTCGGGTTTGCTGCAGCCCGGGTCAGGGACACGGCCAAGCTGCAGCACATCATTCATTCTGCTGAGAAGGTGATCGGCTGCTCCCTCCCAAATCTCCAGGGGCGGTACATCTCCAGGACTCAGATATGCTGCCAGGATTGCGGTCAGCCCTTCTCATCCTGCACGCAAACTTTCTCAGACCCTCTCCTCTGACAAGAGGCTCCGCTCCATAAGAACCAGGACCTCATGCCACAAAGAAACTATTTCTTCCCCATTGCCGTCAGCCTACTGAACACTGTCCCAACACCCCCCAGGTGATTCCCCCAAAATTAAGTCAACTCTCTCCCACTGTTTTTTATTTAATACTTTTTATTGACTCTTTTCATCTTATCTTTTTTCTTCTGTTGTGTTTATATTCTATATTTGTATATTTAAGACGACTTTCTTGTGATTTTTGCACTATTTTTGTTTGTATTTGACACTAGGACAAATTCCTAGAACTGTAAAGTGTTCTTTACTGTACCTGGGAATAAAGGTTTCTGATTCTCATGTGCCACATTTGATAATAAGCCTCCTCCTTGGGGCAAAAACACATCTATTACTGTGTAACACTCTTAAGTAGTGCGTTATTTTCTTTTTTAGGGGAACCAGGGAGTTGGTAAATATCTGAACCTGAATTCCAGAAACTACTTTAGAGAGGCAACTTTTAGATGAACCCAGAATGTTAGGTGACCCATAATAAAATACACTATTAACAGTTATGAGTTCAGTGGGAACAAAATGTTCCTAAACATAAGACTTCACAGCTGGTGAGGTCTAGTGTTTAAAAAACAGTGAGCAAATGAAAGAGACTGAGGGGACGGAGCTTGTGGAAGGATGCCTCGGAGAAGACGGGATGAACCTCTGGTCAGATAAAGCTGCCCAAGTCTTAACATTTAGACGCTTAGATTGCACATCTGAATCCTTCCAGTGACGAAAAACTTTGTTAAGAAGTCAACTAGTCGACAAAATATTAGAAGAGATTAGGGCTGTTCGATTTTGCCCAAAAATAAAATCTCGATTTTTTTCTCTCAAAATCCGATTTTCAATTACGATTATTTTGTGAATTGACAAAAGGCAAAGAAATTATTTCAAATATGTTTTTTTTAATTGAACATTTGTCCCATTGGGCTTTAAGTGCAAACTTTGCTCTTATTAAACCAAAAATGAATGAATAATGTGCAAAACTCTGTAAAATAAGTTGAAAAAAATTTTTAAAAAAATATAATAAAATATAAAGTTTTATCTCTGAAGAAAAACCAGCAAATCAGCACTTGCAAACATACAGTAAGTTATATTTCCAATTAAATAAAACAAGACATTTTCTAATTAAACTAAACTGGGTCTTTGCATGCTAAATAATAATGCACTAAAGAGCCTCTCCGATGGGGCACTTGTCACAGGTATTGAGAGGTATTTCCATCAATCATTAATATGGTATCAATCATTAATAAGTGTGCAGACAAGGTAAAAAAAAAAAAAAAAAAAGTGAAAAATCGATTTTACGAGTTTCACGTTTTAACATCGTTCTAATTACATAATCGCGATTACGATTTAAAATCGATTAATCGAACAGCCCTAGAAAAGATGTGAGAGCACTTCTGAAGACTTTGTACAAATGGCAAAGAGGAAACCTGAAACTGTGCAACACACAAAACAATCCCAATGTTTCACTGTGAGAATGAATATAAACAGACTCGCCAGTCTCCTCAGTGAATCTCTCTGACCAGCTGGACCAGAAACTGCATCCTGCACCAAAATATAAAGTTTAGTTTTTGTCCAAGAAAAGGAACATAACTGGCATTTTACTACCGGAAACCGCTGATACTGGCAGGTGGACACCATCTCTCAGAGACACAAGGTGTTTTACCACCTCCACATCAGTGAAATAGCTCTTCTGCCTCCAGATGTATTTAATGAATGCGCAGACATCACTGCACAAACAACAGCCGAGTCTGGAAGGCAACATATGGTCTTGACCTTCTAAAACCTTTTCCACTCGTCCATTTTTGCTGTGTTGTCAGCACACTGGGATAATTAACAAGGCAAAATGAGGGGGGGGTTACTTGTGTTTTAGTGAGCCAGCAACTAGCTGGTGGGGCTAGTTTCGGACCATGCAAAGTTCAGACTCTGCTGATCGCAGGTTTGTCCGGATTACCTGACTCCTTTTTCTGTACTTGGGACTCTTAAAGCCATTTCCCTGTTCACATTACATGACCCATATCTAATGGAGGGTCACATGTTACTTGATCTGACAACGAGTCTCCAACTTGCTGAAAAAGTTGATTATTTAAAATTGCTCAGACAGAGAATGCAAACATTGTATGCTATGAATTGTTCATACCAAAAAATTATAAATAGAAAAGACAAAGGGCATGGTACCAAAGATTGTCTGTGCTACAGAGACAATTTAAGGTAAGTTTTAAAAAAGATTCTTATAAAATGAAACAGTAGCTCACAGCTTATATTTTGGTGTGTGTGGAGAGTGTGATATTTGGCCTGTTTAATATGGGTGGATGATGGGCAATGGGTCTGTGATAAGCCAGCTGACGTATTTCAGTTGTTCACACAAACAAACAAACAATCTCGTGCCAACGCCTGACTGTCGACTACCTGCCAATTCTCCACCGATGCCTCTGAGCTCTACAACTGGCTAATCAGGCTTAAAATTGTATGTCAGAAAGAGCCGTGTGTGTGTGTTTGTTTTTGTGTGTGTGCTAAGAACTCTCCAGCACTGTATTGAGTCTTACACCCTGCCTCATGGCTTTGACGTGCACAGAGAAAAACGTGCGCAGAGAAAAACAACCATTTACATCAGGGGTGTCCTAAGTTGGTCCTCGAGGGTCAGTGTCCTGCAGGTTTTTAGAGGTTCCCCTATGTCAGCGCACCGCAATACAAATGACTGTCATTAACAGACTTGTGCAGACCTTGTTGACATGCTCGACCATTAATTAGTAACAGGTGTATTGATGCAAGGAGATATCTAAAACGTGCAGGACAGCAGCCCTCGAGAGCCGACTTTGAACACCTTTGATTTACATGATCCTTCTCAACTGTCAGAGAGAGATATTTCAAACCTCACAGTCCAGCATTGTACATGTGCAAATACACTCTGAAACACTCAATTCTCGAATGCAGCCATTATATATTCATATTTGTTGGACAAATATTGTGTACATTTCCAAGACAGTGTGCACCACTTCCACGTGGCACAGCAAGCCATGAGGAATTCTGCATTAAAAGGTCTGTGAGGGGGTAACTAAGGTGACAGGGCATAATCAATTATGTTGGTTATGAAAATGATCCATCAATCGATAAAAATCAAGTAAATGCTACCGATAATCTCAAGTCTTTCCAGCTCAGTGGTAAATGGTTAACTTTAAGTGGAAAGCAGTACATGAAGTGCTGGGGGCAGTACAGCTTCCCTTCCCTGCCACAATAACCACATGTGGCCTAGGAAAGAAGCACAACATGGGAATGATTGGCAAAAGAGGGAAAGGATGCAGATCATCAGAATGAATGATAGGGAAAAAAAAGAGGAAACAATTCACAGAAAACATGCGAGCAAAACAAGTGTAACACAGACTGTGAAAGTCCCGTTCTTTCACGGCAGCTTTACAGTAAATCAAATAAACAGTAAAAAAGCGACATATTAGTATTTTGTCAAATTAATAATTGGTTACAGCTCTAACAACAGAAAGATGCAGCAATAAGATTTATGGGAAAGAAAACGTGTCCAAGGGTCGTCATCATTGCGCACGATCACTCCATCACACCATTTTACAGTCTCCATTCAGAAGTGTCTGCTACTATGTAAACAATGTATAATGGGCTGGTTAAAAGGACGGACGGTCTTTTAAACATTCACCTGAACCTTTTACGAGCCAGAGCTTGTAAAAGGCTCCAGCCACACAACTGAAGCATTGTCAACGGACACCCACTGCAGTATAATCCATACCAACTTTTTTTTGTTTTTTTACATAAAGCAGAACATTTTTTCACCGCAGGCATTGAGAAAAGAAAGGGGGAGCTTAGCTTGTTCTCATATGCTCTGGCAATTCAGATTATTGGCAAACATTTTCCATTTAGTCGAACTTGCTTGGCAAGTTAAACACTTCAGCCACTTGCCCAGAGGACAAATGGTTGAGAAAGTTTCATGTCAAGTTCTGATTCATTTTCTATTTCAACTTCAATCCCCGGAGGGTCAAAGGGCTCAGCTAGAGCCTTACCCAGTTGTCACCAGGGAAAAGGCGGGGTACATCCTTGATAGGTTTGATCATCTAACACAGGACCTCATTTCTCTCAAGTATATTATCTTTTGAAATATGACTCATCCAATTCTGCTCTGCTTTCATCAGTTTATTAGTTTATGTCTGACTGAAACCAGTAAGTTCTGTTTTTGTTATTAGTTCAACTGTGTTTGCCATATCAAACACTGGCTTGTCAGTTGTTACTAGTGGGCCTAAACAGTGTGGAGTCACTTTGTGGGGGGGTGAAACAACTGCTCATTGTCTGTTCTTCTGACAAGGGCGCGCCACAATTTCACAGAAAACAAGTTAAAGCAGAAAGTTCAGCCATCTGATGAGCAATCCCCATGAGAAATGGATTTCAAACTTCCCCTGCAATCTGCTCCACATGCCCAACGTGACTGGGTGTGCGGCAGGATTGCTGAACTTCACTCAGGACAAGTCTCGACACACCAAACACTCCAGACAACTGTAAACAGACACTATTTCCAAGTGATTTAACTCTCACAAGATTGAACAGCAGCTAAAACGACGTCACTGGTGTAAAACTGATTTGTGTAGCATGACAGAAAATGATGTTATTTGAATACATCATTAGACAGAAATGTGACTGTCTCCCCTCTTCTTACTGATAAACACAGCTGTTTCAGTAATAACCCCCCCTTCTTTTATACCTGGGCAACATCCAGCAAATCTATCCAACAAATGCAACCATTTTAAGATGATAAAAGCTACAATTAAGGAATAAAATTCAACATTGAAGAAATACTACAATCTATTTAGTAAATAACAAGGGATTATTATTTTTTTGAAAGGAATTCAAATGGATAAGCAAATTGATTATTGTTACTCCCTACAATGTTTCATTACAGTTTTTCTCAATTGGTTTGGTACATTTCTCACATCAGAATTGAAATTCTCAAAAGTTCTTGTTCAGTTTTCACATCATCATGCCATTTGTGCAGATGAAAAAGGCAGTTTCTCATTGCATTGAACAAATTGCAAATGCTTTTGTCCATCCATGCAAATGATTGTGTACAATTCTCAGTTTTTTCGTACATTATCAATTGATTTTGTCATGCTAATCAAAATTCTTTGTTATAGGAATCTATCAAATAGTCTCTTTCCCCAAAACATTTAGGCTATAGTTCATCATATAAGTCTTCACATGCAAAATGATTTACCAAGCCATCATAACATGTCAAGCATATATACATTTCCATAAGACATTTGTCTGTAAATATGATCTAAATTGGTAAATTCCTCCCAGGTGAATCTAGACTTCCTCTAATGAAAAGAGTTGATCAACCAATGATCGACAGTTTTCTGAATGAGCTCAAGGGAGCATCTCATGAACAATCTACTGGGGAGTATATAGGTAACCAGAGCACAATAGAAAGTTACAATGTCTGACAATGGAAGGACAACAGCCAAGAAGAAGGAGAGGAAGAGGGGTGAGGCTGCGTGGTGGAGGAGTAGGAAGAGGAAGAGGCAGAAGAGGCGGACACATGCGTGTTCCTGATGAAATCAGAGCAACACTTGTAGACCATGTTTTGAATCATGGGCTGACTATGGCTGAAGCGGGAAGAAAGGGTGCAGCCAAATGTTGGCAGAACAACTGTGTCCTCAATTATTCAAACTTTCCGCAGAGAGAACAGGTGTGTAATCTAACAGTATGTGCTGAATTACATGGAGTTTACTGTATTTACATGTCAATACAGTAATGCCCCATACAAAATTACAGTAGCCTATTCCACTGATGCTCTATACAATGCCATTGTGTCTTCCTCAAATTTGTTTTGGTTTACATTTCTATTTTCCACATAGGACTGCAAGACAAGTACACAGGGGTGGTAGAGGGCGGATTTTCACACCACACCAGGAGATGGCTATCTGCAACATTGTTGTTGAAAACAACGCCATTACACTGAGATAGATACAGACTACTATTTTGCAGGACAATGACACATTTGCAAACATCCAAACAGTCAGTATCTCTACCATTGACAGAGTGCTAAAAAAACAACACATGCGCATGAGACAGCTATACACTGTCCCATTTGAAAGAAATGGTGAGAGGGTGAAGGAGCTGCGCTACCACTTTGTCCAGGTACAACTTTTATTCCAAAACCATATATAGATATGTCCTCGTTTGTAAGTCGCTTTGGGTTTACAGTAAAAGGTGTCTGCCAAATGCAATGTAATGTAAAGATGTACACTACACTACTGTAAGTGTGGCATTTGCACATATGCTATGGCTGTAGAAAAGAAGATGCAATATGTCATATACGTTTGATCTAACTTCTTTTGCAAATGCATGTAATGCAGTAATTCCAAAAATAACATTTTGTCTTCTGTATTTAGCGCATGATGGAACTGGAAGCTAGTGATCCACCCTGTCACTTCATTTACATGGACGAGGCTGGCTTCAATCTGACAAAGCGCAGAAGACGGGGTCGAAACCTTATTGGACATCGAGCCACCATTGATGTGCCAGGCCAAAGGGGTGGCAACATAACTATGTGTGCCGCAATATCAGATAACGGTGTGCTGACACACATTCCACTGATGGGTCCATACAACTCTGAATGTCTAATAGCATTCCTAGACACTTTGTACAGGGATCATATACTAGGTGGCCCAGCCGAGAATATGGCCCAGCCCAAATATGCCATAATATGGGACAATGTAAGCTTCCACAAGTCAAACCTAGTAAGGCAGTGGTACGCAAACCATAACAGAATGGTGATGGAGTTCTAACCACCATACTCCCCATTCCTCAACCCCATTGAGGAATTTTTCTCAGCCTGGAGGTGGAAGGTGTATGACCGAGAGCCACACACACAAGTGACCCTTCTGGCTGCAATGGATGCAGCATGCCAAGACATTACTGCAGATTCCTGCAGAGCATGGATTAGGCATGCAAGAAGATACTATCCACACTGCCTTGCACGGGAGGACATCAGGTGTGACGTGGATGAGAATTTGTGGCCTAACAGACAGGAACGGGAAGAAGCTGAAGATCAGGATTGAGATTAGAATTTGGGGAGTTCATATTTTTTTGTTTACCTACTGTATGACCTATGTTTATATTTTTGACCTATGTTTACACTTACGTATTGTATTTCACCTTTGTTATGTGCAGTGCTGTCTTTTTTTTTTTCTTTACGGACTGCAATGTCAATGTTTACCAATGAAGAAGTCGTTCTGTAAATGTGAATCTTGTCTTTTCCAATCAATCTTACACGTATACATTATATGAGGTCAAATGTACAACACTTGTCATCACACCTAAACCACATTTTACATCATGTCCCTTCAAAGTGCCTTCAATTGCCAACATGACTAATGAATTTGACTGTCTTATCTGTACACAATGACACAATGATTAAACATTCTGATGGCACTGACAAGTATATTGGCACAAAAACTTGCTTTTGAGGGATGGACTAAGGATTTTGAGCAAGAGACTGGCTTTTGCAGGTGATCCACAGTGTTTTGCTATTTGTTCAAACTGTTTTGAGAAATGCACTTGATCTTCTGCAAATTACAAGAATGATTGGAAAAATGTACCAAAGTGATTGAGAAAAACTGTAATAACAGGAAGCTTTGTGGTTTCAGAGGGGGGGTGTTGCGGCTCAACCGTTAATAGAAAAGGAAAACATTAAAAAGTATAATAAATATAACTTTTCTACTGTGGAAATGAGTAGTTTAGCTTCGGTGGATGTTTTGAGGGATGATTCAAAGGTAGAGTTTTGACAGAGCTCAACTTCACTCGTCCAGCTGTGATGTCACAATGAACCAAGCGTGCTGCTCCAAGTAAAGGCTGATTTATGGTTCCGCGTTACACCAACGCAGAGCCTACGGCGTAGGGTGCGCGTCGCCGCGTAACCTACGCCGTAGGCTCTGCGTCGATTTAACGCGGGACCATAATTCAGGCTTTACCCGTACGCAACACAATATTAACCTCCTTATTGATCCCCGGCCGCAAAAACTGTTATAAACTCACTAGCCGTAAATTATTAACTAAAAAAAAAAAAAAAACGTGGACGGAGAACAAAAAGAAAATGCGTAAAGCATCTTAAAGTAAAACTAGTTTGTTAGAAAGACGGTGGTAAAAACTCTTTTTTTTTTCTTTTTTTTTTTTAAAAAAGGGAAAAACGTGCAGAGATTTGAATGAAACTCACTGCGGGAAGCGGAGTGGTCTCCAGAGTTTGTTTCCAAGGGGAACCGTGGACGTTGTTACTGGGAGTGTGCAGACCGCTTACTGGGGAGACTCGCTGCTGCGCTCCGCTCTTTCACGGACCCCAACAAACAATACACGACCGTAATGACGGCCACTGGCGGCGGGACGCACCCACAAATGCTGCTACCGTAAAACCGAGACTAGCACCGCCGGTAGAAATGACCTGCCTGTAAAGACCCGCCCCCAATACGCACAGGACAGGAGCCAATAGAAATGGAGTATCAGCTCCCCATAAAATGTCTTAAAGGGGACCTATTATGGCATGTAATATATATTTTAAACAGGCCTTGAATGTCTTAAAAACAAGCTTTTGATTTTTTTTTGCTAAATACATTAGAAATTCAGCCTCTGAGCCATGTCTTTATCTTCCCATTCTCTAACCTCATTATCTATGCAGGATTCTGAGTGGGCGGGGAGGCTATGATAATGAGGCACTGTGCTAATTGGCTGCCTGAATGACGCGATACCAGCCCCCCAGTCTCGCGCTCAGAAGGTGTGCCGATTTTTCCCAGTGGCCAGCCGCGGTACTGCAACCAAAAATCCCATGGGGCCCAGAAAGCTTTTTTCCCATAGACCGCAATAGTAAAAGAGAAGCCTCTAAAACTGTTCACAGGACACTCCAGCTGTAATCACCGGCAATTACTAATCTTTGTATTCTATATTTTTAAGTCATGGACTTTATATCCGTCAAAAATGTTTTATAACGGCCAGAAAAGTCAAAGAAAAGTCTCTTTCTGGGCGTGACGTCACGGCCGTGTCGGTGCCATTGATGTTGCCCCGGGGCATGATGGGAGGCCCCAGAGCATCATGGGAGGTGACTCAACTGCGCATGCTCTATGGGCCCGTGTACACGGAAGTAAACCAGGAAGTCCGAGATTTTTTCGGCACATGCGCTGGCTGAGCAGAATGCATTGAAATTAATGGGCGGCCATTTTGGGCACTGTATCCAGTTAATATTATAAATCCATGCGCGATACACCGTTATGAAAAAATGGCGGAAGCTCCGGCCGGCGAAGTTAGTTGTGGGCGTGGTTTCACGCATCGGAGGCCAACCTATGTAAATCGCTCTGTCATTACGTAACAAAAGGGAGCAGAATCTGAACGGCTCATAGAAGCCACGTCACACTGGACGGCTCATCCGGGCGGCTGTACAGACACTGCAGAATTTGGTTGCTTTCCTCCTTCTCTGAGTTGTCAGGCTGAGGGGAGACCACTTTATATATGTTAAAGCAAGAGAAAACGTGTTTTTCATAATAGGTCCCCTTTAAGGTCCCAAACTTGATGTTTTTATGGAGTTTGAATACCAAAAGAAATTAAATAAAAAAATGAAAATGAGTTTCATTGAGATCTTTCTTATGCAGTTTTTAAATATGTTGAGATTATGTTGTATCTCAACTTGTCTGTTCATTGGCTCCCCGTCCGTTATAGGATCAATTTTGAAATTATTAGGTCCCGAGCACTGACCTGGCCCTATTGTATCTGTAGGAATTTTTCTTGTTTTCTCGTTTTTTTTCTCGTTTTTTTTTTCCCTTTTTCCGACGAAATGAAGGCCTTTTTGCCCCCCTAAATGTCCCCCAAAAGTCACCAAACTTTGCACGCAAGCCAGTCCAGGCGAAAAATTTGATGGTGTGCATTAATGGGTGTAGCCTAATGGCTCAACAGCGCCCCCTAGAAAACTTCGTGCCTCAAGCCCCACAATACGGTTTGACGTACATGCACGAAAATCGGTACAAACCTGTATCATGTCGCAACTTAAAGAAAAGTCTCAGGAAGTCGGCCATTTTGAATGAATTGTGTAATTTTGGCGCAATTTATGCCATTTGTTCGGCCGTTAATGCGGCCCGAACAGTAACGTGCACCCAGGTGTGTTATACATCAAAATGTGCATCTCGATCCAGCGACGATGGGCATTACTTTTCTCAGTCAAAAGCGTTGACATACAGAGTCGTGGGTGGTGTCATCGGACTCGGTTTTTTAGTCTTTGAACATAATTGGCATGAATAAGCCCCGCCCCTTCTTCTGATTGGTCGATATTTGATAGATCCTATTTTCTGCCATAACTTTTGAATGGTATGATATACAGAGTCGTGGGGGGTGTCATCAGACTTAGTTTTGAGTCCTTGACTTTTATTGGTGAAAATTGCACGCGCGAGGGCCCGTTCATCGCTGCTTGCAGCTTTAATTTTATTTGTTTTTAAATCTTTACATGGTCTTGCACCTTCTTATATCTCAGGTCTTTGAAATGTCCACAGACCCAAACTCTGGACCGAGCTGCCACTGCACATACGCCTGACTCCTTCTATGGCTGTTTTTAAATCTCATCTTAAAACTCATTTTTACTCCCTCGCATTTATGTATTTTATGTTTTACGTTTTCCTGTTTTGTTTTTATTTTCCTTTCGCTTGTCCAGAACTTTGGTCAGCTGTTGTTGTTTTTAAAGTAATTTATAAATAGACTTGAATTTGAACTTGAACTCAACATACCAACAAACTTAGGATAAGTGCCACAGGTTTTTAAAGTTTCAGTAATTAAAAAAAAAAAACTCTCTTCACCCAGACATTTAAGGTAACCAATTTCCAACCTTCCATTTGTAAAAGGTAGTTGCAAGCCAGTTATGTGACCATTTGTATAGAAATGATCTATTTGAAGTTTTTCAGTCAGGGTACAGAATGCATCATAGCACAGAAACAGCACTGGTTCGAGTCACGAACAACTTTCTTATAGTCTTAGAGTCTCAATACTGGGGAGAGTCTCAATACTGGTTCTGCTGGACCTCAGTGCTGGTTTTCACACTGTAGATCAGCATTTTACTGCACTCGCTGAGCATGTTGTTGGGATTGAAGGGACAGCTCTAGGTTGGTTTAAATCATATCTATCTGACAGATTTCCAGTTTGTTCATGTTCATGAGGTTTTCTTCAGTACAGACAGGGGTCTGCTACGGTGTCCCGCAGATTTCAGTGCTAGGGCCAATCTTCACCAATTTATCAATCAATTTATACATGCAGCCCTTGGGAAGTATTATCCAGAATCACAACATTAATTTCATTGCTATGCTGATGATATGCAGCTGGATGTGTCTATGAAGCCAGATGAAACAGAAATTGGCCAGCTTCAGGCATGTCCTAAGGACATCAAGGACTGGATGTCCACTCATTTTTTTTGCTTCTAAATTCCAATAAAACTGAGGTTAATATTTTTGGTCCAAAACACCTCAGGTAGGAATTAGATGATGTTGTGATGGCCTCCATTACTACGGTGCGAAACTTAGGTGTTATTTTTGATCAGGACTTGTCGTTTAAACAGCATAATAATCAGGTTTATTAGACAGCGTTTTTCCATCTCATTAATATCGGAAAGATGAGGAACATCCTCTCCCAGAGTGATGTTGAAAATGTAATTCACACATTTATATCTTCTACACTAGATTACTATAAAGTATTATTAGCTGGATGTCCAGTAAGTAATTCTCTGAATAGGCTCCCGCTGATCCAAAATGCAGCAGCACAAGCGCTGACAGGAATCAACAAGAGAGACCACGTCTCTCTTGTGTTAGCCTCCCTCCATTGGCACCTCGTAAAACTCAGAATCCAATTCAACATTTTATTACTTAAGTATAAAATCCAAAACGGCCTAGCTCCGTGATATTTGCAAGACCTGAGAGTACCTCATGTTCCCAATAAAGCTCTCTGTTCTCAGAGTGCAGGTTTACTCGTAGTTCCTAGAGTATCCAAATGTAGATTTAGAGGATGGGCCTTCTGCTATTAAGGGATAGTTAATACTAATACATTTTGTCATTTGTACTTTTAATAGTGTGTCTGTCTCTCCTCTCTCTGTTGCTGTAATCATTCTCTCTGTCTACCTTTTTTCTGCTCTGCCCAGCTGCCCTTCGGCAGGAGGGTGTCACGACCTGATGAAGGAGAACACCAGTCAAACTAATGCCGCACCAAACGTTTTAACACTATCCGTTTACCTCAAAAAATTAGCCCAAAATGGATTAGATAAATAATTAATGCTCCCCAAACTAACAAAACACTACAGTCATGTGTGTAGCCAAAAGTAGCCAAAAACGAATAGGCTACTACCAAAATGTGATCGGACGAGCCCCCGTTTTGTCACGACCTGGCTCAAGGAAGGACAAAATGTGGAGACCACACAAGACTCTTTAAAGTTCAAATACATTTATTAAATAAATCTAAAGTAAGTATGGATTCAGTTCATCAGTAATGTGTGTAAAGTGTGAATGTATGAACCTATAGGATGTAAGAAAACAAACCCAAATCAACACAAAATCCAAACAAACCAAGTAACCCAGAGAGGAGAGAGCGACTGACTGCTCAGGCCCCCATACTGTATATACAGTATACTCCTATATATATATATATATATATATATATATATATATATATATATATATATATATATATATATATATATATATATATATATATATAGGTGAGCCAACAAGCTAACAAGCCACTCCCCAGATCCCAGCAACCAAACAAGGGTCTCCCTTGTGAGCCAGGTCTTGCTCAAGGTTTCTTCCCTCCTAAACGGGAGTTTTTCCTTGCCGATAGATAGATAGATAGATAGATAGATAGATAGATAGATAGATAGATAGATAGATAGATAGATAGATAGATAGATAGATAGATAGATAGATAGATAGATAGATAGATAGATAGATAGATAGATAGATAGATAGATAGATAGATAGATAGATAGATAGATAGATACTTACTTACTTTATTAATCCCAAAGGAAATTTGGTTTAAGGTTTTTCTCCCACTAGGAGAGATTTTAACTGCTTTGTTTATGTAATAATAATATGTAATAATTGCTCGGGGGTCATGTTCTGGGACTCTGGAAAGCGCCTAGAGACAACCTTTTTTATAGACACTATAAAATGCAATTGAATGGACCTGTCATATTTTGGTTCATGTTTAAAGGTTTTTACTCCAGTCCAAATGCAGCAGCAATGTGAACATGCTCACGGCTGTCATTGGCCAGCATTAGTGTCATGTTTCCATGGAAAGCTGCCTGAAGCAAAGAGATGAAAATCTTAGTGATAAAACAACTACACATTTTGACCCATAGTTGGCTATTTTGTCTGTGTCTATTCTCTAAAGTTGAGCATAATTTATAATTTATAAAATTTGTACCAACAACTACACAATATGTAAACGAAGCGTGACTGTTTGACAGCTAGCTAGCCTTGCCTTCTTTAGCCATCATTGTCTTTGTAATCATCTACAACACACTACCCAGTTGTCTACAAAAGCCTTTTTAGCTCAGATATGTGGAGTTTGACTGTAAATGGGTTGAATCAGGGCCAGGGAGCTGCCACTCCACCACAGCCACACCAGAGCTGACTAATAGACTGACAGAGCAAGTGTGAAAATACTTGTTCCAGGTATAAATCCAAACAAGACCAAACTAAGTGCCTGCTTTGGATTAAGCTGCCAATTTGAAGCCCTGAAGAGCAACAATGTCTACATTTGTTCTACAGTAAATTAAAGCAAAAATGCTTTCATCTATGATAACATTATCCAAGTTATTTAATTTAGTTATTACATTGCAGTCTTTAAATAGAACCACAGTCGTTACCACTGATAAATTAGCTAGCTTGCTCCACAATAATCTAACGTCAGGGCCATTAGTCTGAGTTAACCTCAGAATTGGGAGCTACCAAGCACTTAATGCAAAGTTAAATGTTTACTGCTAGTGATAGCAAAAGGAGTATTATACCTTGATAACTTTAGATCTAATGCTCACTTCAGATTTACTTGGGGTGCAGCAGCAAATGTGAACTTGCAATAACTTGTCTAACACTAAAAAAGCTTTTGTTCAATCCTCTTCAAAGTCAAGATATTCTTTGTTTTGAAGAGAAGTCTTGTAGGACAAGATATGAAGGGTTATGGAGATATGAAGAGAGAACTAGGAGAGTTATGCAAAAAAAAAAAAAAAAACACTGTTCAATGGAAACGACAACCCACCTGCAATGATACCTTTTATTGTAGTTTCAGAATCGTCACTTTGGTTTTGCAAATCCACCTCATGGACTTAGATAAAGGTCAGAACAAATATTTAACCCTTTTTGCACTGTAGATTTTCTTATTTTACAGATAATAATGATAATTGTTGGGGCAATAAGTACCACCTCCTGCTTCCATAGGGTTTAGGAGGGTAAGTTGCAACCAGATGCTGCTAATTATCTGCCCAAGATGACAGCAACGACCTGCTGAATCATGGGAAGACTTAGTGTTGCCCACATTATTTTGATTTTCTCTATGGCTTCCTATTCAGTCAAATGAATGATGACTGCGGCGGTGGGTTGTGGTTGGGCTCAGCTGCAGAGCAGAGGTGAGTAGGTGGCTCCGGGAGCAGTGCCAATTAGGGCCAACCTAACAATCACTCCCTTCCCTGTATATAGTGACTGCACAGGAGCACAGGTGGGGGCCCGGAGGAGCAGCCTTTATGAAGAGGCTCTGTGGTGTTTTGCACTGCAAAATGCTACTGAATAAAAGTCCGGCGATTCAGCTGCAGTCTAACTGTGATCATTTCCTCACGGTACCCGGACCCGGACCGCTCATGATGACACTATGAAAAAAAAGAGAGAAAAGAAAACAGTTATTTTTTGTTGTTTTTGTGAGGTTAGATCACAGATCTGTACGTTTAAAGCTAAAGAAAAGAATACCGGTACCACAATGCAAAAAAAGTCTTGCAATTAAAAATCATGCATTGAATAGAAAGTACAAAACCACATAGGCTACACCAAACATATACTGACCAAGAACAAAAGCAGTGAAGGGAATCAAAACAATGTGCCTGGAATAATGATTGACTGTTCTATTTTGGGAAACTATTTCTCATCCACATCAATACCATGGTCAATTGTAGCATGTTCCTCCCCCTGAGAGTAATGGGTTAGTCCAGAAGAGACTCCAAATGCAGTAACTGCTGTGATACAACCGTTAAAGAGCTGGACCATCAAGTAAACAAGACAGGAGAATATATCAAGAGCAAAGAGAAAACAGAGAGTAGAAATAACTTGCCTGCAGTCTTTCAGAGGGATTTATTGGGATTTAGCATTTTCAGATCCAGCTTTTGTGTCTATGCTTTTACTAAGCAACTTTTTTCCACAATAACCCGCTGCACAATACTTGCTTATCAAAAATTATTTGACTGCCAGCAGAATTCTTCTTCTTTTTTTAAATTACTGTCAATAAATATTCATTTTTTTTGTTTGGGGAATGGGTTTGTTGAAGTTTTTTCAGCTTGAGTAATCCAGTGTCTGTTCACTGAGTGGCAGAATTACAAAGGAGTGGCATGACAGTTGACAAGGACGTGAATATGAACAAAATAAAGGCATTTTGTTATTTCTAATGTTATGGTAATATGCTAATGAAAACAAGTGGAATTAAAGCTGCAAGCAGCGATGAACGGGCCCTCGCGCGTGCAATTTTCACCAATAAAAGTCAAGGACTCAAAACCGAGTCCGATGAGACCACCCACGACTCTCCATGTCAAATTATTCAAAAATTATGGCAGAAAATAGGAACTATCAAATATCGACCAATCAGCTAATAGTATCACTTCCTGTTTAACGTTGAAGTTTGACGCAGCGCCACTGCCACGCCATTTCACAAAAACTCACGATTTAAATCATTTGTCATCGTTAACATCTTTTGTGTCTCCTGAGCGAGTTTTATGTCAAATGGACAATCCTGCTAGGAGGAGTTCGTTAAAGTAAGACATGTGAAAATGGCATACATTTTGCCAAAATTACACGATTAATTCAAAATGGCCAACTTCCTGTTCGGTTTCAGCCATGGCGCCAGGAGACTTTTCTTTAAGTTGCGACATGATACAGGTGTGTACCGATTTTCGTGCATGTACATCAAACCGTATTGTGGGGCTTGAGGCACAAAGTTTTCTAGGGGGCGCTGTTGAGCCATTAGGCCACGCCTAACATGACACGCCAGGCCTGGCTTGTGTGCAAAATTTGGGGACTTTTGGGGCATGTTTAGGGGGGCAAAAAGGCCCTCCTTTCGTCGGAATAAAAATAAAAATAAAAATAACAAAAATTTCGCCAGATACAATAGGGCCGTCGCACTGTCAGTGCTCGGGCCCTAATTATTAATATGAGCAAAAAGCATGTTATCCATCCATCCATCCATCCATCCATCCATCCATCCATCCATCCATCCATCCATCCATCCATCCATCCATCCATCCATCCATCCATCCATCCATCCATCCATCCATCCATCTTCTTCCACTTATTTGAGGTCATGGCACGGGGGCAGCAGCCGCCCAGGCTTTCCTCTCCCCAGCCACTTCATGCAGCTCATCTGGGGGGGATCTCAAGGCATACTCCCAGACCAGCCGAGAGACATAGTCCTTCCAGCATGTCCTGGGTCTTCCCCAGGGTCTCCTCCCAGTGGGACACCAGGGAAGGGTGCAGGAGACATTCTATAACCAGTTGCCCAAGCCACCTCATCTGCCTCCTCTCAATGTAGAGAAGTAGCGGCTCTACTCTGAGCCCCTCCCGGATGACCAAGTTTCTGACCCTGTTTATAAGGGAGACCCCGGACACCCTGCAGAGGAAGCTCATTCTTTTGGCCACTAACCCCAGCTCATGACCATAGGTGAGGGTGGGGACGTAGACAACTGGTAGATCGAGAGCTTCGCCTATTGGCTCAGCTCCTTCTTCACCACGACGGATCGTTGCAGAGTCTGCATTACTGCAGACGCCTTTGATCTCCCGCTCCATTCTTCCCTCACTCATGAACAAGACCCCAAGACACTTAAACTCCTCCACTTAGGGCAGTATCTGATTCCCAACTCAGAGAGGGCACTCCACCCTTTTCCGGCTGAGGACCATGGTCTCAGATTTAGAGGTGATTATTCCCATCCCAGATGCTTCACGTTCGGCCGTGAACCGCTCCACTTAGCATTGAAGGTCTTGGCCTGATGTCATCTGCAAAAAGCAGAGACCGAATTGGGAGGCCACCAAATCAGACCCCCTCTATTCCTCAGCTGCATCTAGAAATTATATCCATAAAAGTAATGAACAGAATCTGTGACTTTGGGCAGCCTTGGTGGAGTCAAACCCCCACAGGAAATGATTCCGACTTACAGCCGTCAATGCGGACCAAGCTCTGACATCAGATGTAGAGGGACCGGACAGCCCATATAAGGGAATCCACAACCCCACTGAGGGTGTAGAGCTGATGCACTGTTCCACGGCCGGGACAAAAACCACACTGCTCCTCTACAGTCCGAGAGTCGTCTATCAGGTCTGAACAGACCTTACCAAGGAGAAGTGTGATCCCCCTGTAGTTGGAGCAAACCCTTCTGCCCCCCCTCTTAAAGCGGGGGACCACCACCCCTTCCTGCCGCACACGCGATGTTGCAAACATGTTGTAGCATTTCTATTTTCATCATCTCAACTCAACTCAATCTTTATTGATATAGCACAGTTTAAAAACAACCAATGTTGAACAAAGTGCTGTACAGTTTAAAACAGCTGAATAAAAAGCATATATTACAAAGATAAAATAAATAGAATAAGATGAGTATAAAATACAAGAATACAATGTAATAAAAATAATAGTAAAATAATAAAAAATTAGAATATGTTGCCAAAATCCACTAAAAATAATCAAACCAGGGAGAAAAAGTATGTTTTTAAAGCTGATTTAAAAACCTCAAGTGATCATGCAGCTCAAACATGAAACGGCAGGTTATTCCTGCCTCAGGCACTTTTTCACCTTTGGTCTTCAGTCGCGTTTTGGGGGCAAACCAGTAGCCGCTGATTGGAGGATCTTAATGACCTTGAAGGGTTGTGAGTATTGAGGAGCTCAGTCAGATAATGGGGGTCTAGTCCATTAAGAGCTTTAAAATCAATCAATACAATTTTTAAATCTATTCTAACAGCAACAGGGAGCCATTGCAGTGCAGCTAGGACAGGGGATATGTGGTCAAGCTGGCCAATAAGGAGGCGGACAGCTACGTTTTGTACCAGCTGTGGGCAGTGCAAGAGTGAGTGGTCCAGGCCAAAATAAAGATAGTTGCAGTAATCCAGTCTGGTGTTAATAAAAGCAAGCAGTCTCTAGATCTTTTTGTGGCAAGTATCCTTTTACTTTTGATAAAATCCTTAAATGATGAGTTTTTTATAATTGAGCTGACTTGGCGATCAAATTTGAGCCCATCATCAAATATCAATCCAAGATTCTTTACAGAAGACTCAATGTGGGGTGTAAAGGGACCGAAAGTCTGCTGGACCACATCCAAACATTATAATATCGGTCTTATTTTCATTTAGATGCAGAAAGTTTGGGGTCATCCAGCATTTAACGTCAGCTAAATCTATATATAGACATTGCTATATCAAGCAATGTCTTTATAGAGTCACTGGATTTTGGTGTCGATGGCAAATACATCTGCACGTCATCGGCATAACAATGACAAGAAAATCTTGAAAATTGACCCTAGCACCATCCATCCATCCATTATCTATACCCGCTTTATCCTTTGCAGGGTCACGGGGGTCTGCTGGAGCCTATCCCAGCTCGTATTCAGGCGAGAGGCAGGGGTTACACCCTGGACAGGTCGCCAGTCCATCGCAGCGACCCTAGCACATACAACAGAAAAAAGAACTGGTCCAAGGACGGACCCTTGAGGGACCCCAGGGGTGAGAGGGGCTGAGGATGAGGTGCATTCACCTAACTGCACTATAAAACTCCGGTCAGACAGTTTGGACTGGAACCATGAGAGAGCAGTGCCTGTAATGCCCACCCATTGCTCCAGTCGTGCTAAAACAGGGGTGTCGGACTCCAGTCCTGGAGGGCCGGTGTCCCTGCAGGTTTTAGATGTTTCCCTGCTTCATTGCACCATGATACAAGTGACTGTGTCATCAACAGAACTATCCAGACTTTGATGACAAGCTGGTGACGATGATTAATTAGAATCAGGTGTGTTAAAGCAGTGAAACATCTAAAACATGCAGGACACCGGCCCTTCTGGGATTCAGTTTGACACCTTTGTGCTAAAAGGACCCCGTGGTCCACCGTGTCAAAGGCAGCTGTCAAATCAGAGCACCAGCATAGCAGGGTTTCCTGAGTCAATAGTTACCAATATGTCAATAAAAACTCTCCGCAGTGCTGTCTCTTTGCTATGGGATGGCTTAAAGCCAGGCTGGAAATTTTCATAGATGTCATTGGCCCCTAGGAATTATTGGATCTGAATAACAACCACCTTTTCTAAAACGAAAAAGGACAAAAAGGGCAGTTTAGAGACTAGACTGACTTAGTTGGAAATGCTAGTGTGAAACATTTCTTTTTCCAGCAGTGCCCAGGTTTGCCATAAAACCTCTCACATACATGTAACAAAGGTATAGTGACCTGTGAAACTGCTCTGACGATAACCGTTTAAGATTTTGACAATGTTATGACAGCATAATTAAAAAAAAAAGTCAAAGTGAATAAGGACAAAGCTATGATTTAAAAAAAAAAAAGGAAAAAAGAAAAATGCACATCAACTAGTTCCTGTGGCTTCGAGAGATTTCAAGCCAAGAGGAGATATTATAACTGGACTAAACAAGAGAATATTGTTGCACGAGTAATTATCTCATAAAACTATCTTGTGATCTTTTGTAAGGTGCTTATAGCCTGGCTCGTAAAGTGAAATTAACTACCAACTACAAAAAAACCCTCTAGTGCTACTCTCATCGATGGATGGACACATGCGGGGTTATTTGTCTGTTATCACCTGCTATTGTAACAGTGCAGCACTCATCCAGGTGTTAATAAAACCAGCTCCGCAGCTTTGCCCAGAGGTGTTGAATAAGTTATGGGGAAAATACCTCAGATTTTTTTTGCATGTTGGCAGGAAGATGAAGTGGCATGCATTAAATAGAACAGCTCTATGGCAACATTCTGTGAGAGAAGCAACACGCATGCTTCTGCACACTGCCATTTGGAAATAGAAGACAAAATCTTAATCTTAATTTTATTTAGAAACCCTGAAGAAAAGACAACTACCCAGTCCATCATTTTTTACTCAGATCTCACCCCTTTTCTCATTGTGCATCTTATTATAATATACTGATGCTGTCCTCCTGGGAAATGTGTGGGATCAAGATCATGTGTTTTCTAATTTATGATTGTGTGAGAATCAACATTTTAGTCCAATAAAACCATATCCATAACTCTTGTAATAAGTGTTCAACACAGAGACAAGATGTTATGTAATCACATAAGGAGGATATGGAGAACAGCTGGAAACTTCTGGAAGTTCACCAAATGGGCATAATTAAAACCAAATGAACAGAACTGATCTTCAGTATGTGAAATATATATCAAGTTAGTTTGATATTGTCTACAATAAATTAGCAATGAGCTGCCCCAGCTACGTTGATATGATACTAATGGATTGACATTTTTCCATCTGGTGTTTAGTGTTGTTTTAAGCAGGTCATTAAAACATCTTGTTGAAGCAGAGCTCATTTGGAGCAAAGAATCCACTTTCCTTTCGTATTTTTTTAATGACGCGAAACAGACTCAGCTCACTGAGCAGTGTGCACACAGAGCAATCACAGTAATGCAGCCAAATTCACTCATTACCAGAGAAGTAGACTTTCCAGGAATTGCTCCAAATTCGACCTTTAAACATTTACGTTTAGAAGAGAAAATGGGTACTCCTGTTAATTAATAATCTCAGTCATGGCACTGTTCCATCAGAGGATACTGGTGAACATAAGGTGTGTGTGTGCGTGTGTGTGTGCGTGTGCATGTGCGTGTGCGCGTGCGTGTGCGCGTGCGTGTGCGTGTGTGTGTGTTCTTGTTCTGGTTGCAATTTTTCCACAGTTGCATGACTGTAACGCCTCTCACAGGTTTGTCAGGATACTGGTCACTCAAGGGAAACGGTGACATTTGAGACGGAGCGGTGATGGCAGTAGGTGGACGTTCCAAGTAGGTGGATGTTCCAAGCTGCATTAGTCTAGATGTGAGAGGACACATACTCAGAAACAAGATGTTTTGATCAAAAAGTCAAGAGGGTTCTGGCGGAGGACTGTCATCTCCGACATTGTGGGACATTTTTTTCATGTGTACTATTTATAGCCTGCAGACACAGATGTGCAATTTGTGCAATGAACTAGAAAATATGAGTCTCAAGAAAAGGGGCTTGAATGCACGGGGGAGGCTTGTGTGCTTTGTCTTCACCCACACTCAATCCTGTCAAACAAACGCTATTCTCTCACCCCCCCTCATCTCACAGCAACCAAACAGGTCCCAGTATTACAAAACTCAATTTCTCTCCTTATCTTTTCCAACCAAGATTGTTTGGAACAAGGCTTCTGAATGAAGACGGTATGCTTCACAACCAGTGTTCTGTCACTGGTTTGTTATGTAAGATGATGTTCTTAATAAAAAAAAGGGGAACTGGAACAACAAGTACAAAAGGCTTAATTTTTCTGCAAGCTTATGTTGCCATGGTTCATTTTTATATTGAATTAGATATCTTTCCAGTACTGTAGGAGAAAAAGGGTTCACAGAGGACTTTATGTGATTTTATCACATGGCAAGAAGCTTGTTTTTCATTTTATTTGCTGTTATTTAGTGGAAAGACTTTACAAATCTTTCAAGAAAACTCACAGCCCATTAGCTTTATATACCTAACACCTTAGTGCCCCTTTAGTGAGACCCTTTTATCAGCTCCCTTCCAGACATCCTACCTCCTCAGTTAATCTTGTTAAACAGTCTTCCAGCCTTTCGTCTAACATTCTCCTGCTGCACCTCAGCTCCCTCATCATCTCACCCTCCCAGGATGTCTTTAAAAGCTTGAGATGTCCCTCACATATGGTAATCATGTGGCCTTAAAAATTCATTAGGAGTGCTTCAAAAAAAAAACCTTGTCCCCCTTGCTTCAACAGCAGGATACGTTAAAGTAAATACATAACAGGGATGAGATATTTCTTCCACTTTGAAGGAAGCAGTCATCTCAACAGGAAGACGGGAAAAATCAATGACAAGAAGACTCAGCCAATACTGCCCACAGCCAACTATGCCAAGTGAAAGGATATAAAAAAACACATTTTATAATAGGAAGAAGAACTCTTCAGAACCCTGAGGTGGAGTGCCTCAGGGTTCTATTCTAGGCCGTCTTCTTTTTTCATTATTACTTGATTCCACTTGGATCAGTTCTCCAAAGACATGGAATTTAATTCCACTTTTATGCTGATGAGAGCCAAATTGATATTCCACTGAAGCATGAAGAAACTAAATATGCGAAATAGTTGATATTGTGCATTGACGAAATGAAGGAATGGATGTCAATTAATGTCTACACTTTAATCAAGTTCTGTTATTTGGGCCTAGTGATGCCTATAAAGTACATGTCAACTTGGCTTTTTTAAGAAAACATTTGAACCTGCAGCAACAAGCCGAGGTGTAAAACTGGACAGGAACTTCACCTTTATTGCACATTTTTTCAGTGATCAAGTCCAGCTTTTTTCACCTATGCCAACTGGCTAAGGTTAAGCCTTTTTTTATATGTTGGGGTTAGCCAGTCACTTGCTCGATTGCAATTAGTTCAAAACGCTGCTGTCCGACTTGTAATTAATGCAAGAAATGAGAGCATATTACTTCACTTAAAACATTACATCATTACTTAATTTGGCTCCTAGTTTGTTTAGGAATTGATTTTAAAATTATTTTATTTGTTCTTATCATAAATGTCTTCATGGTCTCCTACCAAAGTATCTAGTCGACCTACTTCAACTGGACAGCTGGACTAGATCAGTTGTTCCAAGGGAAAGCTTAGAGGTGACTGCGCTTGTTCCGTTGCCGGTTCAAAACTGTAGAACGAGTTGCCTTTTCACATCAGGCAGATGCATTCATTTACCATTTTTAAATCCTCTCTTAAAACATATTTTTTTCACAATGGTTTTAACTCAGTTTGGGATGTTGGCTTTACTGTTTTATTTTTGCTTTTATGTTTTTTTTTATACATATTTTTAGTTTTGTAACATTTTTCTCGGAACCCAGGATTGTGTTCAGCACTTTGGTCAACTATGTTGTTTTTAAAGCGCTTTATAAGCTGAGTTGAGTTGAGCAAATAAAAAAAGAGGATATTGTCTCATATACCTTTGAATAACTTAACATGCTTGTCGTGGAGCGGAGGAGTTGGCTGGAGGGCTCACAGCAAGCGGCAGCCAGCTGTGACTCTTTACCATTGGAGAAGGTCAAGTATTGCTCAAAAGCTGAGTTTGTCAACCTCTTTGCTCTGCTCTGTCTGCTGGCGTGCTTGTTGACTTCTGTCCATGGGATAATTGCCAAGCCAGTTGATAATATCCACAAATCCTCCTTTGCTGTCAGATTCCTCCATATTTTCCTCATCTGATTTTGCAGTTGACTAGTAATTGGGACAAAAACTAATTGATCTTTCCAAAGATTAACCCCCAGAAGAAAAAAAAACAGCAATTGAAAAGCAATTATACATAGTGAGGAATCAATATACAGTATTCATTCATGAACACTGCATATAAATGACCTAATTGAGTATTTTTGCATGATGAGTTAAATGGAAGCATTTTTTTTTTTTTTGCAACGAGTGAGCTCTGAGGGTGTGGATGCAATGGAACCAATTACATGTTTATCATCTCAACTATCCGAACAATATTATCCCCTGTTTTGGACATAAATACAGTTTTTTCATTTGTCACATCTGCTTAACTGGGTTCAAATTCGTTTAAAGCGGAATAAAAAAACAAAAACCAAAAACAATCATTCATCACTCGGGAGGCCGATGACACCTGAAAAGGTTGAAGGTTAAAAGAGTTGTTTGAAATACAGGCTTAATTCCGCTTTGAGAACATTGAAACCCTGAGATTGGCGATAAAAGTGGATAACCATCTTAAATCAAACTTAAATCAAATGCTCTATGAAGCTATATGAAGAGCAGGCTCTGACGGGGGAAAAAAGCACATCTATAATAAAGACAGCAGCACTAACAACCAATGTGCCAGCGGCCCTCTCCTACGAGAAATTAGAATAACCTAATTATAAACAGATTAATTCTAATTAATTCTGCATCAAATCTATCACAGGTGGTGACTGTGCCATTAGCTGAATGGAAGTAAAAACAAGACTGTGGTTGGAAGGGTAGGGCAGTGTTTGAACTTTGCAGTGAGGTAGTGCAGCAATTGTTTTATTGAATTGCCTTGTTGCTGAAATTTGCCATATAAATAAACTTGCCTTGCCTATTTCATCATTAAGGAAGAAGTCTGTTCACAGAAAGATGTGAATCACGTCGTGGCTGGTGTGGGGTCTCTTTGTCCCCTCGTTCACTCAGTAACACGGAAGCAAACACACTGCGTTCACGGTAACAAAACACAGTGTTAATATTTAATTAGAACACTTTTCATCCTGGTACAATACACACTTGCCTTGTATCTCATTACATGCATTTGCATGTAATGAGATACCAATTTGGTTAGACCAGACTAAAATACAACCTTGATTACAAAAAAAATTGCAGGAGGGCAGTGTAAAATGAAAATAAAACTAGTTAAAACTTTATATTGCATATAAAAATAGTACAAAAACTGCATATTGAATGTGAAAGTAAAAAAAAAAAGAAATACAAGTGTGCAGCAGAATGTGAAGCTAAAGTCCAGCTCGGAGCCTACGATGAAGCACAAGTTAGAGTTATCGGCTAAATAATTGACAGATTGCAGGCTCTGAGCTGAAGCTGTGACCGGGTGAGCAGCATGGATTTGTTGTTAGAGTTCACACTTCAGCAGTCTTCAGAGTCTGCGGGCCTGCTTTTCGTGCATTGTTGAAATATTGGCATTTTGGATCCCTGCATGTACTATTTTCTGCTTTAATAAATGAGTAAAAATCTGATAAGTTTCAGCCTGTCTCATGCCGTGAACTCCTAGCCGAGCGGGTTGCAGACCATCTCTCCTCATCAAAGATGTTCTCGTGTAAACGCTCGCATTGATTTGTTCTGAATCCTGCTGACAGGCCGGTCGGCCTATTGATGAGGATGGCGAGGACTCAGGGTACTGTATATTACTTTCCTCTCCAACAGGAGGTGAAATGAGACCCGAGCTGACATTCTGGAGGTCCCTGTGCGGTCAGATGATAATATAACAGCTCTCCCAGGATAGAGAGGGACAGATGACTCTTATATTTCTCTCCTCTCTGCTGAGTTCTTCAGCTCTGGAGCAGGCTTCCGCCGTGAAGCAAAGGAAATGTGTCAGGGTGATCACCTCTTTCTGACGGTTATTTAGGCATTGTCTTCAACATCAATCACTCAAACCACTCCTGGAAATAATTTAAAATTTGTGAAACCCTTCACACAGACTTTATGTTATGAAATATGTGCTCCATGTTTGCTTTTCTCTGTTTGACACAACAATATTCTTGCAGATGAGGCCCAACAGCAGCTTTGTATTTGAATTTGCTCCACTTTGTCCAAATACAATTCTAGTCCAAAACATGTTTACAGTTAAAAAATTATGAGTAGCACAAAACAGCCGATCAACACACCAGTCATATTTGCTCTTTGACAAACCGATCTCTGGTTGGCGAGCTAGATTTAGCAAAATATCTGACAGAAACTACTTATTTGGATCAAAAGTTGGGAAAATAGGCTAACTAGTGATACTGACCAATAAAGAATATTATTATTATTAAGAAGGGATGATATTAAATGTTAGGATAAAGGGAGTCTATTTCAGACAGCGTTCGTGATCCCAGTGCCCTGAGTTGCAAAAAGTGTCACAAGGTGATAAAAACAACAATGCAGCTTAAGAAAGATCTGAGTTTTTGAAATTTTTTCCATTTGAGTACACTGAGTACTAATGAGCATTTTTAGGGCCCGAGCCCTTACAGTGCATAGGCCCTATTGTATCTGTAGGAATTTTTTTTTTTTCTGACGAAATGAGGGCCTTTTTTTTATTTCACCTTTATTTAACCAGATAAAAAGACCCATTGAGGTCAAGACCTCTTTTGCAAGGGTGACCTGGCCAAGGAAGGCAGCCCCCCTAAACCAGCCCCAAAAGTCACCAAATTTTGCACACAAGCCAGGCCTGGTGAAAAATTAGATATTTAAAGGTTTGCATTAATGGGCGTGGCCTAATGGCTCAACAGCTCCCCCTAGAAAACTTTGTGCCTCAAGCCCCACCATACGGTTTGACGTACATGCACGAAAATCGGTACACACCTGTATCATGTCGCAACTTAAAGAAAAGACTCTTGGCGCCATGGCCGAAACCGAACAGGAAGTCGGCCATTTTGAACATTCTGAATTAATCGCATAATTTTGAAGCAATTTATGCCATTCCTTCGACAGTTAATACGGCCCGAACCGTAACGTGCACCCAGGTGTGTTATGCATCAAAATGTGCGTCTCCATCCTGCGACGATGCACATTACTTTTCTCAGTCAAAAGCGTTACCGTGGCAACGATAGACGCCAAAAAGCGCGACCCCCCTTCATCTGATTGGTCCATATATATTTCCTACTTTCTGCCATAACTTTTGAATGGTTTCACATAAATACTCATGGGTGGTGTCATCGGACTCGGTTTTGAGTCCTTGAACATAATTGGTGCAAATTAGCCCCGCCCGTTCTTCTGATTGGTCGATATCTGATAGTTCCTACTTTCTGCCATAACCTTTGAATGGTTTGATATAGAGAGTCGTGGCTGGTGTCATCCACTAAATGTCCAGGTCTGAAGAATCTACATGCAAGTCATACAAGCACTTCCACTGCAGCACGCCTGAACGTGCACAAGGGTGCGAGGTCATCGCAGCTTAATTTTTTTTTTTTTTTTATACCACCGTGCATTCGTTATCCCTACCCTTAAAACCCTTTACTTACTGTACCAGCTGTTCTCAGGCTTCTCCTCTCAGACCACATCTGCCCCCTGTACCGGGGGCTGTGGCGATCAACAGGCTGATATCTATTATGGACTGTGGGAGACGTTGGAGGGCCTGCGGAAAACCGATGCAAGCCGGAGAAAACGCTAACTCCACACAGAACGACTCCTGCTGGGATTTGTACCTTCTTGCTGTGAGGCAGCAGAGCTAATCACCGACCAGCAGCGTTTCTTTTGAAGAATTTTTTAATCCTCACTAGTTCTATGAACCCACTCACCCCCCCAAAAAAACAAAAAACCAGCAAGCTGTGACCCAGGAGGTCAACTTTCTAATGGTGCTACAGTTGTGCAAAAGCAGATCATTTCAAAGGAAGAAATGCACAGAAATGCCATGTTGTTGGTCATCAGGTAACAATACCCACAGCCTGCAGTCAGCAGTTAACCACAGCTTCATTTTAATTTTTTATTTTATTTTATATGTTAATGACATTTGTGAGGTGTCAAAAATATTACAATTTGTTTTGTTTGCAGACGACACAAATCTTTTTAGTTCAGGAGACAATTTGAAAATGTTGATGGACAGCATTGAAAAAGAAATGGTTAACTTGAAGAAATGGTTTGATAAGAATAAGTTATCACTTAATTTAAAAAAAACTACATTCATGGTATTTTCTAAACAGAAAAGGGATGAAAAGGTGTCTTTGTGTATTGATGGATCTGCTATTGAAAGAGTGTATCAGTTTAGATTTTTGGGTGTAATCATAGATGAAAACCTCAAATGGAAATCTCAGTTAAATTATGTTAAAAATTAGGTATCAAAGAATATTTTTGTTTTGAACAAAGTGAAACATGTTTTAGATTATAAGACAATGCGAATTTTGTATTGCTCACTTATTTTGCCTTATTTTAGTTATTGTGTCGAAGTTTGGGGAATACATACACAACAAATATCAAGCCTTTGTTTATTTTACAGAAGAGAGCAGTACGGATTATACACAAAAAGGAGGCAAGAGAACACACCAATGAACTTTTTATCAATGCAGGATTAATTAAACTTAAATATATTGTTGAGTTACAGACTTTATTAGTTATGTTCAAGGCAAAAAGCAGAATATTGCCTGAAAATATACGTTTTTTTGTGTTTAGTTCAGAAAATAAGGACCATAGGAGGAAATTTGATTTTAAACATCCGTTTGCACAAACTACTTTAAAACAAATGTGTATTTCAGTATGTGGTGTAAAATTATGGAACTCCTTAACAACTGATTTAAAGGATTGTAAAAATATTCACCAGTTCAAGAAATTGTATAAAGACAACATAATCAGACAATATGAATTTAACGGGTAAAATATATTTTGTTGTTTTTTGTTTTTGTATTGTTGGTGAGTTAGTGTGTATGTTTTCTTATTTCTTTTTTTTGGTATTATATAAGTAGTGACTGTTGAACGGACAGACCATCTTCATACGAATTGTTTTATTTTTTTTGAGAAAGGGGCTTGGTATATAAGGCTTTCTTCTTCTTGCCCCTTTTCGATCATGGAATGGAACATGTATGTGAACTACCATTTCCATGATACGGAATAAATGAAAAATGAAATGAAATGAAATGAAATGAAATAATAACAATAATAAATCTTTATTGTCCACCGGGGTGGAAATTCATCTTTGGCTCACCAAGATACATACAGACAAGACATTGTGGGGTACAATACAGCAGTGAGGATCACATTGTAGAAAAGATAAAACTGCACTAAAAAGAAATATACCAACATTAAAAAATGTTTCATAATCACCATCATCATCATAATCATCATCATCATCATCACCACCACCACCATCACCGTCATGCAGTTGGTCATTCTGTCAAATTAAAAATGTTGACTGCTTTGGGGACAAAAGACTTCTTATAAATATTTTTGGTTGCCAGAGAAACTCTGTAGCGCCTACCAGAGTTCAGAAGTGGGTTAAGTGGGTTTAATTGTTTTCCAGTGCCTGAGAGAACCAGCATCAGTTGCATGAACTGATTATTTGATAGTAGACAATAAATTAATTACTTTAAATCAAAATAATGACTCTCAGTTATTACATGACAGAATATGGAGTAAGATAGCTTTCAAAAAGATGTGTCCATGTTATAAATATTGAAGGAATGATGAGAAGGAAATGATGGAAATGATGTGAAGGAACCAGACCTGTGAAGGAAAATCAAATCTGCCAGGTGAAATCAGGGCTCTTTGAAGACCTGCACACTGAACGCAATCACCGGACATTTGTACATCCTCTGACCAGAGGCGATTCTAGGGTCTGTTGGGGCCCTAGGCAAAAATTTCTAGGGGGCCCCTCAAACCAGCATTCATCACCGTTATGTTATAATAAACTGACACCAACGAAAACTTTATGAAATTTTGTTTTTTATTCCAAATGTTTTTCTTTACCTTCGGCTGAGCTGAATTGGCTCCATTTAAAACTTCCAGAATGAACGTTAAATTCTGTGCACACGACACTGTGTGTAGTTTTTTTTTTTTTTGACACTGTGTACAGGTGGATGATCCGTGGTCATGGGAATGACGACATGGGGGCCCTTGAGAGAGGTTTCTTACTGGCTACTGAGATGTCATTGATAAATGCCCTATGTTTGTTTAAGGAGGGAGGTGTGGTCATTGCGGTTACCACATTTTGATATCTGTGGAGTAAAAACAGCCTTCAAAATACTTTTTTAGTCCTCAATACCCCTGACAGGAAACACCTTTGTTTATAGTAATAATTAATTTTTTTTTTTTTTTTTTTTTTGGGGCCTCGTGGGCCCCCCAACAACTCGGGGCCCCAAGCAGTTGCCTGCCTTGCCTGTTCACAAGCTGCGCCACTGCCTCTGACATGGACTCCTCGGCTGTCTGACATATTTTCTCCACCCTGATGGAGGTGAAGGATTTGCTCCTTTAAACAGGATTGTAATATTGCTGTTTGTGCCATCGGAACAAAATTTCTGCATGAATCATTAATTTATTGCAGTTTTTAGTGAAAACCAATAATTCCAGTTCCCATGGTGCAGTCAGGGTGCCCTCCAGCCGTCTCAAACGCTGCCCTTCATCATGATGTGGCAGGTTTTCATCATCTCTGTAATGGGCAGGCCAGTATTTGTGGAAGCTGGTCAATTTGGACGAGGACATTTATGATAAATGTGTTGCACTATTTTCCTACAGAAGCATGCTCATTAGCATGACATCCTCGCCCATCTCACAATTTCTCTCCTTTATTCTCTCTTGGACTTGGACCCGCCTCGCCATCTCGATCTTCCTCTCACACTCTGTCATTTATCTGGTCTGAGCTTTTGCTGACTTGTGTGATTGAGTCACATCTCAAATTTAGACTCATGGTGAAATGTGAATGGCGTCTCAGACCCTGGGGCAGCTGGCTAGTCGCAGCTGAATACACTGTGAGCCAACGTTCCTCCGTCCATGCCTGTAATTAGGGTGTGCTGAAAAATGAAGCCGGTGGGCGCGCCACAAAATGAGAGTAAGCAGCTCCCCACTAATGTAAGAAAAACATCACACTTTACAGTCCGAAACACTTCCAGCCTACGTTATAATGAGTATGTAGGCATTTGCCACAAATTACTGTCCATTAAAGTACCCTATGCATTAAACAAGACTTTTTTTTTTAAATTCAAAATTGATTTTTTTTCCACTATTGGTTATAAAACAGCACTTTAAATCACAAAGCAGAGCTGTGAAAGAAAAGAGCTCAAGAGGAGGAAATGTAAATCAATGTATACTCAATTAAGCTCTCTTAGGAATGGGTATTTATTGCACAGCTGACAATTTCTTAATTGACATAGATGTCACATAAGCAGGTATATTCCTATCAGACAGATGTTTATGTGCCAGAGCAAAAGGCTTGTTTACTTTCTAAGTATCATCTTTGATTTTATGTAAAAGATTGTCTTCATCGTGTAGCTTTCAGGGTCTGCTCTTACTGCTATAGGCACAAACTTCCATCCTGGTTGTCTCTTCCAACAGCTGCATATACTGTATATACCGCACATCCACAATGATGATTCTCAAGAAAGTAGTGATGGAAGAGGAAATTAGATGTATTGGTGAAACAAGATCACTTCCGCTCTTCTAGATGAGCCATTGAGCCATTGAGCTAAACATGACAAAAAGGTCCTTTGTTCTGCTTTTAAGCAAAATGTGATATTGTTGCTGGGGTGTGGCTTTGGCTCAGCTGTAGTGGGAGCTATAGAGCAGCGGGTCAGGGAACAGCACCAGATGAGCCCAACTAGGTCATCTTAGGTCCAATTAGGTCATCCTCTGTCTTTTTAATACAGTGACAGCACAGACAGTAAAAAAAAAAGAGAGAAAAAAGTGGGAGCTGGAACCCAGGGAGGACGGACACATCAAGGCTGCGAGAGCTACATTCTCAAATCCTCTGAGTTATTAATAACTGGCGGCGTTGCACAAAGTGCAGCACGTTGGTGCTGCTGGATATTGTGTGTCGGTGGCTGAATCCTGATTTTTTTTCTTTTAATATGACCAGTGATTTAAAGAAACCTTGAATATTAAGCAGTAATTGACAATAATACCTCAAGTTTTCAGAACATCCTTGGACCAGTTGCACCGCTGGTTAGCTTATGAATAATTTAGCTCGTCTCATTTGGAGTTTCATTTAAAGGTTCAATGGGACTGTAGAGTCATGACAGGAGCAGTTTCCAGCCAATCCTGCTTTAAAATGTCAGAGAAAAAGAAATCATGATGCTGAAGTTTCGTCACCATTTTGCTAAACTCACAGCACGCTGAACTGAAAATTGCAAATTGGAGACTTATTTAGCAATTTCGAAGTACGCCACACTTTTGAGATATAGCCTCTGAAGTTAATAAAACCTACATGAAATGACTATTTTTATTTTAAGGCTTTTCTTTTGAATAATCCTGGCTCTTTCACAGCAGTCAGGGGTATCTGCTTTGCGTCAAGTTCGCTTTTGATGATGTAGGCGTAAGACAAATGTGATCACGCATCTCCCACTTTTAACCACCGAGAGTTGTGCTGTCATGTAATAATTGAGAGTTATTGTTTTGATATAAAGTCATTAATTTATTGCCTGCTATCAAATAATCAGTCCATACCACCACTGCTGGTCCTCTGAGGTACCGTGAAACATTTGCTCATTAAACCCACCTAAAGTGAAGCTGTGGTTAACTGCTGGCAGGCCGTGGATGTTGTTTCCTGAGATGATCCGGCACCAGTTTTAATGATCTGCTTTTGTGCAACTGTAACACTGTTGAAAGAAGAATTGTTGGGTGCATATTGAAAGAATTTTAAAAGTGTGTTAATTAGTGAGGTTTCAGTGTACTCAAACAAGACATCTTTTAGAAACCTGCACATCTTTCAAGCTGCTTTTCTTATTTAATTTTTTCATACAACTCCCTGTCACAGCTTTTGTAACTCAGGTAGACACTGAATGCAAAAATTAGAAATATACCCATTAATCCTAATGTTTGGACAACACGACCCCCTCTTTCACAAACATATTTGCTTTCGATAGAACCAAGCCAGCTGTCAGATGTTATACTAAAGTTAAATTGCAGGCTACAGATGGTTTATTGATGAACACATGTGAGAACTGGGTCTGGTTTTTGTCATCTGCCATTTACCTCTGAATTTGGAAGTCATGCCAGGACGTCAAACACCTCAGTTGGGGTTTATTTCAACGAGCTGGAAACCAGTTTGACTAGGCAGGTTAGTGAAGTTCTTGTAAATATTACAAGCTGCAATCATGTTTTATTTAAGAACAGAGGTGTCAAAAGTATTCACATGCATTACTCAGGTAGAAGTATAGATACCAGAGTTTAAAAATACTCCTGTAGAAGTTGAAGTATCAACTCAAGTTTTTTACTCAAGTAAAAGTATAAAAGTACTGGTTTCAAAACTACTTAAAGTATAAAAGTAAAAGTAATGTAAGGGGGAAAAGCCATTAAGGACAAAAGCCATTGAAAATGAATGCATCTTAGTATAATGCAAATATATTAAAGAACCATATATGTGACTATTGAGCATTAACATGTGTTTCAGAGAGCAGCAGATATGATGACTAGTTGCCTATAAGTATTGTAATGGTGCAAAAAGTCAAACTTCAGAGGCATGTTATCATTTATCCTAACCTTTATTGGAATGTACATCCAAGTTTAGTTGCAGGAATCTGAGGGAACGGATGTAAGAACAAAACTGGACAAGAACATCTGAAACAACCACAACCAAATTCACTCTATCCGGATGGAGCAATTTAACTGGATAGTTTTTTTTTTAAATGCCGAAATGAAATAGAGTAACGAGGCTGTTTTTAAAATGTTAGGAGTAAAAAGTACAGATAATTGCGTGAAAATGTAAGGAGTAAAAGTAAAAAGTTGTCTGAAAATTAATTACTCCAGTGAAGTATAGATAACCAAAATTTCTACTTAAGTAAGGTAACAAAGTATTTGTACTTCGTTACTAGACACCTCTGTTTAAGAAGCAGTTATCTTGGATTTTAGGTGGATGTTGGTTCCTCAAAAGGAACTTCAGATATTCCAGCTAATGTGAATCATAACTCTTAACAAGGATTCACATTTCTGAAATACCAAACACATTTCCTCATACACACCAATTGTCCTGCAACAGTAAGATTAGTGTCATGACTTGGGGATGTAAGACCCAAACGCAGAAGACTGAGGCAGCAGGATGTCCAAACAAACGTGATTTATCTCAACTAAAAACACAGCTGAGCAGGATTAAACAAAAAAGCCAAGACTAACCAGAACAAAATAACAACCAGGGCATGAAACAATCGGGAGAAAACAGTACGGACCCGCAGGTGAGATATACTCATGGGGCTGACGAGACACAGGTGCGGACAATCAGGGCAGATGGGACCAAGGCAAGTCAAAACAGAAGTAAAACGCAAAGACACAGGCTTTCAAAATAAAACAGGACCGGATGTAAACCCAAACCGTGACCATTAGGCAACTAAAGGAATTTGGGTCCTAGTTTTAGTGGGATAAATGGAAATAAAATAAGTGTATCCCTTAAGATCTATTGGCTTTATAATATATTTGGACAAGCAAATATGTGAACAGTGACACACAGCTCCCGACACAGGCCTTTTTGTGTGGAGCGGAGTATTTATGTTCTCCTCGTCCTTGCTTTTCTCTGGGTACTTGGGCTTCCTCCCACAGTCCAAAAACGTGTACGTCAGGTGTGTGTGTGTGTGTGTTTGGCTATAAGTGGTCCTGGGATGACCTGGGGACCCGTCCAGGGTGCACCTCTGCCTATGGCAGGCTGTAGGGATACTCCAGCAGACCCCCGTGACCCTGAATGGGAATAAGCTGGAACAGAAAATGGACTAAGGGATGGAAAAGTGGAGAAAGCATACTAGCCTTTTTTATCCCCTCCTAAGCAACCGACATTTTTGTTCTCAGCTCTTAAAGGAGCATGAGGCTCCTTTTAAGAAATGAGACTCTCTAGCGCCACCCTTCACCACGACGGCCGTCGGGGGTACTGCAGCCAACAGCGAAGCCGGCACGGAAGAACGGGGAGAACGTGCATGCAGCGTCATGTGACGTCACATCCCCAGGACAGCGCGGGAAATTCCAGCCCGGAATTGCAGCACATTTTGCAGCACACAGCCTGTTCAAGGCAACGGAGAGATACACTAGAGGGCTCATTCTTTTTGGTTTGGAACGCTTCATCTGACATTATTACTAGAAAACTTAAAACGTATAGGAATTTTTTTCATAAATCCTGCCTCAAGCTCCTTTAAACACAAATCTGCCAGACTGGATTCCTCACGATGATCTGAAGCAAATGTGCTTTTTGAGACACTTCATTTCGATCATTGTCTGCTTCCCCTTTCCATCTTTTGCACGCTACTCTGACTGCAACCCCTTTTCTCATGCGTTCTGGTACGGCAGCTTGAGCTCATCAAACCCACGTCGATCACCAGCCTTCCATCACTTTTAGGTCTCACTCAGACAAAAATAAAATAAAATAAAATGAAATTCTCCCTCACCAGCCTTGAGTGCTTCTCATCTTCCTTTTGAGGCTTATGTTTCCAACTCCTGGAACTTCTGATAAGATGAAGCTGATGCACCTGTCGTGCTAATGTTTGTCAGTAGTTTATCTATACTTCCTCAGCTGAGACATGTTTCTTTGTCCAACCATATTTTTCTTGGCAGGACTGTGCACAAAAGGACGGACACATCACTGCAATGCTGAGAAGATAAAATATGAAACATTTTACAATCTCTTTGTAAAGTTGTAAAGTATTAGGTGTAATACGTCCTTTCCCATTCTGTCTATGTGACTGTGAATATATTGTTCCCGTGTATTAGGGGTATTACGGTAGCTCTGCCTCAGCGCACTGCCGGCGCGTTCTTTCATTCTGCATATTTCCTGCATGTGAGCAGCAGCAAATAAATAAGCCAGCAAGGCTAAATGTGTACCGAGTCAGACTACTACTTCATATTCCACGCAGGGAGCTGCTGAGCATTAAAACACGATGCTTTACAGGTTATGGGCCCAGATAAAGGAAACGAAGTGAGTAGTTATATACCGTCAGAAGACTATAACGCGGGGCAAAAGGCGCGTGGAAGCTAAGAGGCTAACGAGATAGCTGGCAAGAAAAAGTCGGAGCTACGTTAGCAGCATGGCGAGTCGAGGGACGGATGGTACGTCGAATCATCTCATATTCGATGGGAATGAAGAAAAATATGGACTTTGGGAGACCAGGTTTTTGGGCCGTTTGCACACTATGAAGTTAAAAGAGACAATTCTGCATGAACCAACCGAAGTCACCGAAGCGGCCTTGGCAGCCGACGCGAAGAAAAACGCGGACTGTTATGCAGAGTTGATCCGGCTCATAGATGATAAGAGCCTATCACTGATCATGCATGAGGCATCAGACAAAGGCAGGGAAGCTTTGAAAATTTTGAGAGAACATTATGCCGGGAAGGGAAAGCCCCGTATAATAGGTTTATATACCTCACTGACCAGGCTTCATATGGCAAGTGGGGAAGGCGTAACAGACTATATGATAAGAGCAGAGGCCATCATCACAGCCCTGAGAGATGCAGGTGAAGCTATGAGCGACGGATTGACCGTAGCCATGATCCTGAACGGTCTACCTGAATCATATAAGCCCCTAGCCATTCATGTGACTCAGAATGAAGATCAAGTCACACTCACAGACTTCAAGAGAAGACTGAGAAATTACGAACAAACAGAAAAGATGAACGCAGCAGAATCAACAGACAACGTGATGAAAACACACGTGAGACAAGGTCGAGGGCCCACAAAGGGTGAAGATGTCAGCTTGGTGTGTTACAAGTGTGGTACCAAAGGCCACAGAGCGAAAGACTGTCGCAAAAAGACGTGGTGCAGCAACTGCAAAAGCAACACACATCAAGATTCAACATGCCGGCGAAAAGAGCAACAGGATCGTCGAGATGGTGTCCGGAAGGTGTCTGACGAGAAGAGCGCTTCAGATTTCTTCTTCAAAGCGGGAGGCGTGGACGGCAGGGACCGACCAGCCCGGAGATGGAAGCCACCGGACGGTGTCCAGATGAGAGGCCTCATGGTGGATGCTGGAGCAACGTCTCACATAATCAACGACATCAGGAAATTCAAGAATTTCGACGACACTTTCCAGGCTGGAAAGCATTCAGTGGAGCTGGCAGACGGGACCAGATGCAGCGGCATCGCACAGCAAAGGGGAGATGCTGTGGTGAGCATGTTTGATGACACTGGACGACAGGTTACTGCAACGCTAAGTGGGGCGTTGTATATGCCTTCTTACCCTCAGGACATCTTCTCCGTTGCAACAGCCACAGCCAAAGGATCAACGGTTGTCTTCAAGAAAGGTGAAAATGTCATGATATGTAATGATGGTACAAGGTTTGACATCCATGAGTACGGTAAATTGTACTACCTCCACACAGTTGATGAAAATGTGGATAAATGTAATGGTTGTCATGATATGCAAACTTGGCACGAGATTATGGGTCATTGTAACTATGAAGATGTGCATAAAATGCAAGAAGTGGTAGAGGGTATGCAGATAAAAGGCAAAGCCACAAGGCCACCACTATGTGAAATATGTACACAAGGGAAGTTTTCTCAGACGAGAAATAGAGACCCAGATAGGAGGGCAGAGGAACCCCTACAGCTAGTACATACGGACCTAGCTGGTCCTATGCAAACAGAGTCCATAGATGGATATAAATATGCACAGTCGTTTACAGACGACTACTCCAGCGCTGTATTTGTATACTTCCTAAAAGCCAAAAGCGATACAATACAGGCTACTGAAAGATTCCTAGCAGACATCGCACCATATGGGAAAGTAAAATGTATGCGATCGGATAATGGAACAGAGTTCACAAGCAGTGGCTTTCAGTCACTATTAACTAGGAACCAGATAAGACATGAAACGTCAGCGCCTTACTCTCCTCACCAAAATGGCACTGCCGAAAGAGGCTGGCGAACGCTGTACGAGATGGGAAGATGTATGCTGCTAGAAAGCAATCTACCAAATAAATTATGGAATTATGCTATCCAGACAGCTGCTCATGTTAGGAATAGGTGCTATAACAGACGCACTAAGCAAACCCCATTCCAGATGTTAACAGGCAGAAAACCAAATGTGGCAAAAATGCAAAAATTTGGGTGTGATTGTTTCACATACAGACAAGAAAAACGAAAGCTTGACTCAAAATGTGACCAAGGTGTCTTCATAGGCTATGACAAAAATAGCCCAGCCTACCTGGTGTATTACCCAGACACAGAGAGGGTTCAGAAACACCGGTTGGTGAAGTTTATGAGTAAGACAACTCAGGAAAAAGAAACCCAAACGCAACACACTGAGCAGGTGTACCTTGGGGAGAGCAGCAATGGAAACTATATTGCTGGTGAAAATGTACATGAGCAAAGTGTGCAGACTCAAGATGGAGCTGAGGTTGAAAGTGCTGAAACAGCGACTAGAAAGAATCCATGTAGGAGCAAGAAAAAGCCAGGTTACCTAGATGACTACGTGACTGATGACAGCGATGATAAACTACAAACTTGTGTAGATTTCTGTTATAGAGCTGTTTTTGATGTTCCCCAAACCTATCAGGAGGCTATAACATCAGTTAAATCCAAGCAATGGAAAAGTGCTATGGATGAGGAAATAAAATCCCTAGAGGAAAACAAAACATTTGCTTTCACCACTTTGCCACCAGGCAAAAAGCCAGTGGGGGGCAGATGGGTCTACGCTGTGAAAAATGACATGGATGGGTCAGACAGATTCAAAGCGAGATTTGTTGCAAAGGGCTATAGCCAGAAAAAGGGTACGGACTATGAAGAGACGTTTTCTCCCACAGCCGACATGACCAGTGTAAGGGTGGTCATGCAAAAAGCTGCACAAGAAAATCTCATTCTACACCAAATGGACGTAAAGACTGCTTATTTGCATGCGCCCATAGACTGTGAAATATACATTGAACAACCAGAGGGTTACGAAAAAGTGTCTCATACAGGAGAAGAGCTGGTGTGTAGATTGCAGAAATCACTGTATGGTTTAAAGCAATCAGGCAGGAACTGGAATACAATCTTGCATGCATGCTTAACTGATGATAACTTTGTACAAAATCCTGCTGACCACTGTGTATATTCAAGGGAGAAACATGGTGACAAGGTCATTATTATCATATGGGTGGATGATCTGATAATAGCAGCAAGTAACGAAAAGGTACTTAAAGAAGTGAAGGAGATGCTTACTGCTAAATTCAAAATGAAGGATTTAGGAAAACTGAAAAACTTCCTGGGTATTGATTTTGAACAGACAGAAGGTTGTGTCAAAATGTCACAGGGAAGGTACGTAAACAAAATACTAGAAAGGTTTGACATGTCCAATTGTAAACCGAGAGAAACCCCCTGTGAGCCAAAGTTAGAATACACTAACAACATAAAAATGGAAGATCCCAAAAGGTACAGGGAGGCGGTAGGCAGTTTAATCTACCTATCTACGTGCACTCGACCTGACTTGAGTTTTGTAGTGAGTAGGCTGTCTCAACACTTCTCAGAACCAAATGAAGAACATTGGCTCACTGTAAAACATGTTCTCAGGTATTTAAAAGGGACATCTGAAAAAGAGCTATGTTTCAGGAAGAATCAGAAACAAGGTTTAGGCCTACAGGTGTATACTGATGCAGATTGGGCAGCTGATGTAACTGACAGGCGCAGCACAACAGGCTACTGTGTTAGTCTCAGTGAAAACACCTCACTGATCTCATGGAAGACACGAAAACAGCCAACAGTGGCTCTTTCCACATGTGAGGCAGAATATATGTCCCTAGCTTCAGCTATGCAAGAATGCCTCTATTTAGAACAGCTTCTTAAAGGCATTGACAAATATGACTATGCAAAGACAATAGTCTATGAGGATAACCAAGGTGCTCTAGCTCTCGCGAAGAATCCTGTCAGCAGACAGAGATGCAAGCACATAGACATACGGTATCATTTCATAAGAGAGGTTGTAAATGGGGGAAATGTGATTTTGGAGTATTGTCCCACAGACAAAATGATTGCAGATGTGTTAACCAAACCTGTAACCAAGTTAAAGTTAAAGAACTTTGCCAGATACATGTTTGGTGCTCCAAGTGAGTAATGTCCATCACACTGTTAAGTTGTGAATATGTTTATTTTTCTTCATTTATTTTTGATGAAGCCAGTAAGCAAAGGACGAGTGGGGGTGTAAAGTTGTAAAGTATTAGGTGTAATACGTCCTTTCCCATTCTGTCTATGTGACTGTGAATATATTGTTCCCGTGTATTAGGGGTATTACGGTAGCTCTGCCTCAGCGCACTGCCGGCGCGTTCTTTCATTCTGCATATTTCCTGCATGTGAGCAGCAGCAAATAAATAAGCCAGCAAGGCTAAATGTGTACCGAGTCAGACTACTACTTCATATTCCACGCAGGGAGCTGCTGAGCATTAAAACACGATGCTTTACACTCTTGGGTAGGGAGATGCAGCCTGTAGCTCCGGCTGAAATAGAAACCGACCAACAAACACAAAAGCAGATTGAACAGCTGTTTTCACCGGGAGTCAAGACACTTCAGAAATACATTATTACTCCCTCGGTGGGGGGTGGTTGTTTTGTTCCAGGTGCATCAGTCAGCAGAGGTGTGCAAATAACACCTGATCTGAACAGGATTTGAAGCCCTACCTGGTCACAGCGGTTTGCCGGCGCCCCCAGGATAAAAACTCAACACGTTTGACACTTCTAACCCTAACCCTCTGTTTCTGATCGGTCTCTCATGAACAGAAAGCAGATGATACAGTAGAGAAGGAGAAACACAAAGCAAAGCAACAGGTGTAAAGTAAAGAAAGAAAAAACGGATTTGTTTCTGCATCACAGTACAAGTAGCCTAAGATTGCAGCAGAGGGGATGTGGAATGAGGCTTCTAAAGATGTCTTTAATATATAGATAATCAGGAATATACACTTTTATGAAAAGTGTTGCACTTGAAAGCTGCTATTTTACCCTTTATGAGAGTAGCACCAGTTGGGGTTGAGTACAGGCAGCAAGGTTAGCTCTGTTGTCTCACCGCAAGAAGGTTTCCTGGTTGAACTCCCGGCCCGATGGGAGTCTTCTTCCCTCGTGTTTGCGTAGGTTTTCTCCCAGTCCTCCAGCTTCCTCTCGTGGGCACTCGAGTTGAGGGGGGATGAGGGGGGATGGCATCCCCCCTGAAATAAAAACGGTCAAAATCATCCCCCCTGTAAAACTGCCATCCCCCCTTTCCATCCCTTATGTCATTTCATCAATGAATGTGGTTTTACTGCTATTTCAACATTTAGTCATCACCAGAAAATTAACTTATTTGACCATTTTCACCGGTTTCAAGTAAATTTTCACTTTAAATAAGTAGGAAAATCCGCCAGTGGGACAAGATTTATCTTCTTATTACAAGCAAAGCAATCTTGTTCCACTGGTAGATTTTTCTACTTATTTTAAGTGAAAATCTATTTGAAACAGGTGAAAATTGTTGTTTTTCCCAGTGATGAGTCTTGTTTTAAGTGTAATGAGAATTTTTTTTACTAAAATGAGACGTTTTAACTAGAAATAAGACAAATATTCTTGTTAAGATTTTGAGTTTTTGCAGTGATCCATTTTACTTTTGCATATTGATAAGTTCAGAAAACTGTTTTTAATTGTTGTGTTTTGATGTATATGATGTAAGCCCAGTGGATATTTGTGTGTGTTCCCCTGCGATGGACTGGCGCCCTTTCCAGGTTGTACCCCGGTCTTTGGCCTGTAATGACCTGGGATTGGCTGCAGGTAACTCCGTACAGGATTAAAGACAATAAATGGATCTTCACAAGCACTTTTCCTATTTACAGTTAGTTCAAGAAGTATTTAAGCAATAAGCTTCATGGTTTCCCCGTTACATATCACCATGATGGATTTGAAATAACATATGTGATCAAAGTGTATGTTTTGAGCTTTAATTTAAGAGCGTTCACAAAAAAGATCGCATTTGCCATTTAGGAACTACAGGCATTTTTGACAAAGTAGTTCAACTTTTAAGAGCTCAAAAGTACTTGAACACAGTGAAAGAACTGTAAATGTAACCATTATTTTTACCATTTGGTTGAAAATCCTTCCCCGTTAATGACTGCCTGAAGTGTGGAGCCCATGGACATCACGGTTTCCTCCCTGGAGATACTTTCTCAGACTTTCACTGCAGCTGCCTTCAGTTGCTGCTGGTCTGTGGGCCTTCCTGCCTTCAGTCTTGTCGTCAGTAACGTAACTTCAAATAATTATGCTCTACTGGGTTCAGATCGGGCAACTGACCCAGCGTTGGAAGAATATTACATTTCTTTGCCTTCAAAAAGTATTGACTATGCTTTCCCTATATGTCCAGGGTCAATGTCTACGCTCCATCTGTTCCCCATACACTTCAGAATGTATCTCTAACCTTTCTATCTGCAGACACTTTATCAATAAACCAGTGAGCCCTTACCAAGGGGCAGTAATACATGCCCGTGCCATGATGCTGCCCCTTGATGTAAATGCTGCGTATTTATTTTTGCCAGAGGACAGCTGGGAAGTACGACGGAGTATTAGGGCCAAACAAAAAAACAAAAAAAGGAAATTACGAGAATAAAGTCATAATGTAATGAGAATAAAGTCGTAATATATTATAAATATATAAATATAACTTCACAAGATGCTCAATATTCCTCATTTTAACACAGGGAGAAGAAGCTCTTCCTGTTAGAGTTTTCATAAATTATATTCTCATAATATTACGACTTTATTCTCGCAACATTACGACTTTATTCTCGTAATTTTACGACTTTATTCTCATAATATTACGACTTTATTCTATTACGACTTTATTCTCGCAACATTACGACTTTATTCTCGTAATTTTACGACTTTATTCTCATTATATTATGACTTTATTCTCGTAATTTCCAATTTTTTTTGTCTTAGTTTGGCCCTAATACTCCGTCGTAGGGAAGTGTATCTCCAGACAATAGGAGGGGAATTGTGCAACTTTTTTTCAAATATGTCCAATTTGTGTTTATTATCTTTCCAGTGCAAATGAAATATTCATACCATATTCTCAAAGCTAGCCATTCTGACAGGCGGCAACGTTTTAAGCAAGACAAATCCTCCCATGTTCACGTGAGGCTCAACCTTTTCACGAGAGCCACAATTCCTTCTACAAACAACGTCTTTGAAGAAGACAGTGTCCCAGTCTCCTCCCGGGGCCCTGTCTGCCACTGACCTGCGCCCCGACCTTCCTGCAGAGGAGCCAAGGGAAAAGAGCACCGGGACAAGCGTATAAATAAATAATGCCACGGATACTGCTGATATTGTGACTGACGATGGATGAGGAGAGCGGTGACGATCGGTGGCGAGGGAGGAGACAGACGGGCACCGACGCTGACGATAGATATTGGGAAACAAATGCAGCAGCTATTTTCTCATAATATGCTGACGTGCTAATGGTTGTGTAGGGCAACGTCAGCGCGAGAGAGGTCGAGTTTGACGGACACCGATGTATAAAATATATAAATCTCTGCCGTTTAGCTTTACACTGAAGCTCAGTTCTCCATCCTGAGTCAAAGCGTTCAGATGTTACACATTTAAATGGAAAACTGCAATCACCAGATAGCGAACAGTGGCGTTCATCCAGTTTTTATTTAATTCATTCTGCACTGGCTGTCAGACGGATACAAAGAGGAGGGTAAATTGATTTGCCCGGGGAAAGGTGAAGGGAAAGAATAGCCGTGTCACCCGACAATAGGCACATTACGTCTTGCGTCTCGTATTTCCGCGGGCCATGCCAGGCCTGGCAGGTGACTGGGTCGGACACGCGTGACTCCGAGCTCTCCCGGAGCTCGCCGGGCTGTTGCCATGGCAACGGGAGGCATGGGCACAGGGGTGTGTGCGCACACTGTGCCAGCCCCTGGCCATACTTGCATACAAGAAAAGGTCTTGATCTAAAAGTGTTTCCCACAATGCTCAGTCATTACAGAAACACGCTGCAGCTGCGGAGGATAGTTGAAACAGTTTGGTATGATACAGGTTTTAATGTGTTTACAGTTCTTTTTGTTTTGTAAATGGAACTGCTCTGGGATAAGTAATGGATGTGCTGAAAAATTTTATCGTCTTGTGTAATCTCCTTGAATTTTTTTTTTGTTTTTGTTCATTTGGTTTGTTATTTAGTTGTTTATTTTTTGTTTGTTTCTTAATTATTAAATTGTACTCTATCGGTTTTCATATATATCCAATCATTTTTCTTTTGTGTAATTTTCCTTTAATTTCTATCATCTATAGATTTCTAACTGCTCATTTGTATATTTTGTTTTTATAAGTATGATATAAAATTTTATGTTAACTATAGGTGGAGGCACCTGATAAGCTCTTTGAGTTTTCGCCTCTTCCTGCACTTTAAATTTGTAAAGTTGGTACTTTTATGTGTGTAATGTTTAACTGTGCAAATAAATACATCTAAAAATACATCTAAATATAATTTTTTTAAAAAGAATGTTAACATAATTCGAGTAATGTTTAAATGGAAAACCTTCCCCAATTCAGGCCCCAAAATATTCTAGATATTTGCGTCACACTCATACATTCAAGCAATATTATGGATCGCTCTTGGTAAATACTGTGTCTTATTTGGGCTTAAATAAAACATGCTTCTGGAAGCACTCTTAGTGACTGTTAAAGGAATTGCATATAAAACGCATGGCTATCTATAGATATGTTTAATCATGTTGATTATTTCAGTTTAGTTTTAGTTAGGATAAGAACCGTATCAGTAGTTCTAGTTTTAGTTTTCCTCCAAAGTCTTGACTTACAGACATTGACAAAAAAAAATCTGGGATAAAGAAAACTATCAACAAAGCCATGCAGGATAAAAATCCTTTACCCTTCCCTTTGAGTGACGAGAAGAATGAAGCACCGAAGGTAGAACAGTGCTGGCAGTCAGAATACAGTGCAAAAATAATTAAATAATAATAATAATAATAATAATAGTAATAATAATAATAATAATAATAATAATAATTAAAAACAAGGCACAGACGAAAATAAAAAGTTAATTTTACTCACAATCCCTTTTTGGCGTTATTTTAGTTTTTATTTAAGTTAAAAAGACTATATTTTCACTCAGTTTCAGTTTTGGTCTTACTGTTAATTCTAATAACTGCTGCAGACGTTGTTTTCCAACTAGCCTGGTCTCTATTCTCTCCCTCTTACAGTTGAGCCCTAATATTTCTAACTTCAGCTCTACTCCTTGTATCCTTGCTGTTCCGACCTTTTTGTCTTACACACATGTGCTCTGTCTTTCTGCAACTGGCCTTCATTCTTCTCAAGGTTTTTTTTCCACCTGCTTCTGACTCACTACAGATCTTTAAAGTCTCAGTCCGTGGAGTCTCCTGTCTGACACCATCTCTCAACCGATCCATCACCCAGGCAAACAATAAGGGTCTCGGGCCTGATCCTTGATGCACACCCCCTTCCCCATCATCTATTAGTCCCACTGCACCCCTCACCCATGCCCTGGACCAATCTAATATACTGTTTCAGCCAAGCACGTGTGGTGCAAAGAGCTCAGTGATAATGTATTCACAAAAGCATTTGAGGAAAGTTGTGGCAGTTTTCCAGACTTTTTGGTAATTAATATTCATAACTTTGGATTTTCTCATAAAAATTTCCACCTGTTCTAAAAACAAAAAAACCCTGGAAGAACTTTACAGCTCTCGCTGTCTTAGCAGGGCTAAAATCATTCTAAGGGATTCGTCCCACCCAGGTCACCAGCACTTTGAATTATTGCCCTCGGGCAGAAGTTTCAGGACCGTGAAAGCTCGGACTAACACACTTAAAACAGTTTTTACCCAAAGGCTATAACAGTGCTTAACACCGCAAAAACATTTATCTATAAATCTCCATCTGTGTTATAGTAATGACATCTCTGCAGTCTACTGTTTTTTTTGTCTCCTGCTAGAGAGTGTGTGTGTGTAATCTTGTTTAAAATGTGTCTATTTTTATTCTGCACTTTAAGGGATAGTATTGCCAATTTCGTTGTACTGGTAGAATGACAATAATAAACAATTATATTTCTATTTCTAATATATATATATATATATATATATATATATATATATATATATATATATATATATATATATATATAATATATATATATATTTATTGATGTATATTGTATATACAAGATGATTACAGTTTTTCACAATTGTTTAAACACATTTATTGGAACATCAGACACAATGTGCACAACCTGAAACTCATGTTTCAGGTGGCTGAACCAATCCTGCTGAACTCCAAGCACATTTACTGCTCTAGACTCAAATTCCCATTCCATACCACACATTTCTCACAACACTACACACAATTCCCAATATCCTGCACACTCTTCCTGAATTCCCTCTCTTGCTGTTCACTCAGAACACACAGTCAATCACATTTCTAAACTCCAAAGGCTGTTGTGCAATATGCAATCAGCAATTTGCCATTGAATTCATATTCATTGATGAAGCGGGGTTCAACCTTGTAAAAAGAAGGCGCCAAGGGAGGAATATCATCGGCCAGCGTGCCATCACAGAGGTCCCTGGCCAACGTGGAGGGAACATAATGTGTGCTGCCATCAATCACCACAGCGTCCTCCATCACCATGCCACCCTTGGCCCTTACAACCCTGCACTTATTCTAGCATTCCTGGACCAGCTTTAAAATATCATTGTCCAGCCAGACCAGATGGAGGACACAGAGGTGGTCAGGTTCGTTGTTATCTGGGACAATGTCAGTTTCCACCGGGCTGCTCTGGTCCGTGAGTGGTTCAGGGTCCATCCAGAAGTTGATGTCCTATATCTCCCTCCATACTCTCCCTTCCTCAACCCAATTGAGGAGTTTTTCTCTGCCTGGAGATGGAAGGTATATGAGAGAAATCCTCAGACACGGATCCCACTGCTGCAGGCCATGGAGGACACATGTGGCGATGTCACTGCTGAGGCCTGTCAAGGTGTAGGAGATTCTTCCCCCACTGCTTGGCCAGGGAGAACATCGCCTGCGACGTGGATGAGGTCCTGTGGCCAGCCAGGGATGAAAGGCAGGATGCAGCCTAAAACTTTTGTTCTGTTTCTATTTTCTGTCAAGTTTTCATCCAAAGCTTGCTGTGATGTCCAGTGGACTGCACATTTTGAGTCCAAATACTCACTCACTCACTCACTCATCTTCTCCCGCTTCATCCGTTACCGGGTCGCGGGGGCAGCAGCCTCAGCAGGGATGCCCAGACTTCCCTCACCCCAGACACCTCCTCCAGCTCTTCCGGGGGGAGTCCGAGGCGTTCCCAGGCCAGCCGAGAGACATAGTCTCTCCAGCGTGTCCTGGGTCTTCCCCGGGGTCTCCTCCCAGTGGGACATGCCTGGAACACCTCCCTAGGGAGGCGTCCAGGAGGCATCCGGTACAGATGCCCAAGCCACCTCAGCTGACTCCTCTCAATGTGGAGGAGTAGCGGCTCGACTCCGAGCTCCTCCCGGGTGACCGAACTCCTCACCCTATCTCTAAGGGAGCGTCCAGCCACCCTGCGGAGGAAACTCATCTCGGCCGCTTGTATCCGCGATCTTGTCCTTTCGGTCACTACCCAAAGTTCATGACCATAGGTGAGGGTAGGGGCGTAGATTGACCGGTAAATCGAGAGCTTCGCCTTTCGACTCAGCTCCCTCTTTACCACGACGGTCCAGTACATCGACCGCATTACTGCGGACGCTGCACCGATCCGCCTGTCAATATCACGCTCCATTGTTCCCTCACTCGTGAACAAGATCCCGAGATACTTGAACTCCTCCACCTGAGGCAGGACTTCTCCACCCACCCGGAGAAGGCATGCCACCCTTTTCCGGTCGAGAACCATGGCCTCGGTCTTGGAGGGGCTGATTCTCATCCCTGCCGCGTCGCACTCGGCCGCAAACCGCCCCAGCACATGCTGGAGGTCCCGGTCTGATGAAGCCAACAGGACAACATCATCTGCAAAAAGCAGAGATGAAATCCTGAGGTTCCCAAACCGGATCCCCTCCGGCCCCTGGCTGCGCCTAGAAATCCTGTCCATAAAAATTATGAACAGGACCGGTGACAAAGGGCAGCCCTGCCGGAGTCCAACATGCACCGGGAACAAGTCTGACTTACTGCCGGCAATGCAAACCAGACTCCTGCTTCGATCATACAGAGACCGGACAGCCCTTAGTAGAGGGCCCCGGACTCCATACTCACTCAGCACCCCCCACAGAATGGCACGAGGGACACGGTCAAATGCCTTCTCCAGATCCACAAAACACATGTAGACTGGTTGGGCAAATTCCCATGAACCCTCGAGCACCCTGCGGAGGGTATAGAGCTGGTCCAGTGTTCCACGACCGGGACGAAAACCGCATTGTTCCTCCTGAATCCGAGGTTCGACTATCGGCCGTAATCTCCTCTCCAGTACCCTGGCGTAGACTTTCCCCGGGAGGCTGAGAAGTGTGATCCCCCTGTAGTTGGAACACACTCTCCGGTCCCCCTTTTTAAACAGAGGGACCACCACCCCGGTTTGCCACCCCAGCGGTACTGTCCCCTTCCTCCATGCAAAGTCGCAGAGGCGTGTCAACCAAGACAGCCCTACGACATCCAGAGACTTGAGGTACTCAGGGCGAATCTCATCCACCCCCGGTGCCCGGCCACCGAGGAGCTTACGAACCACCTCGGTGACCTCGGCTTGGGTGATGGATGAGCACGCTTCCGAGCCCCAACCCTCTGCTTCCTCAGTGGAAGGCATGTCAGTCGGGTTAAGGAGATCCTCAAAGTATTCCTTCCACCGTCCGACAATGTCCCCAGTCGAGGTCAACAGCTCCCCACCAGCACCATAAATGGTGCCGGCAGAGTACTGCTTCCCCCTTCTGAGGCGCCGAACGGTCCTCCAGAATTTCCTTGAGGCCGACCGAAAGTCCTCCTCCATGGCCTCCCCGAACTCCTCCCAGACCCGAGTTTTTGCCTCCAAGACTGCCCGAGCCGCGGCCCGCTTGGCCTGCCGGTACCTGTCTACTGCGTCAGGAGTCCCACCGGCCAACATAGCCCGGTAGGACTCCTTCTTCAGTCTGACGGCATCCTGTACTTCCGGTGTCCACCACCGGGTTCTAGGATTGCCGCCACGACAGGCACCGGAGACCTTGCGTCCGCAGCTTCGAGCCGCCGCGTTGGCAATGGAGGCAGAGAACATGGTCCACTCGGACTCAATGTCCCCCGCCTCCCCCGGGATCCGAGAGAAGCTCTCCCGGAGGTGGGAGTTGAAGATGTCCCTGACAGAGGGCTCAGCCAGACGTTCCCAACAGACCCTCACAATCCGTTTGGGTCTGCCCGGTCTGTCCAACCTCCTCCTCCGCCAGCGCATCCAACTCACCACCAGGTGGTGATCAGTTGACAGCTCAGCCCCTCTCTTCACCCGAGTGTCCAAGACATGCGGCCGAAGGTCAGATGAAACGACAACAAAGTCGATCATTGACCTCCGGCCTAGGGTGTCCTGGTGCCACGTGCACTGATGGACACCCTTATGCCTGAACATGGTGTTCGTGATGGACAAACTGTGACTCGCACAGAAGTCCAACAACAAAACACCACTCGGGTTCAGATCGGGGAGGCCGTTCCTCCCAATCACGCCTCTCCAGGTATCACTGTCATTGCCCACGTGAGCGTTGAAGTCCCCCAGTAGAACAATGGAGTCCCCAGTTGGAGCACTATCAAGTACTCCTCCCAGGGACTCCAAGAAGGCCGGGTACTCCCCACTGCTGTTCGGCCCGTAGGCACAAACAACAGTGAGAGACCTATCCCCGACCCGAAGGCGCAGGGAAGTGACCCTCTCGTTCACCGGGGTGAACTCCAACACATGGCGGCTGAGCTGGGGGGCTATAACCAAGCCCACACCAGCCCGCCGCCTCTCACCCTGGGCAACTCCAGAGTAGTGGAGGGTCCAGCCCCCTTCAAAGGAGCTGGGTTCCAGAGCCCAAGCTATGTGTGGAGGTGAGCCCGACTATCTCTAGCCGGTATCTCTCAACCTCACGCACAAGCTCCGGCTCCTTCCCCCCCAGCGAGGTGACATTCCATGTCCCCACTGTGAGGGTTTTGGTCCAGGGATTGGGTCGTCGAGGCACCCCGCCACGACTGCTACCCAGCCCACAATGCACCGGCCTGCCATGGTCCTTCCTGCGGGTGGTGGGCCTACTGGAAGGCGGACCCGCGTCGCCGTTTCGGGCTGAGCCCGGCCGGGTCCCACGGGCAAAGACCCGGCCACCAGGCGCTCGCCAAATACTGTAAAATATTATTTGTTGTTACAGTAAAGAATTGTGTGTTTTCTATTTGAGTAGCCTATACATAAGAATACTATATGGTGATACATTACATCCAACAGCTGAAGGTTTAACACTGAACATACAAAAGCATGATTCTACTGAGCATTCATATAGTGTCTTCCATTCATACTATAGTGTTTTCCATTCTGCACATCAGTGTTCAGTGGGTGCTTAGAAATGTCTACTCAAATTATGTATGTGTTTGGCATTTGAGAAGGAAATACAATTTAGTGAAGAGTTAACACTGTTTTGAGGGTAGAGTGTGCTTTTGCAAGAGAAGTGTAGGATTTTGCATTTTGTGTGTGAGTTTTGTAATTATGGGCATGCCAAGTAGTGGCATGACCATATTGCAATCGTCCAGAATGGCCCAAAGGGCAATGCTGCTAGCATGCTAAAGTCGCAAAAGTCCCACTGCGCACCAGCGGGTGTACAGCATGACCCCGCACTGATGTGGAAAAAAAAAATCCCCAAAAAGTAAAACACGGCCGAAAAAATGAGGAAAAACATGAAAATGAAGGCGTAAATTAGTACCCAGAAAAGGTTTCCCTTTTCTTATTATTATTATGGGCATGCCAAGTAGTGGCATGACCATATTGCAATCGTCCAGAATGGCCCAAAGGGCAATGCTGCTAGCATGCTAAAGTCGCAAAAGTCCCACTGCGCACCAGCGGGTGTACAGCATGACCCCGCACTGATGTGGAAAAAAAAAATCCCCAAAAAGTAAAACACGGCCGAAAAAATGAGGAAAAACATGAAAATGAAGGCGTAAATTAGTACCCAGAAAAGGTTTCCCTTTTCTTATTATTATGGGCATGCCAAGTAATGGCATGACCATATTGCAATCGTCCAGAATGGCCCAAAGGGCAATGTTGCTAGCATTTTGCTAACAAGCTAAAGTCGCAAAAGTCCCACGTCACACCAGCGGGTGTACAGCATGACCCCGCACTGATGTGGAAAAAAAAAATCCCCAAAAACTAAAACACGTCCGAAAAAATGAGGAAAAACATGAAAATGAAGGCGATATATTGGTATACAGAAAAGTTTCCCTTTTCTTATTATTCTTATTATTCCGCACTTTTTTTCGTCCGTTAATACGGCCCGAACCGCAACGTGCACCCATGCATGGCATACATCGTTGGATGCGTGTCCATCGTGATTCGATGGGTATTACTTTTCTCAGTAATAGGGGTTACCGTGGCAACGCTAGTTGCCAAAAAGCAAAAAAAAAGGCGAAAATTCCCGCGCTTATTGCTCGGCCGAACTTTATCGTAGAGACATCGTTCAAACTTTGAAACACTCGGCCCGATAGTCTTTAAAGGACCATACAACTACATCATTCTAGTTATTACGGTTTTTGCGATATTTAACTTTCAATTTAAAAAAAAAATCTCTTTTATTTTGGACGTTTGTTGCTAGGCAACGGTTTATCGTACAGACATCATTACAACATTGACAAACCCGGGACGCTTTGTACTGCAACATATTTTAGTCTCGTCAAGCTAGCTATTACAGTTTTTGAGATATTCCACGTTGCTCATTTTGACGCTAACGGAATTTTGGACGCTTGTTGCGCGGCAACGCGATAATGTAGAGACTTTGATTCAACGTTAAAATACTCAGCTTGATGTGGACTACAACATACTGAGGTCTCATTACGCTGTCGTTTACAGCTTTTGAGATATTGAAGCCAAATTGTCCCATTCTATCCTATGGGGCTTGTTACTATGGCAAAAAAAACCAATGCATTTGTATGGGGGACCATGTGAATAAACAATCTGTTAATGCTGTCCGAACCGGAACGTGCACCCATGCATGGCATACATCGTTGGATGCGTCTCCATCGTGCCTCGATGAGCATTACTTTTCTCAGTCAAAAGTGTTACCGTGGCAACGCTAGACGCCAAAAAGAAAAAAAAAAAGGCGAAAATTCAGACGCTTATTGCTCGGTCGAACTTTATCGTAGAGACATCGTTCAAACTTTCAAACACTCGGCCCGATTGGCACTAACGGACCCTACAAGCTCATTGTGCCAATTATTAAAATTTTTGCGATATTGACCTTTAATTTTTCTTTTTTATTTCCATTTGACTTTGGACGCTTGTTGCTAGGCAACAGATTATCGTAGAGACATCGTACAAATGTCCCCTGACTCGGCACGCTGTGGACTTCAACATACTCAAATCTCATGAAGCTGGTATTTAAGGAAATTTTATGTCAAAATCCAGGCCAAATGGCCCCATTCATTCGGATGGGGTTTTGTACCATGGTGAAAAAAAAAACCTATCCGTTAACGTAGCCTGAACCAGAACGTGCACTCATGCATGGCATACATCGTTACATGCGTCTCCATCTTGCCTCGATGGGCATTACTATTCTCAGTCAAAAGCGTTACCATGGCAATGCTAGATGCCAAAAAGCGCGCCCCATTAATAACTATTGGGAGCACAGGAATGAATGAAATACAAGCGTAAAAACACCTCAAGCTGACATAGAACCACCCCGAACACAACCACTACAGCCCCAAACCAAAGCAGCGAGAGGGGGCGAATGGGCGGTAGGGCATGCCCATATCAAAATTTCCAGAAATTTTCTAGTTATTATTATTCTTATTCCGCACTTTTTTTCGTCCGTTAATACGGCCCGAACCGCAACGTGCACCCATGCATGGCATACATCGTTGGATGCGTCTCCATCGTGATTCGATGGGCATTACTTTTCTCCGTAATAGGGGTTACCGTGGCAACGCTAGTTGCCAAAAAGCAAAAAAAAAGGCGAAAATTCCCACGCTTATTGCTCGGCCGAACTTTATCGTAGAGACATCGTTCAAACTTTCAAACACTCGGCCCGATAGTCACTAAAGGACCATAAAACTTCATCATGCTACTTATTACGGTTTTTGCGATATTTAACTTTCAATTTAAAAAAAAAATCTATTTTATTTTGGACGCTTGTTGCTAGGCAACGGTTTATCGTACAGACATCATTACAACATTGACAAACCCGGGACGCTTTGTACTGCAACATATTTTAGTCTCGTCATGCTTGCTATTACGGTTTTTGAGATATTCCACATTGTTCATTTTGATGCTAACGGAACTTCGGATGCTTGTTGCGCGGCAACGCGGTATCGCAGAGACTTTGTTCCAACGTTAAAAGACTCAGCTTGATGTGGACTACACCATACTGAGGTCTCATTACGCTCTCGTTTACAGCTTTTGAGATATTAAAGCCAAATTGTCCCATTCTATCCTATGGGGCTTGTTACCATGGCAACAAACACCTATGCATTTGTATGGGAGAGCATGTGAATAAACAATCTGTTAATACTGCTCGGACCGCAATGTGCACCCATGCATGGCATATATCGTTGGATGCGTCTCCATCGTGCCTCGATGGGCATTACTTTTTTCAGTCAAAAGTGCTACCGTGGCAACGCTAGATGCCAAAAAGCCAAAAAAAAGGCGAAAATTCAGACGCTTATTGCTCGGCCGGACTTTATCGTAGAGACATAGTTCAAACTTTCAAACACTCGGCCCGATTGGCACTAACGGAGCCTAGAACCTCATTATGCCATTTTTTTAAGTTTTTGTGATATTGACCTTTCATTTTTTTTTAAATTTCCGTTTGACTTTGGACGCTTGTTGCTAGGCAACAGATTATCGTAGAGACATCATACAAATGTTCCCTGACTCGGCACGCTGTGACCTTCAACGTATTAAAATTTCATGAAGCTGTGATTTAAGGAAAGTTTAATGTAAAATCCATGCCAAATGGCCCCATTCATTCGGATGGGTTTTTTTAAACCATGGTGGAAAAAAAACCTATCCGTTAACGTAGCCTGAACCGGAACGTGCACCCATGCATGGCATACATCGTTGGATGCGTCTCCATCGTGCCTCGATGGGCATTGCTTTTCTCAGTCAAAAGCGTTACCGTGGGGACGCTAGACGGCAAAAAGCGCGCCCCATTAATAGCTATTGGGAGCACAGGAATGAATGAAATACAACCGTAAACACCTCAAACTGACATAAAACCGCCCCGAACACAAACACTGCAGCCCCAAACCAGAGCAGCGAGAGGGCTCGAATGGGCGGTAGGGCATGCCCATATCAAAATTTCCAGAAATTTTCTAGTTTGTGTTTAGAGTTTTGCGAAAGTGAGGTAGTCTATCAGAAAATGTGTTTAAACAATTGTGAAAAACTGTAAGAGAATATGGCTGAGGATATCTGGAAGCAACGTTACAGTGATATTTGTGTCTATAAAAACATTTTCTGTGGTCCAGATCCACCAATAATACATGAGAGGAACAAAGTGGAGCTACAGTGATCACTGACTATGCCTTGCATCTTTACTAATGCAGTACTTCACATGCTGAGCGGGTCCATCATCAATCTAATCAGTGCGCCCGACTGATCTTAAGCCAAGAGACAGAGGTGACTCGGGCCCATTTTTCCCATGAAACATTGCAAAATGTGATGTACTGGTTCCTGCTCTAGAAAAAAGATCAAATAAAAAATAAGAAAAGGGCTGTTTGTCCTGCACAATCACAGCCACTGTAACTTCATATCACGGACGTCTTTAATTTGACCTAGCCCTGTGCGAAACCGCGGCAAACACCAAACCTTATAAGTGAACTTGAAATTGTGCAACCTTGGAGCGATCCAGCGCAGTGTCACCACGAGGAGCGTCAGAGTGACGCTCCCTGGCATCAAGATGACAGTTGAAGTGTTGACCGCCTGACCTTCTTCATCTCATGCCATTCCACTTTCTTTCCTGACAATGATGAAACGTAAAAGTGTGCACTCTAAATCAGGGAGCGCTGACTAAGCTTTGCAAGTGAGACTCGTTTTGACCCACTTATTTTACTGCTTCTTTACGGGCCGACAGAAGACAAAACTGCAGAAGCGTTGGCCCTTTTCTTATCATTTGTACTGTTTAGAAATATGGGGGAGTGCATATTTTACCCATACTAAACCGATCTTCATTCTTCAAAAAAGAGCGGTAAGGATTATCACAAAATCAAGTTATAGAGAACCATCAAATGAACTATTTATTAAATTAAGGGCATTTAAATTCATGGATTTAGTGGAATACAAAATAGCATTGATAATGTACAAAGTGTTCAACAGATTGTTACCTAGTAAAATTGTAAGCATGTTTAAAATAAGGGTAAGTAGATATGAGCTTCAAGGGAAACGTATGATTGAAAAACCAAAGTTTAGGACTAAAATTAAAGATCAATGTATTACTGTAAGGGGTGTAAATATATGGAATGCACTTGCTGAAAAATTGAAGATGTGCCAGTCGATTCATGCATTCAAACGTTTGTTTAAGTTTAATGTGTTTGAAAAATATGAGGGATCCAGTAGATGATACTATTACGGAATTATGTTCGGGATTGTGTAAACAATATGATTTATTTTTTGTACTATGTTTTGAATGTTTGATCTGAATAAGTTGATCATGTGAGAAGGGTAGGCGTAAATAAGCAATAGCTTCAGCCTATTCCTTTTCGGTTAGGTCTCTCTTTTTTTTTATGTGAACTAATGCTTTCAGTTAGTGTCTACATTAAGAATGACCTGACCGAAATAAATAAATATATTTTCATTCATTTTCATTCATTCATTTGTAGTAGCGTCTCATATCCTCGTCTTTGGGAGCATGACTGATTATAACAGTGGCCGCGAATCAATTGATTATTTTTCTCTCAGCACTTGATCAGCTTTTGAGCTTCAAGACAAGACTGCATTCACTGATTAATCTATTGATCTGCTGCATTGATCTGCAACTATCATGGTAATTAAGGGTTTTTATTCTTCACATTATTAAAGAAAAACATCCAAGCCAATTTTGCCAGCAGCAGCTGAACATAAAAACATAAAAGAACAGAGTAAACGGATAAATTGGTGACTCAGGGGCCCGATAATGAACCTTTCATGTAGTGATGCCTCATTGTTAACTCGGGGAGCTTTTAAAACTTCATTCTATTCCTGCACAACTACCTCCTGACAGGGTGTTCTCTGTCAACAGACCTCGTGTGACAAGTCTGGAAAAGCTTACAAGAGCCTGGTTGAGTTTAAGAGCCAAGGGATGAGACGTATGAGCAGAATTTAATTGAGCGTGTGTTAAAGCTTCCTTTCTCACTACGTCTCAGACATGTCTGGTCTCCAGCCTTCACGCGTCAGACAGCAAAAGGTTTGCGATTACCTCAAGATCGGGGGGGGGCTTCAAGTGTGAAATTACTGTCATGGTCCAGTGGTGCACCTTTGTAGATGTAAATCTTGAATGTTTGAAATGATTCCAAATAAAGTCTGTCAGTAGAGAAGACAGACTGTTGGGAGAGATTATTTACTGGTGACTACACTTCACCCAGCTTTCTTCCCCGGAGGTGTTGGGGGGGATAAATCTCTCAGCGTTGACATGAATTCCTTTTCATTTGCTACCGTTGTAAGTTTGAATTCACTCTGATCCACACACTGCTGTCCAGAAACCGGTGGCATTTGGAGTCTCGAGCAGTCACCCACGAGGAATTTTAGTAAACACCACTTTGATCTCCCTCAGTGACGTCAAACGCACAGACCCCCAATCAGAAGAAATGAGTCTCAGACTCGAGGAGGAAAAGGACAATTTGTGTTGAGATCTCTGACGCAACAAGAAAAAAAAAAAAAACTACCGGAGCCAAAGGTGGTGTTTGTTGTCTGTACGGCCAGGAGGCTGCGGGCCCGGTGAGATTTCAAAGTCAGCACCTGTTGAGGGGAAACACATCGCCCACAGCTGTGTTTCTACTTGAGCTGAAATGGAAAGAATCCCTGTAAGCAGTAATCCAGGCTTTAGCTACTTTGCTTAGGAAACTCTGCCTTTTTTATTCCAGTAAGCCGTTACAGGAGCAGTTGCATGTCAAAGCTGAAAAATACACAGTTAAGAACCTTTGAAAAGTGAAAAATAAATCCAGAATTAAGCCAGGGGCGTCAATTGGGTATGGCAAGGTATGGCAGCCGCCACACCTCGGCTTCAGGGGAAAATGTAAATGTTTGTTTTTTTAAATACATTTATGGAGTTACTCTGTGTCTATTTGTATTGATTATTTTATTATTTAATACCTATAAAATAACTACAAATGCAAATCAGAACAACATGATGGATTTCACTAGGTATTATCTTTCCCAACACTTGTATACCCCCCTCATATCTTTAAATGTGATGTCCCAGCGTCCCTGAAGACAGTGGTCGCTATCAATATCGTTTTTAGCGCGCTCTGCAGTGTTACTAACTTACAAACTTACAAAAATGAAAAGAAAGCAGGCAACCCCGCAATTGTTTTTCAAAGAAAGAAGGCAAATGATGGGTCCAATGTTGCCCCAGTCAGGCTATTAACGAGGCTGTTAGCCACTGATGGATTAATTAAGTTCATCTTAAGGTAAGATATCAAATCACCCTACCCTCTTATAAATCTGTTTAAGGGAAATATTTGACTTTTTTTACTCTCTTTCTCTCTTCTGCTCCCTCCCTAGGGCTGGGCGATATATCGAGATTTTATTATATATCGATATATTTTCAAACACGATATGGTACGAGACAATATCGTTTATATCGATTTAAAAAAAAAAAAAAAATTTTTTTTTAATGATTTTGATATATCTTATTTTGTGACAAATTGACTTGAATGTTTTATTTGAGATTTGCACAAATGTTTTGTTATTTGCACAACTGTCAACCTCAGTGGAAAAGTCTGCCTGTTACTGTCTATATTGTATTAATTGCACAGTGTATTTTAATTTAATTGTTATGCAGGAAAGGGATATTTGTTTTATTTTATTCAAGAAGCATTTTATTCTATATATGCAGGCAGTTTATTATTATAAATTATTATGTTTATTATTTCATTTGTTTTATACATTTTGATATTGTGCAGGGCTCTGTTAATAAAGGTACCTGTGTGACATTTGGCACGAGGCTTTGTATTAAAACTGACTGTTTTTTTAAGGGTTTGCCTCAGAAAAAATGAAGCTAACAGAGATGCTATGATGCTATAATGCTTTGGGGGAAACCCCAATTAAGACACAGAAAATATATCGAGATATATATCGAGTATCGCCATTTAGCTAGAAAATATCGAGATATGACTTTTGGTCCATATCGCCCAGCCCTATCCCTCCCTCTCCTTTTTGCATTTGGACTTTAACTGTTTTAAGTTAAACTGGGATTTCCACGTGATATTGTTGCACTGACATAGTGGATGAAGTGAACAGAATGAGTTAAATGGCGTTTGTCAGATACGCCTTTTCTGCTCTCTAGCTCTGCCGCTTGCTGTCGGTGCCGAAACGGATGTGTATTGCGTTATCAGCACGTAAAGCCTGAATTATGGTTCTGTGTTAAATCGACGGCGTAGCCTACAGCGTAGGGTACGCGGCGACGCGTTGGAGGAACACAGAACCATAAATCAGCCTTAAGTGTAGTGTTCATAGTTAGCAGGATGTGAGTGAGGCTGCATTTGAAAAATTTCACATTTTCTTGACCACACAGATAAGCTACATAGCAGACTTCTGTGATGAGTATACTGGGCATGTTGATTGATACTGTAGTTAAGTTCTGAGACTCGTAACCTTGCCATACCTTAGCTTTGACTGAATTGACGCCACTGAGTTAAGCTTAAATTGATCAACACAGGTATCGTGCAATCCACTTAAAAACTCATGTATTTGTATATCAATAAGACTGTACAACCTCAAATTAAAAACACTATAAATTTCAGATTTTACACTAGAAACACTTTCATCTGGAATGTTGAGTCTTCAGTGAACAGCACTTCTACCTGGGAACAATTCCAGTGTTGAACTATATATCAAATCAAGAGAAAATGAAATGAAGCAATGAAGCAATTACATCGTATAAAAAGGCACAAGCTTTCACATATTCTGTAAATCTCCAGCAGAAGTGAGAGTCTGTCCGTCTAGGACTGGAACAGTTCACAGATGGCCAGGTGTGTTTTAGACACAGAAAAGGCTGGATAAACAGGGCTGGAGAATGTGTGCTTGTAGGAATGCAATAAAGCGAGGCTGCCCCCTGGTGTCGCATTAAAGAATGATAAACTCCCCTCCTGAAAATCAAGGAAAACTCCCACCCTCTGGAGCCCATCTGCCTTCACAGGAAACGACTCCTTGTTATGCAGCGCTTCCAGCTTCTTTCTGTCGTAAGCCAGGCACCAGGAGGAGCCGTTGAACCCCAGCCGAGCGCTGTCCTTTTGCCCTTTCCTTTCCATCTGACTCTCGCACAGCCCCACCTTCCAGCGGCCCTCATCCGCGGACACCTCCACCTCCCAGTACCACCGGCCCCCCTCCAGGGCACAGGAGGCCAGGACCTGCGGGAAGGAGCTGAAGCGAGCCTCGTGCTCCGTATAGTCCTGCTGGGCCTCGCTGTAGCTCGCCCTCCTGTTGCTGTCAGACAGCTGCAGCTTTGGATGGGCTGTATCTGTATCCAGGAGGGGAATGGTACCATCTGCACGCAGGAAAAGGAAATTAAAAGAGAAGAACTTGGATGAGAGACTAACGCTACATTTGAATCTTCTGCAGAAACCGAACATCTTGATTTTAACTTTACCAGTGATTCATAAGAGCACAGACAACACTTGACTTAGGCCCTGTCCCAATACTCAGCCTACCCCTCGTTTTCATCACTACCCCTAAATTTTGCGCGTTCCCGTGAGGGTAGTGGTGTCCCAATTCCTCTTTCCACCTAGGGGGAGTGGAGAAAACGAGGGGTAGTGGCTATGAATTGTCCCTACGTTTGTAGGGTTTTGCGATCCTCACTCGCTGACCTAGGGACCAAAACATTTCCCAGAATGCTTTTCGTCGTCATTTGCGGACTGAATCCAAAAAAAAAACATGGCAGACATTTCTTATTTTTAGTGAATAAAATCAATATTTTGAGTTAGTTTCTGCATAAAAATGAGTTTTGATTACATTTCTAGCGAGAAATATATATTTTTACTTTCACAATATTCACTTTTTTGCCCGTTTTTGCAACCTCGCCAGAATAAAGGCTGATTTATGGTTCCGCGTTACACCAACGCAGAGCCTACGGCGTAGGTTACGCGGCGACGCGTGCCGTACGCCGTAGGCTCTGCGTCGATTGAACGCAGAACCATAAATCAGCTCCCGAAGCCGGCAGGCAGAAATCCCAAAATTTTCTGAGCAAATTTCTTAACAGGCGTAGCTACAACTGTTAGATTTTATCTATTAAACCAACATTTATCTTCCTAAATGATTTATTTCAGCCAGCGGTAATTCTCCTCAGAGCTGCAGGTTTCTCCCCGTGAAGACGGCGCAGGTTGACCTGGCGATCAATCCTGTACGTGAGCTGCTGCTGCTGCTGCTGCTGTGCCCCGGTCTTATCATCAAATCATCAAATTTCTTAACAGGCGTTATTTGGATAAACTGAGCCCAGGTTGGGGATCTTAAAGGTTATTTTTACGCCTGAAAAAATATTAAAACTTAATAAAGTGGCATATTAACAGCGCTACAGCTGAAATTAAAACATCTTTTGGCTCTCAGCTTCCTGATTTTAGGGGTGGTGCTGAAAGTAGGGGTAGGGGGAGTATTGGGACAGGGCCCTGGGAAGATTTCAAGTGCCCTAAAATCTGTCCCTTCTTTTTTAGGGGTAGTGAAGAAAAGAAGTGCGAGTGAAAGAAAGTAGGGCGAGTGAAAGAAAGTAGGGGGTGTATTGGGATTGGGCCTTACACAGCAGCTTGTAGAGGTCTCTGTCTTTGCCCGGCATGGTGATGACAACCGCGTCCAAGCGGTTCTCTGTCCATCTCTGCAGGCATTTCAAGCGGGCTTGGTCCACTTCCTGCGTAGCCTCGAACAGCTCCTCGTCACTCCCCACGTCGCTGGTCCTACAGAGGAAAAGCAGAGTGAGTGGACAGCAACAGCTGTTGCCACATAATGTGCAAACAGAGTAAAACAAAGTTCAAATGTGTATAGAAAATGACTGCATAAAAGGTTCTGCATCCACAAACTACATGTAGAATAATAAAACCATTTACTTAAGAGGCTAAATTGTGATTTTCTATCCGTATTTTTTTTTGGTTTGCCTTGACCATAAGATACCTTCCCCCCAAAAGATGTGCCAGAATTAGCAGTGTGTCCTTTCTAATGATGGAATTATAACCATTTACTTCCAAAATAAATCAACAACTCAAAATCGTTCTTCCTGCTGCTTTGGTTAATTCACAGAACACAATGTCTGCAAATTTCCTGTGGGGCATTTCTACAAAGCCCGGAAGTTCAGGTGCAGCCGTTCAGGGAGAAACAGGAGCAGATTCCTGAATCACATTTTACAAGACAATCTTTCAAATGTTGTTGTGTTTCCCGAGGAGGACGGATTAAAAAAACCAAGACTGTTGTGGCTCCGGCCACTTTCCATGCAAGAACACAACAGTTAAAAAGAAGTTAAAAGGTCAAACTTACAGGTGGGAAACCTTGCTGTATTCCTGAAGAGTGAAAAAGCAAACAGAAAAGATCATTTTTTACATAAGTGTTAGTTTAGCTGATGGAAAACTTGTGTGTTGTTCTTCTCTGAGGAGGCAACTGACCATAATGAAGGCCTGCTCCTGAACCTGTTTCTCTCCCTTGGCATCGGACAGACTCTCGAGCGTGTGCAGGCCGTTCTGGATGGACTGCAGGGAGCTCCGCAGGCGAGAGAGTTTCTCCTCCAGCCCCCCGAGAACCTGCGTCTCCTCCTTCAGCACGCACTGGAGAGCCGACTGCTCCTCTTGCTCCAAAGCCTCTCGGATGGCTTCGTACTGCTTCTTCACACAAGCTTGGGCCTCATTTAAAACCACCTGGACAAAAGAAAAAAAGTAAAATTAAATAAATGCATTATGTAAATCAAAGTCCTGCAATGTCAGAATCTCATTTGGGAACAATAAAAGTGAATCCCGGAGCTGCAGCTGTTCTGTCCAGAGGTCTCAGAGCTCCTGCAAACATTTAGCTGCAGTTACTGTTGCACAAAGTAAAAAACTGAAAAAGAAAGCTTAAAGCAAAGGTTCACATGCAAAAGAGATATATGGATCCTTTTCTCCAATAAATACAAACATGGAAAAATGTAACATGACTACAACTTAAAATGGACTAAAGTTAATCTATCATGACGTATTTCACTAAAACACAAATCAGACTTTGGTTTTTGATTCAAGTGAATATTTTATATGACAAAACAATTGGGAGGAGGATGTATAAAAATGATGGTACCATCTACTTATTGTTTTATTGCACCACCAGGAGCATCAATCACTGCCGGAAAGCCACTCCCTGAGATATTAGATATTCAGTGTCTGCCTGCAGGTATTTTGCTACATGTATCCTGTGCAAACTGCTGTAGCGGTCTCGGGTTTTAGACCGCTACGCTGCATTTTTCACATCTTTCCACAGATTTTTAACAGGATTAAGATCAGGGCTGATCAGGGCCCTTTAAGAATAGTCCATTATTTTTAAGTCAGCCGTTCTCGAGTGTTTGGGGTCATTATCACGTTGGAGCCACTGTGACCTGAAACTGAAGCTGAGCTGCCAAACAATGTCCGATAAACTTCCCTCCACTTCAGTGTGTCGTGCAAAGATCCAGTTCTCCTGTGTTAGAAGCAGCCAAGCAGCCCCGAAACATAACTACGCCCCCATATCACCGTAGGTATGGGGCTGTTTTAATAGGTTTAGAGATCACATCTAGCTTGTATTTCTCTTTTACGGTAATAGCAGAGTCCTCCTGAGTCTCTTTCTATCTTACTTTGAAAATAGTATCAATATATAATAGGGCTGGGCGATATGGACCAAAAGTCATATCTCGATATTTTCAAGCTGAATGGCGATACTCGATATATATCTCGATATTTTTTCTGTGCCATAATTGGAGTTTCCCCCAAAGCATTATAGCATAGCATCTCTGTTAGCTTCATTTTTTTCTGAGGCAAACCCTTAAAAAGACAGTCAGTTTTAATACAAAGCCTCGTGCCAAATGTCACACAGGTACCTTTATTAACAGAGGTCTGCACAATATCAAAATGTATAAAACAAATGAAATAAAAATAAACTGCCTGCATATATGGAATAAAAATGCTTCTTGAATAAAATAAAATAAATATCCCTTTCCTGCATAACAATTACATTAAAATACACTGTGCAATTAATACAATGTAGACAGTAACAGGCAGACTTTTCTACTGAGGTTGACAGTTGTGCAAATAACAAAACATTTGTGCAAATCTCAAATAAAACATTCAAGTCAATTTGTCACAAAATAAGCTATATCAAAATCATTAAAAAAAAAAAATTAAATCGATATAAACGATATTGTCTCGTACCATATAGCGTTTGAAAATATATCGATATATATTAAAATCTCGATATATCGCCCAGCGCTAATATATAAATGTTATTATAAATATCTTTTTGTGTAGACAACTCTGGTCATCAACATGGTGCACACCAAACTACACAGTGCTAAGTTTTGTAATGATAGTAACTAATGTTAAACAACTGGTTTGAAACATGTGAACTATGATTTCTAGTCACTTTTTGGGGTATCATTTTTCCAGAGTATTTCAGCCTTTTTTGTAAGAAATAAACAATTAATCCTTTCATTTTACACCTTTAATCATTTATTCCATCACATGCTACGGGGATGCAGGTGGACATGAAATGATTGCTTTTGATTTAATCACTTTTCAGGAGAAGCGAAGCATGTTTCATTAAACTGTAATAGATCCAACAAATTTATTTACAGATGTAAATAAAGAATTACAACACTTCTGTTGACCTTTTGGACTTTATTATTGTCATTATTATTATTTTTCGAATGTTGGACTTTAGATCACATTTATTCATGAAATGCAGAAAACACTTAGGACCCGACACCCCTGTCTGCAGTCACACTCAGTACGTTCTTATCATCAAAGCTTTCACGATAGTCGGAGCTAATCAGGATTTTAGGGAACTGAGATAGCGATCACTGATCACATGGTTTCTTTGAAGCCTTTGATTTATCATCTATCATTTATGCATTTACTGATTTAAAAACACTGCATGATAACTTATTTAAACAAGTCTGCAGCTCTCACCCTTTGCGAGATTGAGTTGTATTCTTCCTGCAGATACCACTCACCGGACCTGACCTGCTTCCTCTGACCTGCGTCGTCTGCCCAGCTCCGATTCGTAGCTTTGCCTGAGTTTATCTGACCCCAACCTGCTTTTCCTAGATCCATCTTCTGCCTCGGCCCTGTACGAAAGCTTCACTGGATCTGTACAGACCTGGATCGTTTTCCTGACCAACCCTCGGCCTCGCCCTGATCGCTACCTCCGACTGGATTACCTGATCCATTGCTTGGACCTTCTTTCCTGGACCTGTCTGTTTCTTTTTCTTGCCTCATTGATCGGTTTCTGACCGGGACTGTGTTCTCCTTTCTCCTTCATCTAGACTACAACTTCCAAAACCTGCAATGTCACCACCTTACCTCTTTTTATAATCAGTAAATGTTTTGAAATGAGTCGTCCAATCAACTATCAGCCGTTATTTGAAGCCAATCAGCTCAAGCTACATTATTTCTCAGTCTGGAGAGAAGAAGGAGGAGCTAGCTCTGCATGTTTTACTTGAAATATCAACAGATGTGATGTCACTGAGAAATCCCTTACCCTACCTTTAAACCCTAGCACCCTCGGATGATTACTGGGACAACTCTGAGCTTGCATTTCATTTTAATGTAATAGGAATTAAACCATATTTGTTTTAAAAATGCATTATAATAAAAGTTAAATGAGCACAACACACCAAGTTAACCATAAACTCTTTTCCACACATGTTATTTTGTATAATAATGTTGGGTGGGCTACAGATAAAAATGAGTCCAACTGTTAATAGCAAACGTTTTTCTTCTCTGCCTCTGAAGTGTTCTCAGGCTCTACCGAACTGGAGTGTGTTGCATCATTATAAACTTTTGATTGTGTTTTGAATGCCTCGTGTTGTCTGTGTCTTATGTGGTGCTTTTAATGGCTCCTCTGGGAAATATAGTGTTTTGTTATTGAACTGAAATGATGCTTCACCTTCATCCCCCAAGTCTCGTATAAAAGTTCTCATAAGTGTTAATGATACTTTTATTTCTGCAGCATGATACAGATGTGTCCTCATGTTAGAAATCAAGAGTAAATATGTAAATCCGTCCTATGCACTACCTCACCAGTTTATATACCATTTAAAATCTATTTATCTCTTATTTTATACTGTAAATATTCAAGTTTAGTTTATGTCTTCTTCATATTATATTGTGGACTGTTTATTTATTTATTTTTATTCTTCTATCTTATTACTTGTATTTTGCCCCGTGGGTCAGAGAGGACTGTAATTTCATTTGTGCTGTATGTTGAACATATAGCAAATCTGACAATAAAGCTTGAAACTTGAACTTGGTAGTTATCAACAAAGATAGTAATAATAATACCGGTAATTGAATATACAACTGATTTCACAATGACTGATCCATGAATGTGGATCTGCGTGAAGTTTCTGCCCATTGTTCATTTTAGATGGAGGGACACTTGATGGGAAATGCGTATTTCGTTATCATCACAGCTCAGATTTATACACACCATGCAGTGGAAACTGACAAACATATCCCTCTGTGAATAATAATCCTAATTCCATGACTAATTTTGCTTTACAACCGACATCTACCTGCAGCTTTTATCTCAGCAGCTAGTGGCCCGGCGGCTGCAGCCTCATGCACCCGTCTACCTGTGTTTTCTCTTTGGACGGGCGTTATTAAAATGAAATTTTATTGTAAAATGACTAATAAAGAAATCTCATCATCATCATTACACAGTTTTAGGTTCATAGTAGGCCTGTGTTGAAAAAAATCGATTTCCCAATTCTAAATCGATTCTCCTATTAATTCCTAAAAATCGATTCATATGTCTAAAGATCGATTTAAAAATGTTTTTTTTTTATTTTATTTATTTATGTATTTTTTTTTTTCATCATTACATTACAACTTTTGGTTATTTTTTTGTTTATCCCCAAAAAAGGAATGTTTTATTGGACACGAGAATAACTGGTGCCATGTTTTTGCCTTTAAATATGTTTAAAGGTATGAAAACATTAAAGTGTTAGGTTATAATTGCATAAATTGTCTATATTTCATTACTTTATATACTGTCTTGGGGTTACATTTGCAAAAAATGCTAAAAACCAAATGCTCAAAAATTAAAAACCAAAATAGACTGAACATGGAACAAATTAAAACGGAATGTGGGAAAAAATAAAAACGATTTAATCCGTCTGTTTCCTCCCTGGATCTGTTTGGTAATTCTGACCCACATGATGTTTCTGAAAGCAGTTCTATCAGCATTCTGGGAGCTGATTGGTCCTTACAGCATCATTAGCTGCCAATACTTGCTGTTTAATCTCAATATAATACTAGTATTCATATGTTGCATAACTACAGTCATATAATTCATGCAACAGCTCAAAAAACAGTTTTAATAACACTAACCCAAATCAATATCGGAATCGAATCGGATCGAATCAAATCTTGATAATCGATTCTGAATCTTAAGAATCGGAATCGAATCGATTCTTGATATTTGAATCGATCCCCAGCCCTAGTTCATAGAAGATACTCCTGCCCGTTAACCTAATGGGAAACTACACGTCCGTAGCCCAACATAAAAATAGTAACAAGAACTCAAGCTGGAAGGAGGTTTTCTCCCTTATGGGATTCACTGGATGTGACAGCGCAGCTCTGCCTACAGCGATCAGGCACCGTTAGTCTGAACATCTGGAACAACCTTTCACCTCTAGTCACAGCAAATATCTTAGTCTTTCTAAGCCATTAGGTAAATATAAATTAAATCAATTAGAACAGCGTAGGTTCCTCTTACCTGGGATGCCTCTTTCTTCTGTGTGAGTTCGTTCACTCTGTTGTTCACCTGCTGCTCAGCCTCCTGCAGCTGTTTAATCTCGTCTTTCAGGTTTGCCTGGAAAAACATCCACAAAAATATAAATAAATCAACTTCTTCCCCCCTCTGGCTACACAGCCATTAATATTTGACCACATTAACACTTTTGATGTGCAGTAAATAGAGAAAAAAAGTAATTGGAGAGTTCAACAGTCTAGTTCCTCAGTGTCTCTGCTTAAGCACGTTTCTTTAAGGGATAGTAGATGAAGTTATCTGCGATGGAAGATAAGCAGTCTGGGAAAAGGGAACCACAGTTGAGAGATGAGACCTTCTGTAAGGCTAGGAGAAAAGCAGCACTGACAAGATACAGGAAGCAGAGCGGGAAACAGCAGAGAAGAAGGCGTTAAGATTCTCTCTGGGAGTGAAGAGAATGAATAAGATTTAAGAAAATAACACAATGAAACAGCCAGGGTGGAGGGAGGCACTTTAGACACAGGAGTGATAGTGAATACATTGGTAGAAAATGATACTGCAAGCAGGAAATAAAAAGAGGAAGACCCAAGAGGAGCTCTGTGGATGTGGTGAGAGAGGAAGATGCAGGAGACAGGGTTAGACGGAAACAGGTGATCCGCAGTGGAGATGCCTGAAGTGAAAAGTCAAAAAAAGAGGAAGGAGATTAAAGTGCAAAACCTCAGTTTGAACTTTTCATTCACATAAAGTCACGTGAAGTGTGAACTATATAACAGCTTTTGATTCACTTGATCAGCTTTACTAATATAACACTTAAGAAATAAGGAATAAAAATGGGAATATAACATATTAAGAAATAACTAATAACACTGATTTATTTTCTATCGATATAATTCTATTTATGGCACTGCACTTGTTATTTATACTTTTTTATTTCAATCTTTTTTTATTTATATGGGTGTTTGATTTGTATATGACAGCGCTGTGTGATGAGGAAAGAGGGAACCTCCCAAAGGGATCAATAAAGTCGTCTGAATCTGAATCTGAATAAAACAGTGGAAAAGCTGGTATCTTAAATACACAGAAAACCACATTTAAGATAGATTTGATAATTCATTTAATAAAATAAATTACAGGAAGAAAATGTGGTTATGTAAAAGTAAGATCAACTGAATTGATACAACAGACTATAATTCTATATTTTGCTTGAAAATATATTGATTCTTTAACAATATAAAGTGAACAGAAAAAATATAATTATGATTTAGTTTGACACCATTAGTATCTCCCCAGTTACTTCTGATTCTTTCTAAAATGTTCTGAGACTAAATGTTTAAAGCCGGGCATACACTGCGATTGTCGGATCGTTTTGAACTGATTTTCCACTCGTGCGACTATTTTTTGGATCGGGCCGGATTTCGACCCAATCGTTGGTCGTGCCTCGTGCAGTAAACGTGGGGTAACGACGAGAGAGTAACACCTCACGACGAGCTCCCAATCACAAATCGTGTGCTCGCAAGAAAATCAAACGTGTTTGAAATCCTGGTCGTGCTACGCCCCGATTGGACTCATCCTTTTGCAGAGAGCATGCGCAATCTCTGATGCCACGTCAAAAACTATTATTTGTAGTTTAAAGTGTTTCAAATTCACATTACAAATCATGTTTTAATAGCAGAAAAAAAGACTGCATTTCCCACGTCTGCCCAGCCAATTCCTTGTCCAATCACGAGGTTGTCTAATCTTTTTTCATTTATCGCCACACAGAATGGCACAAATAGCTAAGGCAGCGCATTTGTTTTTGCTGAGGATCTTTGGTGTCTCCCACTTCGGGGGTTCCTCCTCTTCCACTTCATTTTGACGTTGCAGTTCCACTAACACAGAAGTCCAACCTGAGTATTATGAACGTGTGAGCAGACGGGTCGCATCAGAGCATCGGGACGTACAGTGTGAGACCATAAATCGTGGGCTGTGAACTTTTGAACTCAGCGATCTAGTCGTGCAGTTTGAGATGGGGCTGAATCAAACGATTAAAAATATTGCACAGTGTATGCCCAGCTTAAAAGACCTAAATCGTACAGTAAGATTAGTGAATTTCAGGTCCTGGAAAGGAAACCGTTGGCCAGCACTCACCCGGAGATCCCTCTCGGCCTCCCTGATGCTGATGCAGGCGTGGTCTCTGTGGGAGCCGATGACGGTGCACACCGTGCACACACACACCCCGCACTGCCGACAGTAGATCCGGTTCATCTCCTGATGCTCCTGGCACCTCCACAGTGAAATGTCCTCCATGGGAGCGACCAGAGTGTGAGTCTGGAAAACCGGGGATTCCAGGTGAGGACGCAGGTGTTCTTTACACATGGAGGCTCCGCACACGAGACAGGTCTTCACCGCTGACTGATACCCAGTTTTAGGGCAGTAATGACAGCGAACGGGGCTGGAGCCTCTGTTCTCCGGTCTGAAGGACGCGCCCGCATGGCTCGGTGATCCTGTCACAGACGCAGGTCTTTTAGTGAATAATGGAGGCGTCTTGCTGACTTGGTGTACGGGAGACGTACGTGAATCTCCATGAGAGCTGAGAGAGTTGGCAGGTTTCTTTGGTGTGCTGTGACTTCCTGTTTTGTGTGCATCTTTCTTGGGGGTCACAATCAGAGGCGACTCACATAGATCTATTTCACTGGCGCTGTCGGAGTCATCGCTTATATGTACGATTTTATTCCTGTCAGAATTGTCATTCTGGTGTGCGCTATCACTGCGCTCAGAGAGCGTGACTTCTGGCTTTTTGGATGCTCCCACGACAGCAGACACCCCAGCTTTATCTGACGAAGACGTGCTGGGAATCTCGGCGTTACTGGACGACTCAGAAGGAGACTGCACTGTTGTTCGCTTTGTGGCAGGTTGCTCGGAAACAGGCGCGCTGGCTTTCCTCTTCCCCAGGAGTCGTCTGGCGAGCGTAGGCCTCGTCAGTAGCGGGTCGGATGTATTTTGCTCTTCATTACTGAATATGCCTTCACAAAACACAATGCAAGGAAGTGAAAGTTGGTCACAAAGAGAGTTGTTTTACATTCCTGCTATTGAGCTGTCACAACATTAACTGGCGTGCAAATAACTTTCACACCTAAACTGAACCTGATATAACACTTAAAGTGGTAGCTAACATCATTAATTTCCCTTTCAGCATAGATCAGGTATTTTTGAATGAATTAAACTCATACAACAATCAAACATAACTGCACTTGCACCAGTGCAGATTAGAGATGCACCGATCGATCGGCCCCTGATCGGGATCGGGCCGATAATGCCCCTATCGGTTTTGATCGGAGATCGGAAAATAATAGTTCAGAGCTGATGACGTTTACAACAACAAACCGCCGCCCGCGCGGTTTGTTGGGACCGCTCAGACCGAGCGGTCCTGAGGAGGCGTGACCGGCCTCGCCGGTGCGGGAGTTTTACAATGTCTGAAAAGGACAACAAATTTAATTTGCAGTTTGCAAAGTGTGTCCAAAAGAGATACCACGAGGGTGAATGTTACAAAAGAATTTCAACACAACGAAGCTGATAAGACATTTGAAAGTTCTTCACACGGAGTATATTGAGTTTTCAAAGTTGGCTGCAGCAGAAAAAAGGGAGAGAAAAAAAGGAGCGCGCGCAACGGCACTAACTCTGTAACACCTGTAACAGAGACATATAAACGACAGGACGAAAAATAAAGAACTACATCGTAAGGTAATGAATTCCATATGCTTTGCTCATCAGCCGCTTTCTGTTGTAGAAGACATCATGTTTAAACACGTTTTCAGCTTGGATCCGCGGTGAGCGCTGCTGCGGTGCGCGCTGCCGCGGTGTAAATATTTCACTGATGAAATCCTGTCAGAGTTTTACCAGACTATTTACAGTCCAAAAGCTCACGCAGGACGACAGTCGTGTCAGTCGCTTCAGGAGTGACATGTGGAGCTGTAGTGTGAAGATTTGAGCTTCACTCACAAGAGTTTCCTCACACGTGGCGGATGCTATCACTAAAGCTTTCACAAAGCTTAATAATTCATAATTAATTTTTATTTTAAAATGTAATTCCTCTTTCCACAGGAAAACTAAGGTTTATAGTTTGCAACTCGTATCATCTTTTAGAGAGTGACATGTCTGCTGTTGTCTGTCTTGCTGCACATGTTGTACATAATTATTACCACAGGAAAGCTGAAGCTACTAAACTACACTTACTCTTTGTAAGCCGAGTCTTACACCTAATCTCCTAATTTTTATACCTAATAATACAATGTCAGTGTCGTGTACATGAGACAAAAATATTGACGAATTTATGGATTTCACGCTGTGATCAGTGATCGGCAAAATCGGGATCGGCCAATACTGGTTTTGGAGATCGGTGATCGGTGATCGGCCCTCAAAATCCTGATTGGTGCATCTCTAGTGCAGATGTGATTAAGTCATTGATACGAACCCAAAACTATTGAGCGTCCTGCGCAGTTTTACCAAACTAAAGTGCATGAGATCATTATACTGCCACACATATTTTCAGTCATTGGACATTAACCATCCATTTGAATATGATGATGTCTAAGGTAAGAATTAATTGTTGCAACACTTTCCAAAAACACAGAGAAGCATGCCATGTCCACTTTCAGGTTCTTGTTCAGGTTTATTTCTGAGAGTCTGCTTGTTTTGCATTTGAGTTACATGTGTATTGTGCAGGACCGATCAAAATGACAATGTGTTTACTAACTCGGGTTGTGTCTGTTAAAGATTAATGGCCAACAGATATGGGTAGGTCAATGGTCACAATGGCTGATGACCAGCATTTAATGCTAATTTCATTCATTGTTTCCCTTCTTAACCCTAAATAAAGACAGTTGTTTGCTAACAGTGGCAAATTACTCATAATACTGCTTAATCTAAACAAACTATCAAGTATAATTAATTCAGTAATGACATTATTCACCTGAGAAGATTTATTCTGCACAATGTCTGCAATTCAATCATTTTGGCAAAACATTCACAACTGTAAAATAAAACTTTGGTACATTTAACATATCAATTATGAATTTCATTGACTTATTTAGGCTTAAAATATCAAATTATGACTGTGTTACTAAAGATCAGGGATACGAAGTACCATAGCAATGATATGAAATGTACTATTCTTAATATAGTTATTTATAACAACCAGCCTTCAATTTAAAAATGTAATGACTGTGACAGTCCTTATGTATATGTAATACTGATGATACAATAGTTGAAATACTCGTGTCAGTTAGAAATGAAAAAATAAATAAAAAAGGTAGTTAGGCTGATTTAGAATCAGAATCAGATTCAGGTTTATTTGGCCAAGTCAGGTCAAACAAGACAGGGAATTTGACTCTGGTTATTTTGCTCACTGTACAGTAAATAGACGAATGGCTCTTATTAACATAGATACAATTAAAAAAAAAAAAGTGAAAAGGTGCAGCAGTATGAGGTAGACATGGTTATTGAAAGCTGCATTGTTACAGTATATGATTGTGTTTATAATTGTATTTATTATTATTGCACAGTGATTGAATTGATTAGAAGCCTAACTACGTTTTTAAAATCACGACTTAGAATATTAAATATTGCCCATACATTTCCTATATTGTGCTTTATATTGACAATCGGTTTAAACAACCAATATTTAATGATATAAATAACTAGGATTAAGTATTATTACAATATGTGAATATCTTCATTACTGTTTTTTACCGTGCAATACTTTTTCCCGGCATATCTGTGCAATATTCCACCACATGTGTAGTTATGTTATTATCTGTGGATAGGATCTCAAGTCTTGATTTCACTATTCAAAATGCACCTTAACCTTTTTATATAATTTATATTTCTTATCTGTTTGCACTGTCTTGCACTGTGATGCAGCTTTTAATCTCACTGTACCCATGTATAATGACAATAAAGTATTCTATTCTATTCTATTTATAATTTTACATGCACCCCCCTGGTAGGAAGCAATGGTCTCTTCCACTGCGGAAGTCCGGTGTTCTGCCAATCTTTGCTACCTGCCAGAAAATGCTACTTTGTGGTTCTGCGCATGCGTACAGTGGATTTTCAAAGTTTCATTGGCACGTCCATGATTTCTTGCACGATGTAAAATTGATAATATGGGATGTTGAGTATTTGATCCTTCAAAATACACTACCCATGACATGAATTGCATTACACTTTGTGAAAATTATACGATACAGAGGTAGAAATCCATAAGGTAGCATTTTTTGGCAAGGCAGCAGAAATTGGCAGAACACCGGAAACTTGGCTCATGCGCAGTCAGTCAACATTGGTAAACATGTCCTGCACAGTGCTACTTGTGTGTTTTTTTAGTTGTGATATAAACTGCTATTATATCCATTGGGATGCAGGTTTGATAGTACCTGCATTATTGCCAGTTTGGCTGCGTGCGAACGGCGGGGTGCGGTAGACGGCGCTGCAGCGCCACTGCGGGCAGTGGTACGGGCCGGTCGGGGAGACGCTCCACAAGTCCCCGAGGCAGCGCTGGCAGAACTGGTGGCTGCACTTCAGCGTCACCAGGTCCCGGGTCACCTCGCCGCACAGAGGGCACCGCGACGGCGTGTCCAGAACTTGTCCCATGTTGGGGTTTTACTGCGCAATCACTTCTGGATCCGTTTTCATAAAGAGACGGAGGTGGAGCCAGAGGTTTGAATCCCGCAACCCCTCACTGGAAGCGTCTTAAAGGGACAGTGCACACAAGGGGAGGCTGAGCAGCATGGTTTCTGATTATTTAAAAATATACAATTAGTGTTCTACGGAAGAGTATTAGGGCCAAACTAAGACAAAAAATTACGATAATAAAGTTATATAATATAATGAGAATAAAGTCGTAAAATTACGTGAATAAAGTCATAATGTTGCAAGAATAAAGTCGTAATATTACGAGAATAAAGTCATAATGTTGCAAGAATAAAGTCGTAATAGAATAAAGTCATAATATAATGAGAATAAAGTCATAAAATTACAAGAGTAAAGTCATAATGTTGCGAGAATAAAGTCGTATAGAATAAAGTCGTAATATTATGAGAATAAAGTCGTAATATTACGAGAATAAAGTCGTAATATTACGAGAATAAAGTCGTAATATTACGAGAATAAAATCGTAATATTACGAGAATAAAGTCGTAATATTACAAAAATAAAGTGGTAATTTATGAGAATAAAGTGGTAATTTATGAGAATAAAGTGGTAATATTACGAGAATAAAGTCGTAATATTACGAGAATAAAGTTGTAATATTACGAGAATAAAGTCGTAATATTACGAGAATAAAGTCGTAATATTACAAGAATAAAGTGGTAATTTATGAGAATAAAGTCGTAATATTATGAGAATAAAGTTGTTATATTACGAGAAATAAAGTTGTAACATTATGAGAATAAAGTGGTAATTTATGAGAATAAAGTCGTAATATTACGAGAATAAAGTCGTAATATTACGAGAATAAAATCGTAATATTACGAGAATAAAGTCGTAATATTACAAAAATAAAGTGGTAATTTATGAGAATAAAGTGGTAATATTACGAGAATAAAGTGGTAATATTACGAGAATAAAGTGGTAATATTACGAGAATAAAGTCATAATGTTGCAAGAATAAAGTCGTAATATGAGAATAAAGTCGTAATATTACGAGAATAAAGTCGTAATATTACGAGAAATAAAGTCGTAACATTATGAGAATAAAGTGGTAATTTATGAGAATAAAGTCGTAATATTACGAGAATAAAGTCGTAAAATTATGAGAATAAAGTGGTAATTTATGAGAATAAAGTGGTAATTTATTTTAAGTATATATATTTATAATATATTTAATATTACGACTTTGTTCTCGCAACATTATGACTTTATTCTGGTAATTTTACGACTTTATTCTCATATTTTTATGACTTTATTTTTGTAATTTCCTGTTTTTTTGTCTTAGTTTGGCCCTAATACTCCGTCGTTCCATGCCAGATAAGTGATCTTTTTTTTTTTTTTTTTTTTTCTACAATTGATTATTATACAGTTATTCATTTATTCATGGAGATGTTCTGGATACAGTCTCCTGTTTCTGCTACAATTTCTGTTTTTCCTCAAGAACACTGTTCTTCATTTAAATATTCTCACTGCTTTAAAGCACACCTCCAAACATGTTTCAGCATTTTTAAGGGCAAATAACTGTTGCACAATATCAAAATAATAAATCAGAAGTTATATACTGGAGTTGTTTAATTATTAATCCAGACTGAAGTTAAGCTAAATGAAGTTGTTCTGGATACAGTCTCCTGTTTCTGCTACAATTTCTGCACAGTGGATGCTAAATATCTATTGTGAAGAAACAATTGGCCAAAAGCGTTTTTGCTCATCTTTTCATCGTGTGCAACATTTTCCTCAAATTATGTGTATGGTCATGCTTAATTTACTAGTGATAGTTGTTTTTCTTCAAAAACACTGTTCTTCATTTAAACATTCTGCTTTAAAGCAACCCCAAAAGCATTTCAGCATTTTTCAGGCCCAATAACTGTTGCAAAATATCAATTATATACTGGAGTTATTTAGTTATGAATCCAGGCTGAAATTAAGTTAAACTTAAATTGAGTTGTTTTACAATTGATTATTATACAGTTATTAATTTATTAATGAAAATGTTCTGGATACACTCTCCTGGTTCTGCTACAATTTCTTTACAATGGATGCTAAATATCTATTGGGAAGAAACAATTGGCCAAAAGCGTTTTTGGTTTTTGCTCATAGGTCATGTGCAACTTCTTCCTCAAATTATGTGTAGCCTATGGCTTATGCTTAATTTACGAGTGACAGTTGTTTTTCCTCAAGGACACTGTTCTTCATTTAAACATTCTGCTTTAAAGCACCTCCAAAAGAATTTCAGCATTTTTAAGGGCCAATAACCGTTGCATAATATCAATTAAATCACAAGTTATTTACTAGAGTTGTTTAGTTTTATCCAGGCTGAAAATAAGTTAAACTTAAATGAAGTTGTTTTACAATTGATTATTATATAGTTATTAGTTTATTCATGAAGATGTTCTGAATACAGTCTCCTGTTTCTGCTACAATTTCCTCACAATGGATGCTAAATATCTATTGGGAAGAAACAATGGGCCAAAAGCGTTTTTGAGCAAAGACGGTCCTGCTTTACTCATCTATTCATCATGTGTATAAACATTCTGCTTTAAAGCACCTCCAAAAGCATTCCAGCATTTTTAAGGGCCAATAACTGTTGCGTAATATCAATTATATCAGTTATTTAGTTATTAATCCAGACTAAAATTAAGTTAAACTTAAATTAAGTTGTTTTACAATAGATTATTATACAGTTATTCATTCATTCATGAACATGTTCTTGATACAGTCTCCTGTTTCTTCTACAATTTCTGCACAATGGATGCTAAATCTCTATTGGGAAGAAACAATTGTCCAAAAGCATTTTTGAGGAAAAAAAGGATCTGCTTTGCTCATCTATTCATCATGTGCATAAACATTCTGCTTTAAAGCACCTCCAAAAGCATTTCAGCATTTTTAAGGGCCAATAACTGTTGCGTAATATCAATTATATCAGTTATTTAGTTATTAATCCAGACTAAAATTAAGTTAAACTTAAATTAAGTTGTTTTACAATAGATTATTATACAGTTATTCATTCATTCATGAACATGTTCTTGATACAGTCTCCTGTTTCTTCTACAATTTCTGCACAATGGATGCTAAATCTCTATTGGGAAGAAACAATTGTCCAAAAGCATTTTTGAGGAAAAAAAGGATCTGCTTTGCTCATCTATTTAGGTCATGTGCAACTTGTTCCTCAAATTATGTGTATGACCTATGCTTAATATACTAGTGATAGTTGTTTTTTCTCAAGGACATTTTTCTTCATCTAAACATTCTGCTTTAAAGCACCTCCAAAAGCATTTCAGCATTTTTAAGGGCCAATAACTGTTGCATAATATCAATTATATACAGTTATTAATTTATTCATATAGATGTTCTGGATACAGTCTCCCCTTTTCATAATATCAATTATTTACTGCAGTTATTTAGTTATTAATCCAGACTGAAATTAAGGTAAATTTAAATGAAGTTGTTCCTCTTCTCACCCCTTAGACCCCCTAAAGAACTCCCATGCCAACATATCACACATAACCACACTGTGAAACACTCCATTCTCTTTTATTTGTACAGCACTTTTCAGAGAAAAAAATACAATTCAAAATACTTAATGGAGCAAAAGCAAAAGGGCCCAAGCTTGGAAATTAAACAAGATAAAAATGATACAAGCAACAATTAGAAAAGCAATTTGCAAATAAAAGCAAAATATTAATCAAAAAATGTATTGATCTGGCATAGGTTGTATGTTGGACGCCCTTCTTGACACAAGCCTCCCATTTACTGGTCTTGGGAACATTGCAGGGTTCAGATGAGACTGATCCAGTGACAGATCCGATGACCTTCTGGCTGGAGGGCAGCCAACTCTACTCATATGGCTCATAGTCTACTCATAACTCTACTCAAAAGGAGACTTTGGCACACGTACTAACAGTGTGTAACCGAAGCCGATATAGGGGGTGCCATGTCAACGGACTTCTGTCCTTTCTGAGTAAACAGTGAGAGAGACGCAAGAAGAAACCAGCTACATCACATTCACTTCATCAAGGTTTTGTACAGGCTCTTCCCCACAGCAACATAAGCAAAACCCAACTTGCTGCAAGCTGTTACCTCTTTGGAAATTAGGGTTAATATGAAAGAAAGTTGCAGGTCTCTGAGGAAGCCCAGACAGCTCTGTGACAAAATATCGTCATGTAGTCAACCAAATATCAGATGCGCATTATGACTGAGCTGACTGTAACATAGGAGGAGGGCTGTGAGAAGTTGGCCTTTATAAATCAGTCTCTAATCCAGGAGTGCAGAAACAGGTTGGCAGGTTTGGCTGTTTCCTGTGGAGATGGTTTTCAAAGTTGGCCTGATAGATGAGAACAACATCTAGAAAGATGTAGGGTGTGAAAAAGATCCATAGGGCCTAGTAGTCCAAGGGGCGGCACCAACGGTTGCTCATCAAACTGCCAATGCAAGCAATTGGTTAGTGCATGCATTTGGTTAGAGCTGTGACCAATTCAATTGTCACAGGAAAAGTCAGAATCTTTAACACCTCGATACCAAAGCCAATTCAAATGGCTGCTTGTTCTCAGCTGCAGCCATCGACACTGTTTACCACCCACATTATGTTGAAATGTACCTCTGTCATCATCGTGTAAGCCCACGCAGAAACTCTCTAAAATCATAGACTGATTTTTGGCCATAGTTAATGAGTTGTAATGGATGGTACAGTAGGTAAACATACCTGCAAATCAAATTAAAATTTTCCAGCAGTATATTTAGTTTTCTAGGCTTGTTCAGAGGCCTTCCTGCCAAATCAACAAGGCAGTTGCTGCCAGCTCTAGGTCTTGGACAAAAGTAGCAAGAAACTATCTTCACGTGTAGTTGTCCTCCTTCTACCTCTGCTTCAAATCTGCCACATTTGTGTAATAATTGTTCTAACTAACCAAAAGGGCATGTAGCGCCACCTAGCATTGCAGAGTCAAATGCACCTCACCCAATAATTGGATTCTCTACCCATGCATGTACACGTAGCCTTGTAGCCATGTAGCCTACCGACTGTTAGCAACCAGCCAGTGCAGCTGTGGGCCGCTCCCCGGTACTGAAACACTCTCAGCTGCAGTCACAGCAGGACACAGCAGGATCAATCCTCCGTGTCCAGACTGCAGATAAATTGTGCATCTGCAAATCCACTGCTGACTGATCCTGCACTGGAACCAGAGTCACTGAATAATGGAGGGTTGAACTAGTGACATTAAAATAAATAAATTCAATTAAATAAATAAATAATCAACAAAAGAAAATTAATTTCAGATCAAGTGCCATCTCACGATGTCCATCTAGAACCATATTTTTTCATTAAATGTTTTAAAAGTTAAACGAATGTTACGTTAAACTAAACAATACTACAATTGTATAGATTGGAAGGTTTTTTTTTGTTTTTTTTTTTACTTTATTTGCCAGGTTGGTGTACACAAATGAGTAGTTTGATTCAACTATTTCATCCAAATTCACAATCATAGATTTGTCATCAGCATTTAAACTGTTTTGTAAGGCCGAGAATGAGGTCAAGTCCACTTTGTAAAGTATGTGTCCAACAACCCTTGAAAATGCAGAATGCAGGAAATGGCGTATATTTCATTAAAAATTTACTGGGGGAGGACCCCCACCCCTCCCACCTTGCAAATACTTCCGACACCCCTGGGGAGGAGGCTGAAAGACCTCCATGTTGGATATGGAACAAGAGAGAGGAGGAAAGCAGGGGGCCAGGAGAAGATGGGCATTGATTTAGCAACCACTGCTTACCTACCAACTGGAGAGTGTAGTGGATAAAAGAAGGTTGGGCACCACCAGAAGACATCTGCTGGTGGCTGTTAGCTACGGTTACCAAAGGGATAACAAAGAAAGCATATAAATTATGTGCTTCCCAAATTTTTGAATATTACAGACAGTGCTTTCTGAAATAATTTTAAGTGAGATTACAGGGTGGGAAAACAATTCGCAATAAGATGACTTAAATAGTAAAAACAGGGAAACAGGAGTACACAGAAGCCTAAGTAAAACTCCATGAGAGTCTGGACCTGGACCCAGTTAGGTGTCTCTGGAAAGACCTGGGATTGGCTGTGGACTGGTACCTTCCATCCAGCCAGGATGTTTGAAAGTTGACGCTTGAATGTTTCCATAGAAAAACAGGAGAAACCTCAAAATAAAAGGTTGCCAACCAAATAATTTTCCAAATTAACAAGTTTAACAATCCAAAGCATGTTCTTGCTAAATCACTATACTTTCACTGTATTGTGTGTTGATTGATGAAAAAAAAGGATACATTTCAAAATAAGAACGAGCAAAATCGTTATGTCTAGGAAAGCTAATCTGTTCCAATGCAAAATGGAAACATAAAAGTTTGGTTCGTAAATCTGGTCCTGGTCGGCAAGCCACTCTGTGTAACAATACTACTTCGGACGACACGTGAGAAGGGTGTTACAAGAAAGTTTGTGTTAAGCCTTTGGCAGAATATGCAACAAAGAACACCTCGAACGACAAAGTGACAAGTTGCAAGACATGCTGAACAGTCCCCATTTATTATTTATTTATTATTAGCACAGTATTGTCAGTGGCTCTTTAGTGAGCAAAGCACTCATGTGGTCAGAAGTGGTATTACTACATAGAGTGGCTTTAAAAATGACCAAACTCTGTAGAGAAAGTTGACCCTCCTTTTGTCAAAATACATAAAATCACAACAGTGTTTTACAGTGAAAACCTTTATTAAGTGTTAATATATATATATATTCTTAAATGAACCATTTTAATTGCTGAAAGTTAACGCTGTTCTCAATACTTGCTAATTAATATCTACAGAATATGTATTTGCACAGTAACATATGTACAGGTGAGACTGGGACAGGCCTTAATAATTCATCACCATTTGAGTTTAATACCCAGATAATCAGCTGCTCTGCAATATATTTCCACTCTACCATGTTACCCTGTATGTCCCAACTAAACAAAGGGGGGGGGGGGTTGTCAAAGAGGAACAGAAAGAGCCAATCAGAGACAAAGATAGAGACACAAATTTAGCTACACAACAGGACAATTGTGTGTGAGGCTGGCATGATGGTTGACTATTGAAAATCTATTGCTCACAACACACTCACACCGTACCGTCTGTGCATGCACTCAGTCGAAAACACACGCATTCGGAAAAACACTCACACAGCAGCTAAGAGTCCCGCAGCAGTCAGTTCTAATAGCCACCATCACAGTGTAGATTTACAAACTAGAAAATATTAGGTTTCCTCTCAGACTGAAGCGTTGTGCAAATTTAGCTAGCAGAGTGTTGAATGGATTTAGTTAAAACTTCTAGACCATTTTTCAATATTCACTGTACACACTTCGTAATACAAGTTGCCTCTTTTTGACCGATGGTATTTTTATAAAACAGTCTTAAATATTTTTTTTTTTAGTACAGTTAGAGGAACAAAGTGGCATATTAGCAAGAAAAACAAAATAAAACAGTTATTTTTTTGAACGTTTACACAATAGATTCATAGTAAGCCCCAGTTTTTTTTTCTTTTCACAAATAAAACATGATATGCATTCTGACTTTGACACACACAGCTAAGTGCTAACATAGTTTAATACTAGTAATTACATCATTTGATAACATTTTGCTTGAATGTAGTGTGTTGGTTTGTGTACAGAGTTCTTGCTTACTGTGTGCATCATGTTTGTGTGTGTGTGTGTGTGTGTGTGTGTGTGTGTGTGTGTGTGTGTGTGTGTGTGTGTGTGTGTGTGTGTGTGTGTGTGTGTGTGTGTGTTGGTCTGTACTGGAACTGCAAATGTCAAATGTTAACCCTGTGTCTTTTCTGGTAGGTAGTGGATATTTTATATGCTCTTTGTCTTAACACAATACCAGTCTAGTCCCCTGCCATGTGCAAGGGTTAGCTCTGTGGACCATATTTGGATAGAAATGTACTGGACTCCATCTAAATGCTGGAGTCACATGTAAGGACCGCAAGCAGGATGCAAGGACTTCAAAAGGTAGATTTCATAGGATTTGGGTCAGGTGGATGTGGAAGGCGAACTGACTGAATTGTATTCCTTTCCCCCACAGACCCGGGCTGACTTTCTCCTGTTTGGTGAGAGACTGGTACTTGATGAAAATGGACACCTAAATGAAGGAACCTGTAAAAAAGAAAGCAACATGTAGTTGTCTAGATGCATAGGACATTTACTTTGACCAATTCTGTACTTTCAGTTTGCAGAATCAAGGAGGCATTGTGATAGGACTAGGCCGACAGCTATGCTCAGATGCAGTGAATTTTCATTCTCTAAAATAACTCAAATATCAGTGGTGTAAAGTAACGAAGTACAAGTACTTCGTTACTGTACTTAAGTAAGATTTTTGAGAATTTGTACTTTTATTGATACTTTTATTTTTCTGTACTTTTACTTTTACTTCCGTACATTTTCAAGGAAAAAAATCATACTTTTAATCCGCTATATTTAAAATTGGACACGTCGTTACTCACTACAAATTAAAGTCTTACATTAAATAAAAATGTAGGCTATTGCCGTGAGAACGTGGCTACTTTGAAGACACAAGCAGTGCTGAAAATGGAGGACACGCTCTCAGAAGAAAAGCAAACTCAGCAAAGAATATATTCCGACCTGGACATGGATTCCTCTTCAGAAGAAGTCATTGCCACTAGTGCAACAACTTCTATCGCTGATTTTGAAGAAGGTGAAATACACCCGTGGCCTTACCTAGCGACGATGTTTGAGTTCATTCGGAACCGATTGAAATGCAAGTTGTGTGCGCCCTCAAACAAGGAACTGTCTGCGTTCAGCAACTCGCCCTCAAACCTCAAGGTGCACGTTAAGGTATGTCTTATGTGCCTGTGTAATTCATAAATATTGTCCATACAACTGCTGTATTTTTTTTTTTTTTAATGTACCGGGTAAGTAAGCATGTAAGCAAATTCTTGGAATAAAGCCACTTTCGACAGCATGACAATGTTGGGACTTAATTTCTTTGCAATCCTTAAAATAATTTTGTATTTTGAATTTTGTAATTTGTACTTTTTACTTTTGTACTTAAGTACATTTTACACCATGTACTTTTGGTACTTTATTATATTTAATTTGAGGTACTTTTATACTTTTACTTAAGTAATGTTCTTAATGGGTACTTTTTACTTTTACTTAAGTAATTTTCAAGCAGAAAATCTGTACTTTTACTTAAGTACAATATTTTTGTACTTTTTCCACCTCTGTCAAATATACATTTTACAGTTGGTTAACACTGTATTGTGGATCTTTAAAATGTGCCATTTTTACATTAGACAGTTACATGGACTGGAGCTGCGTAACTAAACAGGATTACACAAATGTTCTGTTGTTAAGACAATGTAGTGACAAAGTGACTGTATATAGAGGACTTTACAAATCCTTCTTGCCATCTCTCACAGATTTCTGAAGAGAGGTTCTAAAGCCTGATTGTGGGAGTTCTGGTCAACGGCATTTTGGCAGGTACATTAAACCAAAGTTAAAGGTAGCGTAAACTGACTGACGGCCGTTACTGGCTGTGAGTTGAGTTCCAGGCCAATCCATCATTGAGGATGACGCTCAGCTAAACAGCAGGCATGCTTGAGTTAACAGTACAAGGAGAGCTCCTATTGCTGCAAATATTAGCAAGCAGCTCAGCAGCTACTCCGGCATGGATCAGCTGAAGCAGCCAGGAGCCATAGAAGATCAATAACAAGTCACTAACAACATTTCAAACCATCTGGAAGGATCCAGGCCGGCCTGGAAGGTTCTTGGGGTTAAGATAGCGTGTCTAAAACAGCTGTGTTGCTCTGTAAGTTACAACACAACTAGTTATGCTATTTTGAAAATAAGAATGATTATACTTGGATGCAATTGAAGATTAAAAATAATTGAAGCTAGTGAGTACCTAGATTGATAACAGCTATTTGATACCATAGACTGCTAAGATAGCTGTCAATCTACAGTATAATTAGCCATACATTTGTTGGTCAACATAATTTGGTTCATAAAAAGTTACCTTTCATACAGTGGTCATGGTATTTGAACTCTAACTAGGGGGTCTAAAACAGTTTAATTTGGACCGTTTAACACGGAGGTCAGTTTTGGAGCGAAAGAACTGCACTTCTTGATTCTGAAAAAGGAAACCTGCGGGTTCATAAGTTTATAATTGTCCCTTACAAAAGTGACAAGGTGTAAAATTATGACGGAGTATTAGGGCCAAACTAAGTAAAAAAAAAAAAGGAAATTACGAGAATAAAGTCATAATAATATGAGAATAAAGTCGTAAAATTACGAGAATAAAGTCGTAATATTTTGAGAATAAAGTCGTAATATTACAAGAATAAAGTCGAAATATTAAATATATTATAAATATATAAATATAACTTCACAAGATACTCAATATTCCTCATTTTAACACAGGGAGAAGATGCTCTTCCTGTTAGAGTTCTCATAAATTATATTCTCATAATATTACAACTTTATTCTCATAATATTACGACTTTATTCCCGTAATATTACAACTTTATTCTCGTAATATAATATTACGACTCTATTCTCGTAATATAATATTATGACTTTATTCTCGTAATAGAGTTCTCATAAATTATATTCTCATAATATTACGACTTTATTCTCGTAATGTTACAACTTTATTCTCATAATATTACCACTTTATTCTCATAATATTACCACTTTATTCTATTACGACTTTATTCTCGCAACATTATGACTTTATTCTCGTAATTTTACGACTTTATTCTCATTATATTGTGCCTTTATTCTCATAATTTCCATTTTGTCTTAGTTTGGCCCTAATACTCCATCGTAGTAAAATAGTCAGACAGAATGGTCATGAAATGTAAGAGGTTTGAGTTGTTTTTGATGATGGAAATGCCGGTAAGACACCAATTCATTAACATGTACTTCACATAACCCTACTTCTGAAGAAAATACAAAATATAATACATAAAACCCACTAAAGCTGTTAATTTTTTTTAATATATACACGTTTTTGTATTTACATGCATATATAGTGCACATAATGTATATTTGTGGCATTCAAATCTGCACAAGCCTTTCTCATGAATCTGCACTTAACTCACAATATGCTATTCTCTGAAACCTAAGTATACTAAAGACATAATGCTTTTAGGCCTAAAACCACAGACTCACAGATAACAAATGTTTAAGAGCCAAACACATCATGCCAGTGTGACATACACTGAGGGATGCATTAATATTTGCTTTCTGAATTCTGGCTGTATCTTTGTCTCCATACTCACCTCAGTATGGTTAGGCATTCCCTGCCTCTGCAAAAAGAGAAATGCAAAAAAAATTACAATAATATACTGTATATAAACAGTCAGCATGTCTGTGTGGGACCCATCTGGATTAAAAGTGGGTTGTGTAGGTACACAGTGAGCTTGGACTTGAAATGGGCAGATGGCAGGAGCCCCATGTATTTTCAGTATTATGGTCCCCAAATGGAAAGCCTATGTGGGCCAAATATATGGGAGCCATGCCATTTACCCATTTCAAGCACAAGCTAAATGGACACTGGAAAATGATCCACTTGGACCCCCCCCTAAAAACCAGGTAGCTCACACTCAGGGCAAAAACAGGAAAGACCATCATGGAACCTGCAGACCACCTCATGTGTGAGATATATTTCCAGCTCAGTTTTACATGTACCGTACACAGATGTAAAGATGCTGGTGCTCATGATTTCCTGTATTACACACAAGGAACACTAGATGGCACCAGACATGAGCTCATTCTTTAGTGAACCAGTCATAAAAGAGAGATTTTGCAAGCCCTTAATGAAGGAGAGGTGCATTGTAGACTGTAAGGTTGGCAATTTATTGATCAATGCAGGTGCTGATAATACCATTAAATATTTTCTGTCTTCAACTTTGTTGATAGATCTTTTAAGTTAACTTGCCCTGTTATTTAATTTTAAGCAGATTTCTGGGAACTTGCTCCCTCTTTGGAATTTAGCATGTTTTAGCTTTCAATTGTTTCTTGTTTATGTTTCTCCTCTGTTCTCTTTGGAATATTGTTATTATCAATCCCCAATTGCTTCCATTACTGACTAAAAGGGTATTCAAATTTCCCCCGGGAACGATCCATGGAACCAGAACTTGTCAGGGTTCATCACTGCGTAAAGCCCTAACTGTGACATTGCGTTACATACAGGATGCGAGCCAGGCTACAGACTGCATGATTATCAGTTCATCACTTAAACCAACTATATGGAGTCTTTTATGTGCGTGAGAAAGTGAGGTTTAAATATACATAATTTGAAAACAATTTTTATCTCTGTCTATAAATATTTTAATATCCACAAAATGTTGGGGTAGCAGTTAAGTCAAATAAATCCTCAGACACTGTGTGTGTGTGTGCGTGTGCGTGTGCGTGCGTGCGTGCGTGCGTGCGCGCGTGTGTGTGTGTGTGTGTGTGTGTGTGTGTGTGTGTGTGTATCATTTGTGAGCTAATGGACGGAAAAAAGCTCGTTCACAGATAGAAAATGGTTCCTAAAGCTGCTCAATTACGTAATCTAAAATAAATTTCATTCATTTTCCTTAAACACATTTATATTCGACTTGTGACCCTAAAACCTAGTTTTTGTTTAAAAATGCTGGATCAAAGGCATGATTAGTCATGAAAAACAAGAGTGGATCAAATGTTTTATGGATGCAGTTTCTCACGTCAATTAATCCGAGTAGTTCATGTTTCGCCTTTTTCTTGATGAGAGTGCAAATTTCTGATCTCAGAGTGGGGAAAGTTATATTGGTTGTTATAAATAAAGAGATTATTCTTCAGACCAGTATTATTTTTTTATTTCAAGCATATGCTTTTGCAGCCTTCTGTGCCATGAACTGGATTAGAAGTGCAATTTCATAGCAATTCATCCGGTCCACCCAGCCAGAAGAAAATGGAATCTGTTCCATAAGAATAACTGACCTATAAACATCAGTATAAACATTTGAAATAATTGGAAATTTGGGATCCCTTGTTAAGATACAGTTTGGCCCTATGTTAATGAAAAACACTTCTGGTTCTGGGGGATTCTTAGTCAGGAACAGTGATGAATATATTAAAACTAAATTGTGCCTCCTGAGGTTAATTTAGAGGTTGAAGAACATTATCCCGTTGAACAGGCCAATTATCTCTAGCTATTTTTCACACACAGTCTGGGGTTTGCTATCTTTACCTTTTTCTAGTTTAAATTAAAATGAATCCCATATTTATTTAGTTTCAGTAAAATACTCCCTGTGCAACAACACTACAGTACTATAATGCATTATGTCCTACTCTTAATTATTTGTTTTACTTTATTTCAAAACATTATGGCTAAAAACAATTGTATTTCATGGGATCATGAAAAGGCAGATAATTATCAGTCAGGAAGGATAAGCAGAGAAGAGAGGCTTGTGTCCTCCCTCACTAAAACCATTTGTCCATTCTAGGGAGCTGTTTGGATTCTTTTTCTCCTGCTGACAAGTTAACATGCACCAAAACAAACAAAACTGAGTCATAATCATGTATTCACTATATTTTTGATAGATCAGTATCCCCAAAGTGAAACTGCTTGACAGCATGGTGCAATACCTGAAAACCTTTCACAGATGTGTTACCATTAGGGCTGGGGATCGATTCAAATATCAAGAATCGATTCGATTCCGATTCTTAAGATTCAGAATCAATTTTCACGCTTTGATTCGATTCGATCCGATATTGATTTGGGTTACTGTTAATAAAACTGTTTTTTCAGCTGTTGCATGAATTATATGACTGTCTAATTATGCAACATATTAATACTAGTATTATATTGAGATTCAACAGCAAGTATTGGCAGCTAATGATGCTGTAAGGACCAATCAGCTCCCAGAATGCTGATAGAACTGCTTTCAGAAACATCATGTGGGTCAGAATTATCAAACAGATCCAGGGCAGCAAACAGAGGACGAAAGAAATCGCTTTTATTTTTTCCCCATTTATGAGAATTTGGTTTTTAACATTTATGCAAATGTAACCCCAAGACAGTATATAAGGCAAAGAAATATAGACAATTTATGCAATTATAACTGAAAACTTTAATGTTTTCATACCTTTCAACATATTTAAAGGCAAAAACATGGCACCAGTTATTCTCGTGTCCAACAAAATATTCCTTTTTTGGGTATAAACAAAAAAGTATCAAAAGTTGTAATGTAATGATGAAAAAAAACAAAAAAAAAACATTTTTTTTTTTTTAAATCGATCTTTAGACATATTAATCGATTTTTAGTAATTAATATGAGAATCGATTTAAAATCGGAGAATCAATCTTTTCAATACAGGCCTAGTTACCATGTGCTTACGCTGCTCTCAACCAATAGAATGTTTTTGGCCACTGAGTAGAACAATGAGCTGATTTCTTTGTTTTTGTTTTCTTTAATCAGTGGAAATCTGGGTCAGTGCTGACTAAAAGACATGAATCAATTATGACGTTTTCTGGGATCAGTTAGCCTATCCTCACCCTTGCTTTCAGCCAACAGCTCCTCTGTCATGAGTCCGTCCTGCCGATTCCCCAAGACGAAGGCCAGGAAGGAGAGGATGAGGGCATCCAGGATGCCCATGATTGCCAAGATGTAAGCCCAGCGGACCGAGCACGCCCCCAGGCTGTACTTGTCTGTCTGCTCTCCGCACATCCGCCGGACCTCGTCGCTGTCCCAGCCATCAGGGTAGATCATACAGCCCAGCACCAGACAGACACCTAATGAAGCGGGAGAAACGAGCAAAAGGAATAAAGGAGAGATGGCATCATCAAGGTCGTTCATTAGGACAGGACGGGGGGGCAAAAAGTGGAACAAAATGTGTAAGATTAGAAAAAGAATGACTCTGGAAAAGTGCAATATAACAAATAACATTAAGGATAATAACATTTGGTGAGGAAAATGAGATCTGAAGGGTAAGGATCATTTTGTTACAAGGTTTAAAAATCTATCGGCTTTAATGCTCAGCTCTCAGCAGATTCTGATGTGGTTATGTGTTACTGCATTTATCAAAGTGATAGTCACTCTCACCCCTTTGGCTGGCGATCAAAGTGTGGGCAAGAGGAAGAGCAGTAAAACCTCCTATAAGCAGCAACAATCACGCCCAGATACAAGAGCAGTGGGGGATATAAAGTGTAGCAAGCAAACACCTCTGACAGCAAGAAATGTCCTCAGAAACTGCTCGGGAGTTCTTTGCATTCGGTCTATCCATTCTACTACACCAGATACGTGGGAGTTTTTTCTGTCTTGTGTTTTAAGTCTGATAACGTTAGCCCTTAACTTTCAGCTCTTCGTTCTCAGTGTTTGCCCAAAGGGTCGAGTGTCTCATCTTCAATCTGGCCTTGGCTCAGCTTCACTTTAAAAGAAATCCCTTGCTAAGGTAATACTGCAGCAAAAGAAAATCGAGAAGACGCAAAGTTTTTTTTTTTTTCTTTTCGCAGTTGTTGCCCAGAGGGTGAAACCTTTCTCATCTTCACTTCCAATAAGGTTCTGCTCTGAGGTAGTGTTGCAGCAGAACAGCAGAAGACCTGGGAAAAGGAGCTGACTGCACATTTATCTGGAGTGCATTGCACATTAATAATAAAATAGACCCATAATGGTGCTTTTTTTTGTGGGTGTGGCTACTGCATTTGGTGTTTTGAGCTTTTCTTCCCGTATAACCTGCATGCGGCATGAACATTTGCACATAAATACATGCACATTTGCAACTTCTCTTACAGTAGAACATCATGCTCTCTTACACTCTCCTGCACACACACAAATTCCCCTGCATATGCATGACAGCACACAAACGCTGCAGTTTGTTAGCAATACCGCAGTCTTTAATGCTCCTGAGATGCATCAATAATTGAGAGATGTTTCAGAGGGAGAAAGTGAGTAATACAGAAATTACAGTGCCAAGCTATGCATGGTTTAAACATAAATTGTAACTCATAGAACACTCAGTATCCCCAAAAGCAGACTCTTCTTCTTCCCCCCAGGTTCCTCTGCAACTGTCGTGCTTAATTCAAACTGGTTCGAAGGGTAAAAATACTCATTTGGCCAGGAAATACTGCAACAAACTATGACTAAAGCCAATTTGAGTCCATTCACAAAAAATGTAATCCAATTCAAATCCAAATTTAAAAAGACTTTATTAATCCCTGAAGGGAAATTAATTGCTGCAGCAGTTTTCATGATTTAATTTTCTCAAAGAGTAATTGTAAAGGGTTATAGCTGTGGGCAGAAAGGATCTCCTGTAGCGGTCTGTGTTGCAGCGGATCTAAAGACGCCTCAGACTGAAATCACGCTGTTGCTTAATCACTGTGTTGTGAAGAGGATGCTCACGGTTGTCCAATATGTTCTTCAACTTACTATTCTCCTTCGTACAATCATCTCCAGAGGCTCCAGAACCGTCTCCAGAACAAAGCCAGCCTTCTTCATCAGTTTGTTCAGTTTCTTTAAGTCACTGGGTCTGATGCTGCTCCATCAACAGACTGCAGATGTGACTGAACTCTCCATAATAGACTTATAAAAGATAGATAACATCTTGCTGCAAATTATGTAAATTGTAAGTTTCCTTAAGAATCAAAGTCGACTCTGTCCTTTCTTATAAAGAGGATCAGTGTCGTAGCTCCACTCCAGTCTGCTGTCCAGGTGAACACCGAGGTTTTTCAACTACTCCACTAACTCCACTTCTTCTGCAGGTCCATCTCTCCAGGACCTGCACGCCTCCAGGACCCTGAAGCGTGCAGGAAAGATTGCAGCAGACCCCTCCCATCCCGGACACAAACTGTTCCAGACTCTTCCCTCTGGCAGGAGGCTGTGGTCCATCAGGACCAAAACCTCACGCCACAAAAACATTTTTTTCCCGTCTGCAGCTGTCCTCATCAACAAGGCCCCGGTCACCCCCCCGACTACCACGGAATGCCCCCCCATCCCACTCTACGTTACATTAACGTAAAAATTCCAATCCTGTAACTTTTGCACAGACTCATATCCGGCACTTTACAAACCTCATTGTACATTTCTGTCTATACTTTTTATTTATCTTTTTTTATTTATCTATCCTAAGTTCCTAAGTCACTTTTGTACAGACTCACCCGGCACTTTAAAACCTCATTTTGTAAATTTCCGGTCTACATTTTATTTTACTGCTTATACTTTTTATTGTTTATACATTTTATTTAATTTTATCTCGTACATATCGCTTTTATAATTGTATTGTGTTGCACCAATCACCATAACAAATTCCTCGTGTGAAAACTTGGCAATAAACCCTTTTCTGATTCTGATTCTGATTCTGATTCTCTCCTGATGGAAACATCTCTTTGACTTAATCCTGGCTCTCCTAAAATCCACGATCATATCTTTCATCTTGTTCTCATTCCAGATGAGACAATTGTTCCTACACCATGGTACAAAATGGTCCACCAGTTCTCTGCACTCAGTCTCTTGTCCATCACTGATCCGCCCCACAACTAGATTCATCCGAGTATTTTTGCAGAAGACAGGACTCTGACTTGTACGAGAAGTCTGAGGTGTACAGTGTGAAGATAAGTGGGGTGAGTACAGTTCCCTGTGGTGCTCCTGTGCTGGTGACCGCCTGGTCAAACACACAACCATTCAGTCTGACAAACTGTGGCCTGTTTGTGAAGTGGTCAGGTGACTGTGGAGGCATCCACCTGTGTCTTCTGGAGTTTCTTACATAGTAATGGTGGCTGGATGGTGTTAAATGCACTGAAGAAATCAAAGAACACCAACTTCACAGTACTGCCTGCTTTGTCCAGAAGGAAAAAGTATATACTTTAATCACTAATTACCAGAGGTGTCAAGTAACGAAGTACAAATAATTTGTTACCTTACTTAAGTAGAAATTTTGGTTATCTATACTTCACTGGAGTAATTATTTTTCAGACGACTTTTTACTTTTACTCCTTACATTTTCACGCAATTATCTGTACTTTTTACTCCTTACATTTTAAAAACAGCCTCGTTACTCTATTTCATTTCGGCCTTTAAAAAAAAACTATCCAGTTAAATTGCTCCATCTGGATAGAGTGAATTTGGTTGTGGTTGTTTCAGATGTTCTTGTCCAGTTTTGTTCTTACATCCGTTGCCCTCAGATTCCTGCAACTAAACTTGGATGCACATTCCAATAAAGGTTAGGATAAATGATAACATGCCTCTGAAGTTTGACTTTTTGCACCATTACAATACTTATAGGCAACTAGTCATCATATCTTCTGTTCTCTGAAACACATGTTATTGCTCAATAGTACACATGGTTCTTTAATATATTTGCATTATACTAAGATGCATTCATTTTCAATGGCTTTTGTCCTTAATGGCTTTTCCCCCCTTATATTACTTTTACTTTTATACTTTAAGTAGTTTTGAAACCAGTACTTTTATACTTTTACTTGAGAAAAAACTTGAGTTGATACTTCAACTTCTACAGGAGTATTTTTAAACTCTAGTATCTATACTTCTACCTGAGTAATGAATGTGAATACTTTTGACACCTCTGCTAATTACACAAAAATATATGTTTGAGCATCAGAAATCAGTGCCATAACTAGATATTGTTGCAACAACACCAGGGCTTCATTTAGGGCTTCATTTCATGAACGAAGTGGGTTCACTTGGTCTCCAGGCAACACGGCTGACTTAAATAACAAGCACTTTTCATGAGCGAGGCTTATCTAGGCCTTGACAGGCTGACACCTGCTTTACGTAGCACCTGCGTCACCTGAGTGCTATGTGTTGCAGCCTCACTGTCAGTCAAACAGTGTGCTTTATGAATCTGCTACAGTTTGAGTATCAGCGAGGATCAGAGAGTGCTGCTGTTATCAGAGAAGCACAGAGGAGGGGAAACAGGTCAGCCTCTCACCAGTCCAAACAAACCCTGGAGTGATGTTGAGCTGCTTTCCAATTCAAAGTCTATTGATTTTCCAGGTTGGCTTGCATTAGCGGGTGTCTAAGAAACAGCTGATCAGATAACTGATGGTGTCAATGCAGAAAACAGAACCTTGAAAGTACCTCAAAAGTCAAACTGTCCACCAGAGCCAAGGCCAAGTAAACCATGTTGAAAAGAATCTGCAGTAGAAAATGTAATGTACTTTTGGGAGATTTAGTAATAAAATGAGTACATTATCTGCCTCTGTGCTATATCTTATTTTATAATCTCTTTAAAGTTTAGCAAATTGCTTGCAGGTACAGTAGCACACCAGAGAAATCACTTTGTGCATAAAAAACAACTCCAAATTAAAAAAAACAAAATAGTGGGATGATATAAATTAAATCCAAATCCAAACAAAACAAACAATTAAAACTTGTATTACAGTTTGGAAATCCAAATATTGATGAATATTAAATCAAATAAAAGCCATAATATCTTTTTCTTTTTCTTATTGGGGTTGTATTAATCTCTAAACAGTTTAAATGTGAAGCAATTTTCAGTCACAATTGTTCAAATTTTCTTCACGTGTTTATTGTATGGTTAGTACTGTTGCCTCACAGCTGGATGGTTCCTGGTTGAATCTGGGCTGGGGCCTTTGTGTTTGGGGTCTGCATGCCATGCTATCATGGGTTTTCTAGTGTGGGTTTTCTCCCACTGTCCAAACCTGGCCAGACCGTGGCTAATTCATTGATATTGCACTTTTCTGCCAAATAGAATTACATCTGTTTCACGTGTTATTATGTAATCCTGCTGAAAATATAAAAAAAAACAAGTGGCACTGATCACACAAGCCTCCACTTCTATTCTCAACACAGTGAGGAACAGTAACATAATGGAGCTTGACTTGTGGACCAGCTGAAACATTCCTGTAGCGTGTTTGCTTTCATCTCATCTGGTGACATACGAAGGGAGCTATGCTGTCTGGCTGCTGTTGCATTGGGGAGTTTACCAATAGGCAAACATTAACATCGGTGAACTGACATCAGGAGAGCCCAAGTACTGTAACATGTTTGCTGAGTCAGTGCTCATCTGTAGTCTTGCTCCCCTGTGATGCCTCTACTAAGGGAACATGAGCTTTTCCAGATACTTCTGGTTATCTCCTGCATGCCCTTGGCTCGGTCAAATGTAATCATGAATATTACATAGAAGCTCGCAGAGCTCTGCAGCTGGTAAGAGGCACAGAGAGTAGGGGTGCAGGGAAAAGACAAATGCTCATATCATCAGGGGGGAGAAGATCAAACGCCAACAAGGGATATATGAGCGGTGTCACGCTCACACTGAACTCTATCCCCTCTAAAGCCTGTCTCTGCAGATGAATATCTCTGAGGGAGAGGGGTACAGTGGCCACAGCACCTCTTACATAATGAAAACTTTGGTTTGTAAAAACAACTATGACACTCTGTGACTGTAGCAACAATAACAAGAAACTAAAGAATGGTTCACTCTCATGAAGGCAAAACTGCACGATATCCCTAAGAAGGCTCATTGCAAATTTCCCTTTATATCATAGGTATCTTAAATAATATACATCCTCAGCAGTCCCTTTATTCAGTACACATGTGTAACTAATAAAGTGGCTGGCGGGTGTTTAATACAGCATGTAAACAGAAGTGAGTACATCCATTAACAATGATAAATCAGCATTTTGTTATTCTAAAATCCTTGTTTGATGTTAATAGTGCCTTGTGTCGAATGCTCCTCCTATGCTTTCTTGTACATACATCCATGGTGCAATATATAGATATTAATGCCATCCTTAAAGCCTTGTGGTTGGATCATATGTTTGCACTGATGGGCTAACTTCTTTTCCAAATTCCTTAAAGTTTAGTTTAGGAGTTTTGAACCAAAAGGTCATTTTTTCCCCTCCCTCATAGATAATGTCCTTAGAGGTCTTTCACGCTGTCTGAGCTGTCAGATCAACCCTGATTTCCATTGATAACCTGTGCCAAGCCCTAAGCATTCGCTCTTCTGCCTTTCAGAGCTGGATCGTGCAAGTAGCACGCTGTGTGACATCATTATAGGAGGATGGACACTGGAGCTCAGATTGGTGTTACTATTGCTCACTCCACTGGGCTTTGACTCATTCTTTAATGGGTCATTGAGCTTCTTGCATCTTTTTTCCATTTTATTAGTGACTAACCAGCAGATTATTACGTTCTTGCGGGCAATTCTTTTCCATGTGGCTCCATTATACAGATATGCAGCACACAGCCCGGAGGTCTAATTATTAGAGCATTCGGGTGTTGACGGGTCATTTTCACAACTATCGTCCAACATTTAAAGTTTGTTTGAAATTTATAACAAAAAGCATTCTGATTCAGTAATCACATTTTTCCCCTCTTTTTTAACTAGAGTGGCAATTATATGCCACAAACTTTCTTTGTGTTAAGGTTTCCAATTTCAGCTTAATGATTGTGAATGAGTGCACCACTTCCTGATGCAGGAGAAGCTCCTCTAAGTGCCGACTGTGTGAAAATCCAGTATATTAAGGATGATGCAGTTACGAACAATTTGACATTAAGTGTTTGCTCCCTTCCACTGCAAACTACATTTGTGCATCCTAATGGCCCAATGAACATAAATGCTGGATCAAGGCAGTAAGATATTGGATATTATTAGTAAAAGTGATTGGCTGATTTCCCCGCACACTGAAAATAAGTCTAATAAACCCCACCACTACCTATGGTAGTAACAAAAAGAAGAAAAATCAAAAGACCAACATGTCTGTTTCAGTCTCCGATTTCGATGTCTCGGGGCTGTCAGACGGTGAGAATGATTGCAGGCTGCGCCCAAGCGTTGCATCACTAAAAAGAGTTTTTCAGGTAAAACTTCAAAACCAGTCATCGGATGAACATGAGGTGTACTGAGAGAGCGTGAACCCAGAAGATTCAAAAAAACAAAACACAATATTAGTATCACAAAAGCGGACTTACAACCCTAAATCAGAAAAAAATGGAATGATATGGAAAAGGCAAAAGAGAGAAAATGTAAAAGGATAGAAAAAAGTAATTGTCACGCTATGATTGATTTAGGACCCAAATGCAGGAGAAACCAGGAGGCAGGAGTTCCAAAAAGGGTGATTTATTATCTTAACCAAACCAAAAATGCTGCTGAACAGGATTACAATAAAAAACCGGATCAAAAAACCACAAAAACCTGACATGTCACATGGAGGGAGGAAACAGTACAGACCAGCAGGGAGGAAGGGAAAGACAAGAACAGATATACACAGAAGGGTTGACGAGACACAGGTGCAGACAATCAGGGTGGATGGGAACCAGGGAAGTCAAGACAGAACTGAAACACAAAATAAAACAGGAACTGACCAAACTGTAACAGTAATTACTTCAAATTTAGCTTCTCTGCAGACAAAATGAACCCAAAATAAAAACCAACAGTCAGCCAATCAATGAAGCCTCTGATCTCTAATAACTAAACTCAGAGCCGCCTGGGAGATTTGCGAGGCCCTGTGCAAAATGGCTGGGGGGGGCCCTCGCGCTGAGCGTAACGAACGCGCGCAACATTTTTGGGTTTTTCGGGTCGGATCGGGTGTCTATATGCGCAATTTTAACTCTCCAATTAGCAAAATACTGGATACCTTCCCCTGCCTCATCATCATCTCGTGCCTCGACGTGGGGCCCCAAGGCTGCTTGAGACCCGGTCGGATCGGTGATTTTTGTAACAAATTTATCAAACAAGCCTTTCAGAGCATCTTGTGTCTGCGCTTGGTCTGACGCAGTTGTATTGAACAACAGACACGCGCATCATTGCACATATATTTATTGATATGCACAGACTAGTACACATTTAGGTCTGTAATGGAACGTGACTGTTGATATTGATAAGGGAAAAAAGGAAAAAAAAAAAAAAACGGCCCATAGCACGAGGCCCCTTGGGGCGCGAGGCCCCGTGGGCTGAATCTGAAGATACCCGTCAACTAAGAAATGTCAGTGGTTGATAACCACCTGGATAAGGGAATACTTGCAGAAATCTATGAAACCAAATTCACAAATTTTGTTCAAACTTTGTTCTTATGCCAACCTTGTCCAGCGGTGTTGACGTGTCGGGCTCAGAGGCCTCTTAGGTGGGCCATCAAAGAGTGGAAATGTGTATTGCTGTCAGGCAACTCAAAATTCCAGGTCCTTTGAGAAGATACAGACACTGTATGCTCACGTAAGCAACAGTCAGAAGATCAGGCTCTGTGATGGTGTGAGGTTGTGTCAGTAGCCTTGGAAAAGGCCATTTACTGTGATATTAGAATTAATGCAGAAATGTACTGTACATTGAGATTTTATAATATTTGCATTCGAGACAGCATCTTTTTCCGGGATGTCAATACATTTTTTAAGAAGAGAATTCAGCTCCACAATCTGTAAAACATTACAATGTCATGAGGAATAAAAAGGGCACTGGACTGACCGTGATCTGCCTGCAGTCCTAACATATCCTAACAGAGATTGTGTGGGAAGTTTGAGGAAAGAAATGTCAACATTTTGTAGCACAGATAGATAAAATCAGTCTCTATTTTTATGAATGATTCATTGTTTTAAAACAAAATGAAAGCCATGATGTTGAATATGAACTGCTTTCTGCACCTCTGAGGTTAGAATTGTCCATGTGGTTCACAGTAAACTGAATAACTTTGGGTGTTTGACTGTCATCTTGGGAAATTGAGGTTCTGACTACCTTACAACTGCATTATAGTGTGTTAAAACCGACTCAAATATACTGCAAATGAAGGCATATCAAGCTACGTGTTACCCCTGACTATTGTTCACCCAGATCATGCTACAGTAATAAACAAAGAGTTTCAGATTGTTGCATAGCTGTCATACCAGGGAGAGACTTCAACATTAAAGGCACCATTATCCCGCCCTGTCGGGTATGTCCTTCCCGCCTTCTGTCTCCTGTTTCATCTGTGGGGAGGTGAACGAGAGCAGCAGACAGGAGAAGAGGAAGGACCGGCTGATTACGAGGCAGGGCGAGGCAGAGATGTGCAGAAGTACGTGTACGAGGGAGTATGTGAGTATATTAGTGGGGGGGGGTGGGCCCGAGCCATGTTCCCGTCGTGTGTGTAGCCGCCTGCAAGCAGCCCGCACCACACTTACGTATCGTCATAAGCACCATATGTTCGAGCCCCCCCCCCACCTGAGCTATTCTGAGCATTTACCCATTGCTGCCTTTCCAACACAAGCACACACCATCCTCTTTGTATCCCACCCTCCTCCTGGAAACGCTGGTTTAACGCTTTCAGCGAAATACAGTGAAATACCTGTCACTGGAGAATATTACTGGAGCTATTTTACTTCTCTACCGGTATTTCTTTTTCAAACAGTTTCTCATTGCATGTATGGCAACTGAAGTTGCAAAATAGGGTCATTTTCCCTGGGATACAGCAGGAGGAAACTGGAGTGAGAAATGTGTTGTAGCTTATATAAGAGGCTATGCAGTAGGTAGGGCAGATGAGGTGTGAGCAGCGCTGCAGGAAAGTCTAACAGCAGAACAGCAGATGGCACAAAAAAAAATAATGACGTTTTGGCAGTGGCAAGCTCACCGTCTTGTTTTCCAAAAGAGGCCAGTAAATCCAATCGATACATAGTCTTAATGCTTTCTATCGTGTCTGTGTGTCATGTGCAAGTAATAGTGAAAAGAGGCCCACAGTGACCTCCAAAGCATGAGCTTGATTGGATTTGTGTCTGATTAGCAACAAAAACATGGCCATGTAATCCGTTTTACTGTAACGTCTGAGTGTGCTTTCAGTGATTTGGCTGAGCCATTGATCGAGCTGTGTGAAATATGGAAATAAACAGTTGTGGGCATCGATTTCCACCACTCACGCATTTGAGAAGCATAACTCCCACTTTCCTTTGTGGATCACATTTTCTCCTCTTATAGCAACTTATTTAAAGAAGCTGTGACCAACTTGATTATGCTCGCATACATCCTAAATGGTGCTGTTTTAGACGGCACATGGATGTATTTCAAGCATGTAGTCCCAACACCTCCACAAACACAACATAGGCCCCTTTTTTTTAATCTCTGCTTGTGGAGACTGATAAAAGAGTATGTTTACACAGCGCTGTCTCTGGTGAGCAAGCATGCACCTAAAGTGGCATTTAAAGGAGCTTGAGGCCGGATTGTGGCAGGATTTATGAAAAAAATCTGTATACATTTTAAGTTTTCTAGTAATAATGTCAGATGAAGCGTTCCAAACCCAAAAGAATGAGCCCTCTAGTGTATCTCTCCTTTGCCTTGAACAGGCTGTGTGCTGCAAAATGTGCTGCAATTCGGTCCACGAATTTCCCGCGCTGGGCTGCGGATGTGACGTCACATGACGCTGCATGTGCGTTCTCCCCGTTCTCCCGTGCCCGCTTCACTGTTGGCTGCAGTACCCCCAACGGCCGTCGTGGTGAAGGGTGGCGCTAGAGAGTCTCATTTCTTAAAAGGAGCCTCAAGCTCCTTTAAGGTCAATTGAAAGAAGAAAATCAGCACAAATCATAATAAAACCCACTCTGGGAGCCGCTTTCTGGTGTTATTCCTAATCACAAATATGCATATAAAAGTTTGCTTTAATGTAATAAGTGGTGATACACTCCCACAGGAGAAGAACCTTCTCAGTTCAGTTGAAAGCGTTTATTCTCCCGCATCATCCTTTGGAAACTGTATATAGGAATATGATAGAGGAGTGTGACAACCTCTTCCCTGCTGTTCGTGGCACTGTGGGTTGTTGTTACTAACTTCATTTTGTCATGGACACCATTCAGCATCCATACAAAATTAAGGAGACCACACAGATATTGATGGATTAAAGAAACAAAATGTATTTAACCCAATTAAATTATATGCAAAAGTAAAGTGAAATATGTTCATCGGTAATATCAGTCTGGTATTGAGTGTATGGGCGTGATAGAGTGTTGGGATGTGTAAAGTAAAATAACTCTAACTGAACCCAAAAGACAACCAAACCAACATCCTGTTGCCTGGGAGGAGAGAAAGCCAGAACTGCCTTCTGTGGCCTCTTTTATAGCCATTAGGGAGAGTAAACAGGGAGTTAAATCAGGTGTGGCTTATTCTCCTCAGCTGTGGAACAGGAAAATAAAATGTTAGTATGTAACAATGCCACCAACAGCAGGGGAGGGGTTGTCACAGGGAGGTTTCAAACAAAAAAAAATGTGGCACTATTACTTTAATTCTCACAGAGTAAAATTAAAGGTTGCTATTATTTATAGCCTGGCCAGCCATCCTCATCATTTTCCTCTTCTACATAAAGATTTGGCGTGGTTACTTTTGGTTCAACTTTGATTTTGAGGGTCCAGAACCGACTGACGCAGGAGAAACTGCCTCTGGACACCATTGGATAGGAAAACCAATGAGGCAAAGCTCAGAGCCGTTTGTTGACAACTATCAACAAACGGCATCCATCATGATGTGCAGCAGAGTAGGAATGCCAGTTAATGACTGTTGTAGGTTTTGAAGTAAAAGTGTGTTGATCCAAGTTGCTATTTGTCATTTTGCAGCCGGTCACTTCACCTCTGCGATTGGTTCACTACATACAGACGGAGGGATACCAGACCCAGTACTGGAGTTGAGGGGGGATGAGGGGGGATGGCATCCCCCCCTGAAATAAAAACGGTCAAAATCATCCCCCCTGTAAAACTGCCATCCTGCCTTTCCATCCCTTATGTCATTTCATCAATGAATGTGGTTTTACTGCTATTTCAACATTTAGAGTCATCACCAGAAAAATAACTTATTTGACCATTTTCACCTGTTTCAAGTACATTTTCACTTGAAATAAGTAAGAAAATCTGCCAGTGGGACAAGATTTATCTTCTCATTAGAAGCAAAAAAATCTTGTTCCACTGGCAGATTTTTCTACTTATTTTAAGTGAAAATCTACTTGAAACAGGTGAAAATTGTTGTTTTTTCCAGTGACGAGTCTTGTTTTAAGTGTAATGAGATTTTTTTAATAAAATGAGACATTTTAACTAGAAATAAGACAAATATTCTTGTTAAGATTTTGCGTTTTTGCAGTGATCCATTTTACTTATCCTGTGAAGGACAGAGTCATATTGATAAGTTCAGAAAAGTGTTTTTTATTGTTGTGTTTTGATGTATTTGATGTAAGCCCAGTGGATATTTAAAGCTTACAGAAGGCTGCATTTAACTGCTGCTATGTCATTCCTGCAGTATTTCTGCAGGTGTTTTGGTCAGTGCTATTATTTGTAATATATTATATTATTTGTAATCAGCACAAATTATCTGTCCCCATATGATAAAATTCACCATCCCCCCTGATTTTTTTTTTACAACTCGAGTACTGGGTACCAGACCCATCTCATAAGAAAGACATTTTTGCAGCGTTAATAGTTATGGTTGACCAGTTTATTGAGTTTATCCCTGGCTGATAACACAATCTTTCACCATTGATTTCAAGGCTGAGTGAGACTCAGACATTGTTGTGCAGCTGGGCGCTTAGATGACTCACACTGCTGAGAGCAGAGACAATAAGTCCAAGGCCAAAAGCCATATTATACCAGAGTCAGAGGCGCAAGACAGTCACATGAACTCAAAACTTCTTGAACCACCCAGGAGGTCTTGTTTTAACAGAGAACGGTAATTATTTCTGAATTTCTTTGAAATCACTATCAGGCAAGATCGTTCAAAAGACAGAAACAAAACAACTCACAATACATACAAGATGGATAGCTTGGGCTTTCATAATTTAACACCAAGAAAAATTTGACTCCTTCTTTAACCTCTGGTTGTCCACTTCTGCAAGCTTTATAGACAATTACCAGTGATTAATCCCATATTTCCCAAGGCTACTGGTCAGGTTCACTCAGGACATACTTGAGTCTGTCAGCAGAGATGAGTAGATGAGTACCCAGGAAGATGGCGTACAACCAAATAAACCATAATTACATTTAGATAAATCAGGTAATTAGGGGTGAATTATACAAGTATTGAAACTAAATGGAGTGTGAAAATGTGTCAGTGGAAGCCTGCTTTACGGTCCAGGTTTATGAGGTGGAAAGAGGGATAAAAAAGAAAACATGGCTATAAATATAGTGAAAGAGCTATTAAAAATATAACTCTCATAACTATAAGAGAAAATTAGATTGGAAATGTAGCGTTTAGAGTTTTGCACGGCAGTAAGGAGATGAAAATGCTTTCAGGACGTTGGCTGGACACAATAGTTCTCTAAAACGAGTCTCCAAAGTGTCAATAATACAGTGGAAAGTGGAGCGGTGAAACTTTTCAAACTGCTTCCAACGGTCTCCCCTGGACAGCTAGGAGGGTGCTTTTGGAGACGAGCTGTCCACGGTCCAAATCTATTTTTGCTTCAGTTGTTGGCAAAACTTGATGCCTGTTAGAAGGGAACCAGGAGCTTCCAGGCATCCTCTTTATTCCACTTTGTCAACATGTTCAGCACTTTTCTTAACAACAAAACGTGACGCCCAGAGCTTAGTCCAATAACTTACAGTAGGAGGAGAAATCTATGGCTTATGCCATCAAGTCGTCTTGGTTATGTGATGGGACTAGTCTTGAAATAGCATAGTTTATTGCAGATTATAATGTATCAGGGAGATTTAGGAGGAGCCACGCTGATATAGTGCAAAAATAAAACCCAACAAGAAAGATAAATGCAAATAGATAAATAGAATAATATAAAATAAATCTTCTCCAGCATGTGAGGAAGAAAAAGTGCATTTTACTGTTTATTTAACTTTTATACCCTAAACGGGATAGAATGGCATAGAAAATGATTTGTAAGAACTACAATGTGTGATGTAGCAAAGTGGTTAAAAATCCCTGAATCACTGGTCAGGCCTTTCAGTCTTGAGTTAAGATGACTACGTCCATCCATGAATATATATATATATATATATATATATATATATATATATATATATATATATATATATATATATATATATATAATACGCATGTGTGTGCGTATATAAATGTGTGTGACTAATATACACATATATATATATATATACACACGCACATATAACACATACAAACATATGCACACACATACACATATATATATATATATATATATATATATATATATATATATATATATATATATATATATATATTATATATATATGAAAGAAATGATTTGTCATATTTAAAAGCTTGTTTTTTTTAGGGTTTTCTTTGTAATCCTGCCATCATGGTTGGCACCTAATTATTGCTCACTGACAGAAGTCCGCATTAGAAATTTCAGCGAGCAGCAAATGACTTGCAGGGCGTCAGACTACAATGATCAGGTGGTTGCACTCACGTAATATTTAAGCCTGACGCAGGTGTGAGACACGTGGCACCAAAACAGCTCTGCACGTTAATGCAGCATTCGGGAAGCGGAGGTGGAGAGTGCAACGGGGGGGAGAAGTTCAGGATAAAGCCACAGTGAGTAGAGCGGAGGGAAAACAGGCTGGGGCGGAGGGCTTATGTAACAGGTCCAGATGTGACCTGCACCTCCACTCAGGATAAAGACTAGCAAAGGCAATGGAGATCAAGAGAGACCTTTGAGTTCTCTGTGAAAATATCGACCAAGCCATAAATGACATTAAAAGGACAACATTTCAAAAATGGGCAGCCAGCCACCACCTTCAAGTGCTACATGTTTAACACTAAATACAGCGTTGCTAAGCATTATACAAGACTTACGTACATATCCAATACTGAAAGAAGTATTCAAATGATTTACTAACGTAAAAGTAGCCATTACTGAACTTGCTATAAATATTTTATGTACACAGAATATGTTTATATTCAATCATTTTTATTATTATAGGTCTTTGGCAACTAGTTTCCTCTGAAAAATGTAATAAAAAACAATTTCACTTCAGAGTTATCACTTATTAAGACATGATATAAAAACTACCAGGTCCTACAATGAGGTAAACACAACCTTAGATGGACAACAAGAGATCATAGTTTGATTATTTAATAAGTCAAAATATAAAATCAGCCAGAAAAAAAACACAGTAGACCCCTTAAAGGAGCTTGAAGCAGGATTGAGGCAGGATTTATGAAAAAAAATCATATACGTTTTAAGTTTTCTAGTAATAATGTCAGATGAAGCGTTCCAAACCAAAAAGAATGAGCCCTCTAGTGTATCTCTCCGTTGCCTTGAACAGGCTGTGTGCTGCAAAATGTGCTGCAATTCTGGGCCTTAATTTCCCGCGCTGTCCTGCGGATGTGACGTCAAATGACGCTGCATGTGCGTTCTCCCCGTTCTCCCGTGCCGGCTTCGCTGTTGGCTGCAGTACCCCCGACGGCCGTCGTGGCGAAGGGTGGCGCTAGAGAGTCTCATTTCTTAAAAGGAGCCTCATGCTCCTTTAAATCAGTAGCTTGAAGGACAATATTTATCAACAGTAACCTGAAATAATTACTTTTAGATATGATGTGTGTAACTCTGACATTGTTGTGGAGGAATTTATTTACAATATAACGTCGGTTCATTGAGATTTGCAGGCATATTATCCTCATCTCTTTTGAGGTCCTGCCACGGCATTTGAATCGGGTTGATTTCTGAGGTTGAGGTCCCACAGCTGCATAACAAGCTCAATTCATCACCCCTCCACCACCATTCTTGGGTACTTGGGTAAATGTATTTTCCAACACTCGGCATGCACAACACACTTGTGCTCTACATATGAATCATTCCAGTACTGAGTGCTTTGTCAGGGGTCACAGTCAGTGTCCTTGCTGTCCCACCTCATCCCCCTGTGGCATAAATCAGCTGTATCCCCCCTCCCCTGCCTTCTCTCCATCTCCAACCTTCACCAACCCTCCCTCGTGTTCTGACCTCAACCAGGCTAGTTTTGACATCACTGGGATTATCTAAAAAAATATCTATAGCCCACAACGCACAGGCCTCTGGGACCATAAAACACAGGCGAGAGTCTGTGACAGTTTGGCCGGCATTTAGATTTAGTGCAATATGTGTGATGGTGTGTGTAAATATCCTTCATTCATCCTCTCCTCTGGTCCAGCATCAGCAGGACTTTGAGCTGCATGAATGAAAGTTCCTCCCCTGGGCTTTAATTAATTGCTTCAGCTGACAGCGCGTGCCCCTTAATTACAAAATTGAGAGATAGAGCTGTGTTAATGGAGAAGTGACTTGAAAGATTACCTGAGTAAATGTGTGGACATTTTTTAAGAAAACAGGACATTATTAGCCTTCTATTTTGTGATATAGAGACAAAAAAATGAAAGGCTGAGTTGTTAAGACCAACGGCAATAGCAAGACTGCGAGACGGCGACATTTTCAAATAAGCAACAAATTAATATGGATGCAGCAAAGCAGCAGGGGTCTGTGGAGGAGACAACCTGTCTTTTAGTGATATGTTCCACGGAGGGTGATACACGGACCAAGTCTTAGGGGTAAATCCACAAAAGGATTGCGTGGCTTTTGCGGCCGCTAAACCGGTGCAAATGACACAAAAAGAGAGCGTCTAATTCACAAAGCACCCGCAAAGGGCGAATTGCAACACAAACTGCGCTGCCAAGCAAATAGTGGCATTGTGCGCCTGTGCCATTTGCATGCATGTAAATTAGGTAATATTCATACATTCGGCGCAAAATTGCCCCCTTTCTATGCAAATAAGCCTCATTGCAAAAACCGTCTAATTCACAAAGCCCAGCGCTATTTGCCACACGCAAAAATAGTGGAGCAAATACTGTCTTTTCGAAGCGTGTATTAAACTGCGCGCAAACTCCTCACTCCCCATCTCTCTGTTTCTCTCTCTCTTCAATGTCATTCAAGCCTGTGTGATACTGAATGATATTAAGGGTGAAATCTAAAGTCAGACAGGACTGTACACAGTCAGATCAAGTGGGGTTGTGGACTTATCTCGGATTTAAAAATAAAAATAACAGGAGCTCAGGATTCATTTCTTTATTACAAACAATTCCACCATATAAACATTTAAATCTAGAATGTGTGTGTTTAACAGCTTAATAATGTCATCACATATCACAACATATATCAGACATATAATAAAATAGCGCTGATCGTGTCCCTGTGAAGCTCAGCGTCAGTCAGGACGCTCAGCTGCTGCTGGAGATGCAGCAGCTGGACGGGTGGGCTGCCACCCGTCCCTTGAAATACGGAATTGTTATGTAATTCGGAATTAGAATTCATATAATAGTTTATTCCGTATTTCACAATCGTCCCATGCGCGTCTGTCACATACGCACACACTAGTTAAGCCTAATTATGCCTAAATAATGGTCCGCGTTAAATCGACGCAGAGCCTACGCCGTAGGGTTACGCCGTAAGGTATTCAGCGACGCGCACTGTACGGTGCGCGTGCCGCGTAACCTACGCCGTATGCTCTGCGTCGATTTAACGCGGAACCATAAATCAGCCTTGAACAGCACTGAGGGAGGAGGGAGGAGAGGGAGCGGGGCTCTTCGCACAGTGTCTTGATGATTTACAGGCTGAGCCTACCATTAGTTCTTAAACTGTAAAAAAAAAACTGGGGGAGAGAGACAAAAGCATGAGTTTGAAAAGTGGGGGGGGGACATGTCCCCCCTGTTCCCAGTGGAAATTGCGCCCTTGCGCCTCACGGCGTTTTATTTTCACTCGCTTTATTTTTTATTTCTGCAGTTTTCATTATGGACCAATCTGTGTGCTGAAATATGGAGAACACTGGAAACAGCTCCGCTCGACTCAGACAAGTGCAAATTGTACTCAGCTCCAAAACTTTATGGGCGTGTTTGCGCTGGTATATCATTAGTGCAAAATCTTTTGTGAATAGGACCTTAAAGCGGGGCAAAATGCGGGCGCAAATGCGGCGCAATTCACAGCGGTATTTGCGGGCGCAATCTATTCTTTGTGGATTTGGCCCTTAGATTAGAGCAAATATGTTGTTGCTTCAATTTTCGCACCAATGCAAACGCAGCGACGTAACTAATGTTTGCAGCGACGTAATGACGTGCCTCCCCTTAGCACCCGAGCTATGAAAAAATTAAAAAAAATTGTCAGCTGGTTCGCAAGTTGAACAAGTTGTGAATAGGCACCGGTTCAGGACCAGCTCTGGAACCGGTTTGGTGGAAAAGGCGCCACACCGAGGGTGTTTGACTGAAAAATATCCCAGCCGACCACCAGGTGGCGGTAATGCATATTTTTTGCTCTTCACAAACGGCCAGCAATCAGATGCAAAATAAGAATACCGAAAAAGAATAAAGAGAAGAAGAAACACATAAACAAGGGATGCTCCTTTTGTTTTTTGTTAGTTTTTCTTTTATAAACGTATACTGCAGTCTTACGATTGGGATTAAAACAGGGCTCTCAATTTTTTAAGTTTTCATTGAGTGAGATCGTTTTGGGTGGGGTAGTGAGCATGAGTGCACAAGGAGTAATGTCTCATGGGGGTGCAGGGGATGAAGTGCTTGAATCTGAAACTCAGACCTTACCCGGCAAAAAAATATTTTTTATTTTCTGATTGGCTGAGAAATTCTTTTCTCTGATTGGCCTATAGGTTGGATACTCAAGACAGCTGCTCTGAGCTGTATGAGCGCTCAGTCTACTGCAGCGTGGTCTGCCTTTTTGTTGGGATTTCTGTGCGGTGAAGTTAATAACTTTTCAGGGTGAGAAATGCCATGTGTGGCATGTGAGCGTGTGAATTTGGTGAAATGCGAGTCTCACACTCAATGCGGGAGACTTGAAAGCTCTGAAACCCTAGCTGGGCCTCTACGTAATCTGCCAACAAAATCTTGTCAGTCCATCTATTGTTCTTTTGTAATTTCCAACTTCATTAAATGTACTCGTAGCAACATGTCTCTGGCTCAATGCCTAAATTAATTGTGGTCACATGAGGGGCGTTTCCAGTAGCAGTCATGTAGATTTAATGTAGATTTGTGCGTGTCTCCATTACCAGGAATGGCTCTGTAAAAGTTGCCTCCAAGAGCCTTTACGGCGCGAAAACAGCCCTGTAGTAAGAGTGGTACTCAGGTTGGCCATCAGGAACATCCTGGCGGGGGGTCTCTGCTGATCAGGATTTTCTAAATTACATTCAGCACTCTCACGTGAGAGAGGGCTGCCTGCTACTAAAGTGAATATTACATTTTCAAATAGTCGAGTATTCATTTGTGTCATGTCCTTCACAAGCCTTGCACAAACTGTGGAAGATAAAGGAAGAAGATGGTTGACATTACCTTAAGGCTTAAGCCCTCGTTGGCCGCTGAAAAGTAGCAAAACATCCACCATTCGGTGACACTGCCCCCACCCGCTGTCCCTCCCTGGTATTTATATGTTCTTCTTTAGCAAATGACTTGTGAGCTATCCTGTACTTCCTGCATCGTGTTACAATAACAAATGGAAATTCCCCTCTGAGCTCTGAGCAGTTAACGACCTGTTTATCCACAATAAAATCTGCATTAACAACTTTCATAATCAACTACTTCAACTATGATGATTAATTGCTCCAGGCATCATGGAAATCTTTTTTTTAACATATATTTTTTTCTATTTCCTGTAGTTACTGTTCTTTATTTGTGGCCCTATAGTAGCCTTTACTTTGAAAGTGAGTAGACAGGAAACTTGGGTAGAGAGAGGGGGGAAAACATGCAGTAGAGAGCGGCAGGCCGGGAATCGAACCTGCACCGCCGAAAGGCGGTAGGTACTGTATATGGTCAGCCCACTGAACCATCATGGGCACTTACTCTTCGTACGTACTGTACTATCAAGAGGGTGTTGGAAGTTGGTAGACATAATGATCTTTGCATCCTGCAAACCACAGAGTGGTTTATTAAACTTTGTGTTGTACAGTTCATCGATGATTGGACCGTTCTTTACTGCAAAAAGAGCATGCTATCACTTTTCTTCTTGATGTGACCGACTGCTACTGCTTAGTGGACGAACAGATGTTGTGTAACACCAGTAGGGAGGAGAGAGCGAGTAAACGAAGAAAATGTCAATCCGTGTAAATGCATTTGAAATTCCAGATGTTATCTGGATTCATTGAAAGCCAAGCCACATTATTCTTAATTGACTGGAGATGATTGAAGATGACAGTGAGTGAATTACTCCTAAAACTGACTTTAGGATCTTCAGATTCAATTTACTTGGCCAACGTCTTTGCTGAATGGCAAGCTCTGAACACCAAATCACTTTTATCAAACTAAAATAATATTCATTCATTATTTTTCTGTACCTGCTTCAATCTTATTCCAGCTTGCAGGTTGAAGTCCATCCCAGCTGTCACTGGGAAAGTGGCGATGTACATCCCGAACTGATGACCAGTCCCTCTCAGGGTCAGGGGCAGAGACAGCCCTAAAGTCTCATACTCACTCCTTTGGTTGCTTTAGATCAGCAGTCAGAACAACGTGCATGTTTTTGAACAGGAGAGGAGAGGAGGAGAGCGTGCAAACTTCGCACATAAAAGGATCCAGCTGCAATTGGAACCAGCATTGAGGCAGCAGTAGTTATTATAAACCACCGTGCTGCTAAAAGGAATATTTGAAATCATTTGAATATATTTTTTTGCTTCTCTCACAGACACTGGCAACCTTTTTTGTCAGAAGAGTCAAAGATAAAGTACCCAAAGCATTGTGCTCCAACAGAAAAGTTATCGAGGTCATTTGTCAGTTGTTTTTTCAAAAATAAGACAGCCCTTTTATTCGTTTTAATGAATCACATCTATTTGAATTATGTTTTTTTTTTTTTCTTTTTACTTTAGTACTGAATGGTTCGGTATTGACTGACCGACTGCTTGTGCTTTTCAGTGAAAAAAGCCTGTGGTCAGAAGGTTCATCAAGTCCTTGACAAAGGTGACCATGCATTAGCATGCAGACAAAGGATGTGGATTTAATACGTCTACCGAAGGAGCAGACGGGAATCAGGGTAAGTGGCAGCAGCAGAATCAGTATCCTCAGTCAGGCATTAATCTGCTTTGAAAGGTCTGATGGGTGTTCGCACAGAAGCACTCATTTGCCACATTAACTCTGCAAAGCCGGAGCCGCTCTTCTTCCCTCTGCAGCCAAAAATGTGACTGAACGACTGCCGCTCTCATGTCGAGATCCACCAATCTTCACCTCCCCATCTGATGAGGGTTTTAAAGCTCCTTTCAGAGCAAGCTTTTCAATAACACTAGAGGACCATGGGAGTGAAAATCAGCCACAGAAAAACAGAGGCAGTGATACAGTATGTGGGCAGAGACAATAAGAGATGTCCTGCAGGATCCGTATGTCCTCTTTAAGTTAAGTTAGCTGATGAGATTCAGGTGCCTTGTTTTCTTACTACCTGACCTTTTCCTCCAACCTTTTAAGTTTTTTTTCCTCCCTTATCATCCTTATTATCATCCCAGCTTCTTCTTCAGGTTCTCAATGTTTTTCCTCGTTATTATCAGACTGGACTAGTGTGATGCCACCACATGTTCTCAGACTTTTCCCTTGTTCCAGGTTACATGACATACACTTCAACTGTTACATATTCCTATCCAGCATAATCGTGCTCTATCTCTGCCAGTACATCTGATCCCAGACGGTTCCTGTTTCCTGTTTGTTGAATTTGCTTTGCATTTATAAATAAACCACGAAAAACTGCCTGCCTAGTTTGGTCTATTCCTTTCTTCATGTCTCTGCATCTCATCAGGCAGGACATGAAAAAAGAGAAACTTTCTTAAAATGTCAGTATATGGGGGTAGAAAAGACTTTGACATAATATTATATTTGGTCATGAGTTAAAATATTTTGGTCAAGTGACCGAAAATCAGTAAAAACCCAGCAAAGAACTGGCAAATTAAACTGTTTTATTTTTTTAAGCACAAATACCAAACGGGGTCAAATCTCAACTTCATTTCTGCTACAGATTTTTCCTTTAATGTATCATGTGGCAATCCATATCCTTTGACTTGGAACTGCAAACTAAACCAGAGATGTAAAGAACTCACCACTCTGACAAAAAGAAAATCCTTCTGTGAGTTATTTATGAAAGTAATAGCCAGGCAGATTGATTATAGTTACTGTAATGCTGAGGATAAGCCCCGATGCCCTGAAATCCGGATGGGTTAAAGAGATGTCAAGAAAGTAGGACAAGAGTAAAAAAAGAGAGCAAGAAAGAGGAAGTTTAATCCATTTTTATCTCGCAATTTTCGCAGTGAGTGAGAGATCACTGGAACATAAAATGGAAAAGCTTGGAGCACTCATGAAGACAAATTTGGACTGTCAGGAATTAAGTACTATGTGTTTCACCAAGACATGGCTGCAGGAACATATTCTGGGCTCCAACGCCTCCCTGCCCTGATCTTAGATCATACAGAGAGACAGAGACTGCAAACAGAGCAAAGACGCTAAATAGAGGGGGGATACTGCCGCTTGTCAACAACAGATTGTGTAATCCTGCAACCTGGACAACCATACATTCACTTTGTGTTTATTCTCTCTTGTGAAATGGGTCTGGTGTCCTTCCCATTCACAGATATTTCCACCAGTGTAAAACATCCTGGGGCGGAGGTGGGCTTTATGCGATGACTCGTACAGGAGCGCCTAAGAGCAACTATTCAAGACAACTAAGATGGCAGCAGAATTGATACCTTGGATCAACAAGTTTTTATTGCAAAGCCAACAAGTCATTTACCAAAGTTCCTCCTCCACCGCACACCAGTATAAATGTCTTTCGTCACTAGCAGAGGTGTCAAAAGTATTCACATTCATTATTCAGGTAGAAGTATAGATACTAGAGTTTAAAAATACTCCTGTAGAAGTTGAAGTATCAACTCAAGTTTTTTACTCAAGTAAAAATATAAAAGTACTGGTTTCAAAACTACTTAAAGTATAAAAGTAAAAGTAATGTAAGGGGGGGAAAAGCCATTAAGGACAAAAGCCATTGAAAATGAATGCATCTTAGTATAATGCAAATATATTAAAGAATATGTGTACTATTGAGCATTAACATGTGTTTCAGAGAGCAGGAGATATGATGACTAGTTGCCTATAAGTATTGTAATGGTGCAAAAAGTCAAACTTCAGAGGCATTTTATCATTTATCCTAACATTTATTGGAATGTACATCCAAGTTTAGTTGCAGGAATCTGAGGGCAATGGATGTAAGAACAAAACTGGACAAGAACATCTGAAACAACCACAACCAAATTCACTCTATCCGGATGGAGCAATTTAACTGGATAGTTTTTTTTAAAGGTGACCTATTATGAAAAACACGTTTTTTCTTGTTTTAACATATATAAAGTGGTCTCCCCTCACCCTGCCAGCACAGGGGAGACAAAATACCATGAATTTCTGCAAGCTCTCTGACCCCCGCCGGCCAGAGTCCCCCAGTGTCACGTGACCTTTTTTTGAGCCATTCTGAATCTGCGCCTATGGTGACGTCACCATAGGAGCTCATTTCCATAGGTTCAGCCTCCGCTGCTGAAACCACGCCCACAACCAGCTCTCTCCGCTGCTGGAGCGGTCCTTCCTTCAGCCAGTCGGACGCGGCGCCTCAGCGCCGCGGATCCAGGTTAAATCATGCAGGTTCCCGGGTGATTTGGGAGCTGGGTCCTCGGGGGTCTGTCCCAGGCTGGACCAGCTTCACCCTACGAGATTTTCAGGCAAATCTGTCGGTTTGATCCCCGATAACGGGCGATGCGCCGCGGATGCGCTCTGGAGCCGATCAGTGCGCCCGCCGCGGGGTTGCAGCGCCCGTCGCGCAGCATCCGCCGGGCAGATCCGGCTGAAATTCCGCTGGTCGGTCCCCGGGAGTCCCTGCTAGCAGTCCAGGCCGGTTCCTGCGCACCCGGCCGGTGGGAACCGGTCATATTTCCCGGTTAAAGCCGCGGTGATGCGCGCTGATCCAGCAGCGCTGCTGGATCAGCGCTGCTCCCGGGCGCCCGGCGTGGCTCCGGGGCAGCGTTCAGACTCCGCCGGGCAGATCCAGATGAAATAGTGCATAAATGTTATTTATATACAACTCATATTTTATTTTTTTAACAATAAAGTTTCCATTTGTGAAAATTCAGTGTTGTGATCATTTACAGGCTCGGGCTGCTCTGGCGGAGCAGGTTTATTCTCCTCCCCTGCTACACGTCATTCAGGGAGCCAATCAGCACAGAGCCTCATTATCATACCCCCCCCCTTCCCTAAAAATGAGGCGCAGAAAAAGAGGTTAGAAGCGGTAAAACTAGTGACAGGGCCCACAGGATGGATTTATGATTTATGTAGAAAAAACAAGCTTTAGATTGTTTTTAAGACATTCAAGGCCTGTTTAAAATATACATTAAATGCCATAATAGGTCTCCTTTAAAGGCCGAAATGAAATAGAGTAACGAGGCTGTTTTTAAAATGTAAGGAGTAAAAAGTACAGATAATTGCGTGAAAATGTAAGGAGTAAAAGTAAAAAGTCGTCTGAAAAATAATTACTCCAGTGAAGTATAGATAACCAAAATTTCTACTTAAGTAAGGTAACGAAGTATTTGTACTTTGTTACTTGACACCTCTGGTCACTAGTCTGGTTGTACTGTAGCTCTGCCTATGTCAAAGTGTGAATTCTCTGATTGGTTGTATGTCTATCCAGTGCCGTTCAGAGACTTTTTTTCGCATAGCGGTACTGCTACCAGGAAATCCAGTTGAATCCAGACTAATTCTTTTAGATATTGGTGAAAAGAATCAGGAAAGTTCACCAGTCTAGAAATCCTGGGCATGTCATGGCAAAAGAGCATCACTGTAGCTCACCAACGTTACTCACTAATGATGCATATGACATCATCAGCTCAGTTGTTGCCCAGCAACAATTAAAATACACCAATACATTAATAGCGATCTCCTGAGAATTCAACTAAGTCTTTTTCTCTTTGGCTCTGCTACGCTTCCAATTTTCCAATTCCTTATGTCACTTTAGAACTTTTTTTTGTTAATTTTTTTCTCATTTACATGTGTAATGCAATGGAATGATCTGGATTAACTATTTTCAACTTCAATGAAATCGATTCAGTTCTGAAGGGCAGCACAGTCACCTAGTGATGGTTTGAGTCCAGGTTGGGTGGTGTTTGCGTCTTTTTCCCAATACTTGTATGACTTTTTTAATGCCAGTTTCTTCCCCTGTCCAAAAACATGCATGTTATGCTAATTAGCTCATCTTAATAACCCATAATTACCGTTGTGTGGATGGATGGAGTCAAAGTCATATCAGTGGAAACACTTGCCACATAAAATAATGTACCAAAAAAATGACAACAAAAAAAAACAACCCCTCACTTAACTCAGTAACGCAGTATTTCTACAGTAATACTATTAATGACTGAAAAAATGGGTTTTATAACAATGAAAAGACTTTTTACGGGTAACAGTTTGGCTTGTCTTATTTGAAAGAGAGCAGCCAAACAAAGCTCTGAAATAGAACAAGGGAATTTTGCAGTTTTTAGCACAGAGGGTCCCCATACACATGGAGGTTAAATCACTTGTGACTGATGCTTGTTCAGTCTCCTCCTCTGTCCCTCTCTTGTTTTCTCTATTCCGTCATTGCCGTCTTTAATGTCTCGGTTGCCTTTGCCAAGATGTACTCTCTGGTTCTGTGAGCTAGTTTCATAATTGTTAATGGATGACATAGTGCCATGAAACGATACGCAGCTGTCACAAGCGATGACAGGGACTGGAATCCAACGTGACTTTGGTTTTTGCCAGTAGAGCTGGGAGGCTGTGAGAGCTAGATGATAGTACCTACAAGCAAAAGCTGAAACTGATATTTTAACAGGGAAAACTCCATCATGCTTTAAATTAAGTGCAGTTATGTTGATTTATCTTTGTTTTATTGTGACACGGCAAAATGGTCTATATGTGGGAAAAGACCCATTTCTGAAACTTTCAAAGTTATCACCTAAAATGGAAAGCTGGAACACACACCAGCTTCAGTTTCTTTATAAAACTACAAAAACTGCATCTAAAAAAAAACAAAACAAAAAAAAACCTTGATTCTCAGTTCAGCTAATCATCAAAAGAAACCATGCAAATGCTGCAGAAAGCACTGGACTGTGGAAAATCATTACTATGCAGGATAACTAATACTCCAGTTATCCTAGAATATTAACTACCGACACATCAAAGAAGAAGCTAAGGATGTTCCTGAGGGCAAGTCTGACATTTTGCTTGCTTATAAATTCTAAAGTAAATCTTTTCTTTCTTAATTATTCCAAGAAATCCACATGTACACACAAACCCACACACCAACAGAACTGAGCAAATGATCAAAAATACAGAAAGAGGATGGGTTTCTAAGTTTCTTGCCCTCTGAAAAGAGACCAGTCTCTGTATCACCAAATAGGCCATGAGTCTGCAAATGTGCTCTGCTGACTTTACAAGGTCTGCTTATGCACATGCATGATTCATATCTGTTTTTGAAAAAAGAAGAAGCAGTTTAGCAAAGTCTGGAAAACGCTGACAGCTGCTATGACAGAATACTGTTGGCACACATGGTAGGAAACAGAAAAGTAATTATAATTGACCTCTCATTATTCGCAGTTAATTGGTGTGCAGGCTCTAGAAGCACGGCAGAGCATAGGAAACGAGAAAAGGACAGCAAATATTGTACAAGATAAGTAAAATGAGGTGGGATGCATAGAAAAAGGGTGATAAAATAAAGTGTACATTGTGTATCTTTCTGTGATGCGCTCAGCTCAGCGGAATAAAACAGACTAAATTATGAACCTGAGCAGATGCACAGAAATAGCATTTAAAGAAGGATACAAGCCCATATTGGACAGGATGGTTACAGAGTCCATTTCTGCATCAAACTTACTTAAGCTGTCACAAACATTTTGAGGCATCTAGTGTGTCCTGGAGGCTGGCCACGTCATGAAATATTCAGTATTTTTACCTGTGCTTTAAATAAAAAAAAGAACTTCATGGAGCTGGGTCAGCCATCCACTCGAGGGGATGTCTGTGCGATGGCGTGAATTTCTGAACATTTCTTTATCCACAAACAACCTCTACGCAAGGAAATTTATGAAAGCAGCTGCAAGACAGTCTTCTGTCACCTAAATCACCAACAATGTCTGAAAAGCACTTTTCCTCAATGATGTGTTTTCATCCATGTCTCCGATTTCAGTCTTTAACAGCTCTGTAGCTCTTTAACTCAGTGATAGCAGCAAAACCAAAGCTGTTTTTGTACCTCTTTGTGTTGCATGCTGGACTGAAAACCTCAGTCTAGAGGAAATCCGTGTGCAAAGATGGGAGTCATCATTTAAAATCAGTATTGCCACCTGCTGTAACTGTCTCGTACGCAGGGACGCTGGGTAAAGCTGATTAAAAACATTTAATGAACTGGTTTAAGTAATTTCACTAATTTAAATAAATAGCTCAATATAAGTGTTGATGAGCCTTTTAACACAAAGCTTTATAATTATATTTAAACTTTAAGTTCTCATTAATGATAGCTCAAAGATAAATAAAAAGATTGCACATACTTGAAATCTGACCTTTAATTAAAGTGACTGTGCTCACATGTTTTCTTTCCAGGGTCAACAATCATGTCCTTAGTTTTTAAAATGTTAATAAATATGAAATCCACATCTTTAGGTCTTGACTTTCAATATTCTTCATAAGCTATGGAGCAGGAAGTACAACGTTCAATACTCACTGGCATTTCTGTCCTCTGACCATTCTTGAAGCAGGATGTGTGAACAAGCTATGACTGAGTCCATTTTTCAGTCAGGCGGTGGGGAGCTGTCATTGTGCTCTGTGTTGCTCAGCATTTCAAGGTGAACAATAAAGGATTGATGAAGAGGAGGCAAAATAAATGTCTTTATGCTTTGCACGCACAGTGTCTGGCCTGTCGGTTATCACTATTATTGTCAGATTTGTACCTTCATATCAAAACATCTGCCGACACCATGTGGACGTCAGTGAGCCACCTGTCTTCCACGGGGCTACGGAGAGAAGGCAGCATGAGTTTAATCGTCAGCTAAGTGTAATAAAGTTTGACAGTGCTAATCAGCCAAGCCTGCTCATTAGGCATCCTGTGCAAGATTGCCACAGCCAGGGTATCTCCTCTTTGCTTTTTACTTTCATCTCTAAGCAGCAGAAGCGCAAAGCCCAGAGGTCTCCTCATTAAAAGGCTTATTGCGTTAATTCAGTTCAACATAACACACTCAGCTGGAGCTGTTCCAAAATAATCCTGCTCATTTGTGTTTGCTGCAAACAGGAATCCGACTGCTATGACCACTGGTACAGCTGAGAGGACTGCTGTTTAGCAGCGTTTGGACTCTTCAGATGATGGAGGCATCTACTCACGCTGGATGACATTCACCCACAGTAACAACCTCGCTGCCTGCAGCTGAACTGCTGTTCAGCTGTTGAGCGGTTGAACAAGCGTAGACTAAAGATTATACTGTAATCTGCTGATGACGATAGCTCAGACTGGGCTGCATTGCAGCTACATGCATATGATGTTATATAACAAACTTAAATATCATGTGTATTATTTTTTTTATATAATTTCAAAGCCATTTTAACGGAAGTAATGTGCTTACACAATGTTGCGAAATGACTCTTCACAGAAGTTTTAGATGTTACTGGAAAAAGATATCTTCTCCTCAGTGGCCACAAAAAAACAAGACCTTATTTTTTTATCAATATTCATATGTCAATCTTCTGCCATGCAAAGAAAAGAAAGACTTAATATACTCTGCATCCCATAAAAACGCATAATGAAGTCAATATCAATTTCCCATGCCACGCACTCCTGCTCAGTGTTGCAGGGAAAGACAGGATACACCCTGGACAGGACGCCAGTCCACCACAGACAGGTCACAAAGACAAATAATTCTGTATACACAGATTCACTTCAATGTTAAACTTAAAATAACCAATAAGCCTATATGTCTAGCCGATAGCATTATTGTGAAGATGTGTGGAAAGATTTGTAGGTGTAATCTGTGTAATAAGACTGAATGAACTTATACAATTGTTCAAAGGTCAGGACCTTAAAGAAAGCTGAGTCCATCTTGGCTGATCCAAGCCAAAGTCTTTTTTAATGATTTTGTCTTGTTGCCATCTGGACACAGATACAGTCTGCCAGAATACAGAACACAAACACTAAACAATTCTGTTGTTGCTGCTGCAATTGACTTTTCAAAAGACTCTTTCTTACATGTGTACCAACTGTAATATTCAGCATCACTGTATATGTTTGCATCACAGGTGGTCTCTTATTGGAATGGGAGTGTGGGTGACTGTCAGTGATTCATTTCAGCAAAGAAATGTCACAGTTTTATTAGAAAACAATGTTGAGATGTGAGACACATCATACAATGCTTATATCTTTAAGACAGTAGAGCAACACTTCAGGACCATGGACAGCTCTGTCTGTGAGTGAAAAACTGTGTTTCAAACTCTGGTATTTAATCATTTTTTAAATAAAATTATTATTGGCTAATCAATGAATCCTTATTGTATCCATATTACATTGTTAATTTGTTGAACTCCCAGACATACCAATCAGGTATGACTTTAGTGTGTACACCGACTGGCCAGTTTATTATGGAAACCTGGTATACAAACCAGATGGTGACTGCATGGGAACCATCAAGCGTGTGTGATTGCCAATGTGATTTTAGAAGTTAATACTGTATATCTTTGTAGTGAACATGGAGTGAGTTCAAATATTTTATGATACTGTTTACCATATAGATTTTGTTTTGGTGAAACATGATGCGAGGCTCTGACAAGTCTTTTGGAACATGAATGTAAAAAAATTTAATGAAATTTGTATTGTGATAATCGCTTGTGTTTGTTTCCACGTTGAAAGAATAATTATTTTAGTAACTTCCAGTTAAGTGTTCTATCTAGTTGAAAGATTTTGTGATGAAAAAATTGTAATGATAATAATAATTCATTGTACATAATAGCATATAAATGAACACCTTGAGTGCATATAAACTTAAAAGCGCTGACTCAACACAAGCCCGTTTCTTTGTTTGTGGTGGCATGAGTCAGAAAATATGCAATCAAATGAGCTTTTTTCAAATTTCCAGAATACTGTGACATTTCAGACCCAGATTGGAGTACAATTATTCACCACCAAATCTTTTTGTCCCTCACTTCACATGGTGATGCATTTTGGTGCACCTCAGTTGAGCAGTGATTTCAAAAGAGGACACTAGAACACCAGAAGATGGGTGGAGGTGAGCTGAATTGTCTGACTCAGCCTCCTGAAACTATGAACAGGGCTGTGAAGCCATGGTTGAGAGGGGAGCTTTTCCACCATATCTCTGGTATTATGACCAAAACATGTCACAGACATTTTATAAAGGCCTGGAAACTGCTGAGAAAAGAGCATGTGTTCCCTTTATGTTTTAATGCTTATCAGGTTTTCCAAATGTGCTGTCTGGTTGTTTGCCCATAATTAACGTATAATGTAAAATCAAACCCATTGTTTGAAGTGTTCCTATAAAATTACTAAAGTATTCTGTATTCCATAAACACAAAACTTTGTCATGGAGCCCAAAACTTTTCAATTTTCCGTATTAAAAATGTTTTAATGTGGAAGTGTCACATTTTGGATATGGACATGTGTTACATATATTGGGAGTACACTGATACAACTATTGTGCTTGATCTACTTAAAAAAAAAAACAAGTCAACTTTTTGCATGAGATTATTATGTAGATCAAGAAAGACTAGTCTTTGTATAAAATACTTAATTTTTTGTATGTAAATAATACATTTTGCAAGTACAGTCAACTTAATTGTGTTACGTTTATTTTTCTTTATTTATCAAAATTAAGTTGACTTTACTTGCAAATTAATTTTGTACATAATAAAAATTAAATAGTTTATACAAAGACTAGTCTTTCTTGATCTACATAAAAATCTCATGCGAAAAAGTTGCCTTAATTTTTTTTAAAGTAGATCAAGTAAGATATTTTTTACTGTGGTGTTCTACTCAAACAAATAAAGCAAGTTTCATCTAAACGTTGGTCAATCTGCCCAATAGATCAAAATTGTTAAAGGAAAAGTAAATACAACAAGACCATTGCTTGTTGTTTGTGTGTAAATGAAAAGATTGCCTGGGATTACATAAATACTGCTTGTTAAGGGGGGAAAAAAAGCACAATGTCTTGTTTTTTGAACAAATGCAGATTAAGTTCAAAACTAGATGTATTAAAGCAACACACTTCATTTTTAATTGTTAATAACACAGATTTAAATGTGTTATATTTACATGCGCTTAGATTTATTTTTTCAGTGTGGAAACTGCTTAGAAAAGAGCATTATGTTCTCTTTATGTTTTAATGCTTAACAGGTTTTCCAAATGTGCTGTCTGCATGGTTGTTTTCCCATAATTAATGTATAATGTAAAATCAAACCCATCTCATTGTTTGAAGTGTTCCTATAAAATTACACAGGAACAAAAGTATTCTGTATTCCATAAACACAAAAAATGTGTCACATTTTGGATATGGACATGTGTTACATATATTGGGAGTATACAGTGACAACAAAGTGCACCGTGAAGAGGGTCTTTAACCAACCTGATGCTGCTTGCATCCAGCCACAGATCTTGTACACGGTGGAGGTGCTGAGGAGGAAGAAGAGGCTGAAGCAGCCGATGCAGGACACCACCAGCATCATGGACATCCCGATGAAGAAGGAGGCGGCCTTGAAGGCGCTGGACGGGATGGCGGCGAACTCTGTGAAGCTGCCCTGACACGCCAGGTCTCTGGAGATTCCGTCCCCGATGCAATAGTGGAAGAGGCCGAAGTAACCGACCTGCGGCGTGTCCACGCCATCCCCGATCCAATAGGGCTGCGAGAAGATGGTCACGTTCACGATGCCGAACAGGATAGTAAAAATGGCCCAGAGAAGTCCGATGACCCGGGAGTTCCGGACGTAATTGGTCTGGTACAGTTTCGCAGCTTCTGCAGACGGTAGCATTGATGCGGCAGATCCAGGTATCATCTTATGCAATTGCAATGACTAAAAGACTGTTGAGATCTCGTTGTGCGCCGAACGAGGACCAAACATTTAGCACGTCAACGGTTTCCCACCCCTCCTTTTTCATAGAATCATAAACATTTATCAGCAGAATCGGGAGATCTATGTCCGTGCAGCTGCAACACATCTGTCGAGAGCGATCAACTCATGACGTGGCATCCCGAGATCAGGCGGCGAGGAGATGTTGAACCCTGGATGTGATGAAAACTGGGTTTCCTGCACAGCCTCCTCCTCACTTGCTCCTTCTATCCTGCAGACGTGCTCATCGCTGCCGCATTTTTCTTATCTTTTTTTTTTGGTGTCCTTGGAAAATTCACATCCACCGCAGCAGCTACAGTCTACAACATGTGATGCGCCGCGTCTCCTCCACGTCTAAGAGAGAGAGAGAGAGAGAAAAGATAACCAACCTGGCTCGATCTACGTCTCCAAACCGGGCCGAATGCAGTCAAAAAATAACCAATGCAGCTGAGCGCAATGAATCATTGAGAAAGCAGTCGCCTAGTCGGTGTCGTCAATGTGGGAATGTGTTGTTTGTGACGGGGTCGGTGATGCTGGGCGCAGCCGGTGATGCTGCGAGGAGGGAGGGAGGAGGGAGGAGGGAGGGTCGCCGCGTTCCCTACGCCGTAGGCTCTGCGTTGGTGTAACGCGGGCCATAAATCAGCCTTAACGCTGCGTCAACGTCCGAGAGAGACACGGCGATGGCTGAGAGCCAGGGGTTTTTCACGCGTGCGTCTATTTCAGTTAGATAACAGCCTTCCCCTCGATCCCATTTGGGTTTCATCGCTTTGTGCAAGGCACACTCGACAATCGGCTCCACTAGGTGCCCTGCTTTCCTACCAGGTGGTTATGTAAGACAGAGAAACAAAACTGGGAAAAAAAGCCAAAGAAGTAAATTCATAATTAAAGCTGCAAGCAGCGATGAACAGGCCCTCGCACCCTGGTGCACGTTCAGGCTGCAGTGGAAGCTTGTATGACTTGTATGTAGATTCTTCAGGCCTGGACATTTAGCGGATGACACCACCCACGACTCTCTATATCAAACCATTCAAAAGTTATGGCAGAAAGTAGGAATTATCAGATATCGACCAATCAGAAGAAGGGGAGGGGCTAATTCAGCCAATGAAGCTCAAGTACTCAAAACTAAGTCCGATGACACCACCCACGACTCTTTATGTCAAACCATTCAAAAGTTATAGCAGAAAGTAGGAACTATCAAATATGGACCAATTAGATGAAGGGGGGGGCACTTTTTGGCGTCTATCGTCGCCACGGTAACGCTTTTGACTGAGAAAAGTAATGCGCACCGTTGCAGGATCGAGACGCACATTTTGATGTATAACACACCTGGGTGCACATTACCCTTCGGGCGAAGAAGTGGCCAAAGAAATGGCATAAATTACGGCAAAATTACAGGATTAATTCAAAATGGCTGACTTCCTGTTCGGTTTCAGCCATGGCGCCAAGAGACTTTTCTTTAAGTTGCGACATGATACAGGTTTGTACCGATTTTCGTGCATGTACGTCAAACCGTATTGTGAGGCTTGAGGCACGAAGTTTTCTAGGGGGCGCTGTTGAGCCATCTTGCCACGCCCATTAATGGAAACCATTAAATAGCAAATTTTTCGCCAGGCCTGGCTTGCGTGCAAAATTTGGTGACTTTTGGGGCACGTTTAGGGGGGCAAAAAGGCCCTCATTTCGTCGGAAAAAGAAAAATAACGAGAAAAAAAAAAATTTCGTACGGATACAATAGGGCCTTGTAAGTGCTCGGCCCTAATTATCATCAAGGCTGTTTCTAGTTTTTTGTGGCCTATATGGTCCGTGAGGGTTGGTGGATCAAAGTGTGGCTTTAGGCCACTGAAAGAATCAGTTCTGAATGATACTCACGGGTTTGAAAACATTGTACTTCCACTCAAAACATCTGCTGCTCCCATTGTCATTGACTGTTGTCGTTTTGCATGTCGTTTGGATCGGCTTTGTCCACCATGATCATTTTGCTTTTGTCTACTGTCATATTTTCTCTCTTTGTGATCATTTTCACTCACGTTGTTTAGTATTGTAGAAGTTGTTTTTGCATCTCTTTATTCTCCTTTGTATCATTATAGCCATTTAACATCTGTCTTTTTTTATACATTGTGTTTTTTCTTCATTTGTTTTTATTCTTTTTAATATTTGGTGGTTTACTGTTTTTTTTGTGTCGTTTGATTTTTTTTTACTTCTTTTTGCTGCTTATATTGACTTAAGAAATGTGAACAATCACATCAAACTCAGGCCCCCTGCATACTTGGACTTCTGATCCTGTGACAGGAACACTGGTTTTCTGAAAAAAAAAAAAAAAAGGTCAAAGAAGTAAATTCATAATTATCATCAAGGCTGTTTCTAGCTTTTTGTGGCCTAAATGGTCCATGAGAGTTGGTGGATGAAGTGTGGCTTAAGCCACTGAAAGAATCAGTTCTGAATGATACTCGCAGGTTTGAAAAACATTGTACTTCCATCCAAAAGACAGATTTAATAGGGAAAGCCTTAGTGATTTCAGCAAGGCAAAGCCAAACCACAATACACATGTCCCAATGTTGTGAGTCTGTGGGGTCTGGATGGCAAATTCCACAATCTGAAGTCTGGACTTGCATTAAAGACATTTAACACGTGCAAAAATAAAATAAAAAAATAAAACATTGCATGTCCCATAATGTTAGGAAGCAGAAATGTTCCATCAAGCAAGAATTGGGAAACATTTCACAGTCAAAATAATAGTTTTCACATTTTTATCCATACTGTTTTTAAATGAAGAATTATTGCAACAGGATGTTTTCTCAAGCTTTTGCTTTTTTTTTTTGAATGACCAGCCAAAAAAGTAAGTAAAGTAGTAAGACAGTAAAAAAGTAAGACAATATCCCATTTACAAATCATTGCATTCTGTTTTCCTTTGCATTTAGCAAATGCCACCTTTTTAGAAAGACATTTTATATCCACACCACGCTGCCAGAATAACCACGGCTGTTCTTCTACTGTCGATGTTTCTTTATTGCTGTAAATCACACCTCTGTATGGCATCATTTTGTATGAAATTCACGATCCTGATTCCCCTTGCTCCCTTGGCGAGGTCGCTGCCTAATGCTAGTTTGGATTAGAGCCCTTAAGATTTACTGTTCAATACTGATTTCTGAAAGCACAAGCGGACTGAAGGTCACTGAAGGATGTATCATCAGTTGTGTCACACACTGGTTTTGCTGTATATTTTTTCTTAGTATTTGAAATGTGTTGCTGTAAGTGAGCGGATTTACAATGAACAGTGAGCATTGCGGTCCAACTACCGTTTCTCATGCATGTAGGAGCCCAATGCAGACCGTTGAATGGGTGCCAGAGAAATGTAACAGTATAATCACTTTGATGCAAGAATGTTTTGGTAGATATGTTTAAAAATCACTCATTCATGAGTTCAGGGATTTATTGAATCTGTCTGAATGGGAACAGATTGAATAAGAGACTTTGAAATGCAAACTGTATCAGAAAGGTTTAGACTCAAGTGAAAGGTTGTGAGAAATGAGAGTTGCTGGCATCATGCCCTCAGTCCATACAGCAAAAAATTAAATAAAAATGGCAAGGCAACTGCGCGGGTACAGAATCGGGGGAACCCTAGAGCGATTCCTGTTTTCAGATGTGTTCATCTGCACAACAAAAACATCACCTTCTGTTCTGCAGTTCTGCAGGCCAAACACGTCGTGCACAATACATCACAGGCATGAACCTATGAATAAACTGTACAAGGTCAGGACTTAAAAATAAGACTCTGCCCATCTTGGCTGATCTAAGCCATCCTCTTTTTAACAATTCAAGGATACTGCCATCTGCTAGAAGATACTGTTTGCCAAAATTCAGAACAAACAGACTTTAAAAAGACATTTGTCTTTGCTGCCTTCTTGAAAAAGACATTCTGATATGCAGTTTCAACCTTGTATGACCCATGATCCATGACCTACATACATTAACAGACCCAATTTTTGTCTTATTGGTCATTTTCCATCTGTCTGTAGTCTGTTGTGGGTTTTTTTTTGGGGCCATTTAACATCTGCCGCTCCCATTGTCATTGACTGTTGTCGTTTTGCATCTGTTTGGATCGGCTTTGTCCACCATGATCATCTTGCTTTTGCCTGCTGTCACATTTTCTCTCTTTGTGGTCATTTTCACTCTCAGTTTAGTATTGTAGAAGTTGTTTTTGTATCTCTTTATTGTCCTTTGCATCATTATAGCCTTTTAACATCTGTCTTTTTTTTACACATTTTGTCTTTTTTACATTTTTTTTTTTTTTAATTTTTAGTGGTTTATTGTTTTTTTGTCATCTGATTTTTCTTCACTTCTTTGTTCTGGTTATATTGACTTTAGAAATGTGATCAATCAAGTCAAACTCCGGGCCCTGCATACTTGGACTCCTGATCCTGTGACAGGAAGAGTGGTTAAAACCCACACAGCAATCTGTGCTGTGGAGAAAGAAAATAAGAAAACATGGCACACTCATTTGATGTTGCTCACTCACATAAGCAGAATAAAGCTGGGTCATAGTTTTTTGGGCCACAGCACCATCTACTGTACATCGCCGAGCACAAGAGGCACACAAAAATGCTTCCAAACAGAGTGGAGGTGTTTAAGTTCAAACCAGCATAAAAATTTCACTTTTGCAATGTAGATGGCTCGGAAATATGTTTAAGAGAGCTTGGAGACCTAAAGCACTGCTCAATAAATGGCCACCCCCCATCTCTCTCAACAGAAATATTCATGTTTCCATTACCCACTGATTAGTAGCGCCTGGCTGTTACCTGCTTTATGTACCTGCTCAATTCCTAATAAATTCTTATGGTTGTACAGACTTTCTCACAATCTGTTTTCTTTTAATTTTGAGGTTTTTTAACGAAAAATTACATGGGGAAGTAAGGCACGTGTTTTTGTTATACAGTATCTTTTATTTATTTATCATTATTTTCTTTATTAAAATCCTTTGGATGGTGGGCATCAGAGGTGTCAAAAGTATTCACATTCATTACTGAGGTAGAAGTATAGATAGTAGAGTTTAAAAATACTCCTGTAGAAGTTGAAGTATCAACTCAAGTTTTTTACTCAAGTAAAAGTATAAAAGTACTGGTTTCAAAAATACTTAAAGTATAAAAGTAAAAGTAATGTAAGGGGGAAATAAGCCATTAAGGACAAAAGCCATTGAAAATGAATGCATCTTAGTATAATGCAAATATATTAAAGAACCATATATGTGTACTATTGAGCATTAACATGCGTTTCAGGGAGCAGAAGATATGATGACTAGTTGCCTATAAGTATTGTAATGGTTCAAAAAGTCAAACTTCAGAGTCATGTTATCATTTATCCTAACCTTTATTGGAATGTACATCCAAGTTTAGTTGCAGGAATCTGACGGAACGGATGTAAGAACAAAACTGGACAAGAACATCTGAAACAACCACAACCAAATTCACTCTATCCGGATGGAGCAATTTAACTGGATAGTTTTTTTCAAAGGCCGAAATGAAATAGAGTAAACAGGCTGTTTTTAAAATGTAAGGAGTAAAAAGTACAGATAATTGCGTGAAAATGTAAGGACTAAAAGTGAAAAGTCGTCCGAAAAAGAATTACTCCAGTGAAGTATAGATATCCAAAATTTCTACTTAAGTAAGGTAACAAAGTATTTGTACTTTGTTACTTGACACCTCTGGTGGGCATGCAGCAGCAAGGAGCATGGACAAGATGGAAGGGAGCGCTGGAGAGGAAGGTGACCTGGTCTGAGTTCAGGCAGGCTGAACCCCAGCGCATCAAGTTCATGGTCCAAGCTGTCTACGATGTCTTACCCAGCCCAGCCAATCTCCATCTCTGGGGCATGGTTGCCTCTCCTGCCTGTGCGCTGTGTTCCAGGAAAGGCTCTCTGGAGCACATCCTAAGCAGCTGCTCTAAAGCCCTGGGGGAGGGCCGCTATCGTTGGCGGCATGACCAAGTGCTGAAGCCATCTTCACCATCGTGGCCAAAAGCAACAGCAGCAAGCAACAACCTGGCAAGAGGAACATTGCCTTTATCAGGGCTGGAGAGCAGCCCAAACCAGCAGCCGGCCTCCTCACCTCAACAGTTGACTGGGATCTACAAGTGGACTTGGGCAAACAGCTCAAGTTTCCAGACCACATCACAACAACGTCTTTGAGGCCAGACATCGTGCTTTCATCAGTGTCTTCAAGGCAGGTGCTACTGATAGAACTGACAGTTCCCTGGGAGGACCGAATAGAGGAGGTGAACGAGCGGGAGCGGTCGAAGTACCAGGAGCTGGTCGAGCAATGCCAAAGAAGAGGCTGGAAGGCACGCTGTGAGCCCATTGAAGTAGGCTGTAGAGGGTTTGCTGGCCGCTCGCTGTGCAAGGTGTTCACGCTACTTGGCATTACGGAGGCTGCAAAAAGGAAAGCCATCAAGTCCACCATGGAGGCAGCAGAGAGAGCCTCGAGATGACTTTGGATCAGGAGGAGCGATCTTTGGGCCAATGCTACTGGGACACAAGTCGGGGTTTGATCAACCCCGGCTGGCTCACCTGAAGGAGGGGGTATGATTGTTGAAAGACCCGAAACCCCCGATGATCTCAGGCACATCACTGATGATGTGTCCCAGTGCATCCTAGGATGTTTCTTTTAATCATGAACTAAAAACTGCACTCAACATTCCTGCTTATTTTTCCTTCACCTACTAACAAGCTCTCCACCTTTTCAGAAAAAAAACATTTAAGTCTATCCTTCAGTGACATTTAAAACAGAGCCTGGAAGATTGGATGAAGTCTCTTCTAGTACACAGAAGGGCCTCTTCATGGATATGGGTGTACGTTTTATGTTTATTTGTTTTATGTAAAGCACTTTGTGTTGCATTTTATGTATGAAAGGTGCTTTATAAATAAAGTTTGATTTGATAAACATGGACACTTGCAGCAACTTTGTTCTCATTTTATGTGATTCTTCTCTCTCAGGGGACAAGTGGGACCAAACCACACCAACAAAATGTTCCATCAGCTCAACGGAGCCAGAGCTACGCTTCACAGTGAGGGTCAGATGTTGCTCAGTGCTCATTTAAGCTTTTCTATATAGTAAGATGGTATCGAGAGTAGATGGATTGACAATGCTTTTTGTCTCAGTTTTGTATTAATATTAATGCTTTAAGTTGAAGAAAGAAAAAAAACGAACCGTTTTCAACTGTACACTTTTATTTTGAGCCTTTCCGCCCTGCCTCATCTCAGGCTTATGTTTTTGTTTGGCATTTACCCCCTGTACCAGGGACTCCACTGAAACTGGTATAACCAGGTCCAAGCTTTTAATGGATTTTAGATTTTATGTTTTCATATATTAGCAGTTTAGTCATAAAGAAAACACCCCACTGTGTCCAGAATATTGTAGTACTTCATTTGACCACCAAGGATCAGTATAATCTAACATTAGACTGCATCGCAGGAGGCAGGGACATGGAAATGTTTATTGCTTCTCTACATGCGGCTATTCAGAAATATACACTTTTCACATTAATTCAAATACTGTTTCTCCTTTATGTGCTCATTATTTTTTTTATTTTACATGAAAAAAAGCTCCTACATTTGCTGGAAGATGATTTATGATGTCATTAACCTCCTGCCATCTATAACATGATCCCACTGAGAGCCATGACCCAAATTTAAAGGCCAGTGCCTCTTATGCTCTCTACTGACTGGATGCTGGGCATATTGCTGTCCAGAGCAGTACTGGAATAGAATACAGTAAATAACTTGCTAGGATGTGTTCGTGCTGTATTTTGCAATGATAATGATTGAAAGCAAATACATTGTAGATGTTATAAACATATAATGCCCCTTTTTTCACCACTGGATACAATTTCCCTTTCACTCGATGAGATGAATGTGACATGCTTTGATTAAAATTAATGACTGCTGCTTTACGGTACCTGACTCATCTCCTTTCATGGGTTGTGTGTGTTATTTGGGGTCAGCTCTACAGATTTTGTGCCAATGTAAAGCTGTAAATCACAAATCAGTGACCCTTAAAGCGTGTTATATTGTATTAGAGAGTTCTCAGTACTATCCTGAGAGCTCAACGTAGTAATACGTAAACGGAAAAAGAAATTACTTCACAGAAATGCTCATTCTGAAATTTTCACCTTTTGATGTTTACAATAATGTCAGCATTTCTGAACTGGCAGTCACTCACAACACGAAAAGTCTATTGTCTCATGTGTCCAGTTTAATGTCACTTTGAGCCCCCATTTAATGCATTAGTTTTAACACATATCGCTCAGTTGTAACACTTTAAACCTTTGTCATGGGTCATGGGGTGCCCACCTTGCCATACCTATATTTAGTTGCTGCAACTATAAACAAACTCCCACATTTTTGAATTGAAATAAAGAAAAGCTACAGAAAAGGGAAGGATGCAAAGTGTTACGAGAGCAAATTTGGCTTGGAAATGGAGATTTAAGAGGCTGGGACAATAAAAGGGAGCAGCGCCTGTGAGAGTTGAGAAGAATGGTTGGTGGAGGATCAGAGATTTGCCTTCTTGAATTTTGGGATAAAAGATTGTATGCGTGTGTGTGTGTTTGCATGCTTGGGTGTATTTGCATGTTTGAGAGAGAAAAAGAGAGTGAATGCCAACGAGAGAAAGCCTGGTAGTGTTGAGATAAGCCTGGGTCGTTGGGAGGTTGTTGTTCTCGGAGCAGGCTGTATGCTGTGTCCGTGTGCGTTTGTGTGATTGTCTTTTTATGTGCACATGATGGTTGCAACTAGTTGTTGAGTGCTGATCTGGGAACGCAAACAGTCATTTCTGAAATGTCGACCCACAATGGCGCCATTCTCGATAAGCGTCTTCTTCTCCGTCTGTCCGGCAGTCTGTTGCTTTCTCTCCATTTCCCAGAAGCAGCTTCTTCTCTAAGAATGTAGCGATTATACGTTCAAAAAAGTTTGTCTGCTGTTGTTTACTTGATACTTTTTTAATGTAGCTGCAAGTGTTTCTTATCACTGTCATGCGGGGTCTAAGTTAATGATCGGTTGTTGACACGCTGTAATCAGTAATAGGAGGCCCACAGCGTTACACAACACATTGCATGTGTGAAGACTAAATTTGGGGTCTGTGTTTGGAGGACGGTTACGTGCATGTGGCTATTTGATGATCTTTATTTAAGTTGTTTGCAGAAGCCTTTGCTGTACAAGCCGTTCGAAATTTTCTTGGATTAATGGTTTAACCGTATAACACCAAATGTGTCATATTCATTACATTAATCCCTGAGTGCTCTGTGTGGCATAATGATGAAAACATTAAAAAATCTAAAATAAATTTTAAAAAATCCCAGAGTATTCAGAATGATACAAAAAAAAATACAATTTAAAAGTAAAATTTGCATATGTTTTTAATTTCAATAGATAATAAATCACTTTAAATAAATAAAAATAGGATTTTCTGTGCATTATTTCATGTGTCAGGCAATTAAGAGATATTGTTTGGAATCCATAATTTTTCAAAATGTATATGGTTCAGTTGAGAAGACACCAACGTATTAACCCAAAAGCTCATTTAGCATTGGTGTTAACAAAGAATTGCTTTGATAAAAGATAATCAATTGTTACCATGACAATGCCTTAAATAGCACGTAATCAAGTTATCAAATTGGACTCATATGTGAATAAGGAATCCATATTAGCGGTAAACACAGAAAAAGTCATCTTTTTATCTTTTTTGTCTCGTCCACCCAAGACCATTCTCTGATACCATCACCCTCTGTGCCTTGTTTCTCATTCTATCACGTCACAACTGTCTCTGTGTTTTTGAAGCACAATTACCACCAGCATGTGGAGTGTGCTCCCGTAGCTTCAGTGACTCAAAGGGCCAGTTGGATTCTTAGGAAGTTTACAGACTTGTTTTGTTTCTATTTCCAAGTTGAACCTCAGTGTTGTCAGTTGTAGAAGTCACCCCCACTGTTTCACACAAACACTCCCTTACAGGCTGTTTACCATCACAATGCTGACACTGGCACTTTCCCTCATTGTCAAGAGGACTCATATTTTTGTATTTTCATTGTAATCACACAGCACTGTTTTTACATTTCCGCAGTGCCCTTGGTTTCCCCCACTGGGGCTTTTCATAAACACAACTGCAGATCAAACTGTGCTGCTGCCAACACTTTGCATCCCCGAGCCACTGAGAATAAAAAAAAACAAGAAAAAAAACAGCAAGCCAACAAAAGATAAAACGCCCGAATGAAAGCTGGAGAGGGAGCAAAATCAACACAATGAGAGGGTTTGTTTAATGGTGGTGGTGGGGTGAGTGTTGTTTGATATGGGTTGGCTTCAGAGCGTGTTTGTCATGCAAGGGGAACGTGTGTGGTTGTGTATGTCTACGCATCTTTCAATGCTTGAATATGTCCTAGCCATCTGCAGTTTAGCAGAATTATCTGATTGTCTCGTTAGCATCTTGAATAGAAAATTGAATTTTATGAACCTTCAGACCTTCAGAGAGTGAAGGTTTATATTTTATATACACTTTCTTGTTAATATTTACCAGATTTTTGTGCCGGAGGCAGGTGAGTATTGTGATAGATATGCTACTTCAGCTCTGTTTCAGTCTTTAGTGAGGTGATATTAGCATGCTTTTCCATGCTTCTCTGCTTTTCTGTCTACAGTGTCATCATGGATGGCTTATCATCTCAGACATGCCTGCAGGCTCAAGACATGAGCTGCACATATGTATCGGTATTCCTGCACCGAAAATACTTGGTTTTTAGGATGCTGACGGCACTTCCTTCTTGAGTTTCTAATTCTTTTTTTCCAATTGTAGCTCTCTATGACATCATAGAGGGCAACATTTCCTTGTATGGTCATGTTCTCCAGCTAGTGTGCATCCACAAGAGCAAGACGTTTTCATTAAAAAATGGAAGTTTATGACTGTGCTGGAAGGATTGTATATGTTTTCTATCCTGGTGCATCTGCCAGTACTCTGTCTCTCTATCTCTCTCTCTCTCTTCAAAATACTGTTCTTTTGTTTCCAAGATGTCTTCAAGGAGATGTGTTTTTCCTCGTGAGGAACCACGGCTCGGTGGAGTACAGTTTGTTATTCCAGTGATGGCGTAAATGCCTTTGTCTTTGTCCTTTTTCTTTTTTTTTTATGTGACACTTCACAGAAGAGTGCTCTATGAATAAAGCCCAGTATACTGCTGGATTTGCAGAAAGACTAAAGTCTGAAAGTCGGTGCTGTTCCAGAACGAGAAGCTCATGAGTTACAGCCTCTGTTACAGCCTCTGTTACAGCCAGAGTTACAGCCAGAGTTACAGCCTCTGTTACAGCTTTGGCCACCAATTTCAACTGTATAGCAAATGTAGTATAATGTTAAGTATCGGTAGAGATAAAGATTAAAGAGCTGGATCTGCTCAGACTTTTAGTCCATGACGTTCCAACAGAAGTCTGAATGTGTTACTGAGGGAAATGTTCACACAAGGTTGTGCCATGTTCACATTTAAGAAGTGATGAGCAATTTAGTAATAAAATACTTGTTTTCTGTTTGTTTTTTTAAGCAATATGTCCCCTTTAAATATATCCATGCTACAACACGTGCCACTTTGTTGTGAGTTAAGTGTTAATGAATCCTTGATAGGATTTATGGGATATGTGGGTGGTGAGTGTGTTTTCCCAGAATTTCTTCCTCCTCCTTACCAAAGTGTTTACACTGCCCTCATTAAACCGATAACACCGAGTCATTCTCATGGGCCATGTGTGTGTGTGTGTGTGTACAGGAACATCTAATTTAGCTCAGCCAAAAACACATGTACGTCTGGCAAAAACAAGCATGGTGAGTGTAAAGGTGTCCTGGTTAAAGTTTCGCTCTTTGTGTGGGACGTGTATAAAAATATGCCCACTAACCCGGTTTTTAATGCCTCCACACACAGTGATATCACATGTTAGGAGGAAACAGAAAAGGCTTGTCATAAAGCCGGTCAAAATGATCCTCTGTCAGGAAAATGGCCTTCCTTTCTCTTAATTTTAATATCTGGGAAGAATTTATTTTATAATCAGCAAGTGTATGTCCCATGACGAGCCACTAGATGGCAACCTGATAAAAGCCTTGGTAATCTGTGCAATTCTGGTTTGTTGGCAGAGTACGAGAAGCTTATAAAGTAAGAACCATGAGTGTAGACAAGATTTTCTTCTTTTCTTTTTGCTTTTAAAACTTTGATGCATCAAGCTGTGTCAGTTTAATGTATGAAGCTACAATTGTCTTTCTGTACCTTTCTTTCAGCAGATCCCACTCCCAAGACTTACTTGTTTGCTATTTAGGTGGAACTAATGCTATTTAATACCTTTTGCTGGATTTAGGCAATTCATAAGCTTTTCCCACAATTCCTATATTTTCTTTTTTGTAGTTTAACAGAACCGGTGATTAAACAACACTCAGCTAAAGACAAAAAAATCCAATCATATGTTTGATTAAATGAGATTGAGATGCATTTGGGCAGCATGGTGGCTGTGGTGGTTAGTACTGTTGCCACACAGCCAGAAGCGTCCTCGTACAAATCCTGGCAGGGGCCTTTTTGTGTTGAGTTTGTATGTTCTGCCTGTGCTTGCATGGTTTTTCTCTGGGTTCTCCAGCTTCCTCCCACAGTTCAAAAACATGCATGTCAGGTTGTTTGGTGATTCCAAATGGCAAACAAGTGTGAATGTGTCTATGCTCTGGCGACCCGTCCAGGCTGCACCCCTGACTTCCTGCTGAAGAGCTGGGACGGGCTCCAGCAGATTCCTGCGACCCTAAAATATAGATGATGAATGGAGAAAAGAAAGAAAGAAAGAAATGAGCCTAAAAAGAAAGAAAGAAAGAAAGAAAGACAGAAGAAGAAAGAAAGAAAGAAAGAAAGAAAGAAAGAAATGAGCCTAAAAAGAAAGAAAGAAAAAAAGAAATGAGCCTAAAAAGAAAGAAAGAAAGAAAGAAAGAAAGAAAGAAAGAAAGAAAGAAAGAAAGAAAGAAAGTAAGAAAGAAAGAAAGAAAGAAAGAAAGAAAGAAATGAGCCTAAAAAGAAAGAAAGAAAAAAAGAAATGAGCCTAAAAAGAAAGAAAGAAAAAAAGAAATGAGCCTAAAAAGAAAGAAAGAAAGAAAGAAAGAAAGAAAGAAAGAAAGAAAGAAAGAAAGAAAGAAAGAAATGAGCCTAAAAAGAAAGAAAGAAAGAAAGACAGAAAGAAAGAAATGAGCCTAAAAAGAAAGAAAGAAAGAAAGAAATGAGCCTAAAAAGAAAGAAAGAAAAAAGAAAGTAAGAAGACAGAAAGAAAGACAGAAAGAAAGAAATGAGCCTAAAAAGAAAGAAAGAAAAAAGAAATGAGCCTAAAAAGAAAGAAAGAAAGAAAGAAAGAAAGAAAGAAAGAAAGAAAGAAAGAAAGAAAGAAAGAAAGAAAGAAAGAAAGAAAGAAAGAAAGAAAGAAAGAGAGGAAGGAGGGAGGGGAGGGAGGGAGGGAGGGAGGGAGGGAGGGGAGGGAAGGAAGGAAGGAAGGAAGGAAGGAAGGAAGGAAGGAAGGAAGGAAGGAAGGAAGGAAGGAAGGAAGGAAGGAAGGAAGGAAGGAAGGAAGGAAGGAAGGAAGGAAGGAAGGAAGGAAGGAAGGAAGGAAGGATAAATTCCCGTTGATGACGTTTTTGTATTGGTATTTTTTTTATCGTTATCGGGATAAATGCCAGAAATTATCCCGCCCATCCCTACTTTTAAGTGCCACCAGTTTCTATAATTATGATCACTTCCTGTCCAATAAGGAGTATGGATCTACCTGACATAATCTGTGCGCAAATTGTTTGAATCTTTTGTCAGTGTCTACATACCATCTGGAAAACTCCCCAAATAAGTGCATGGAGGTATAGGAATGTTAAAATGGGGAGTCTCGTCCACATTTCCCTGACATGTCTGTGACAAACAGATAAGCTCTTGAGCATCGAAGGTCTTTTGTTGAGACCCTGTAATGAGGGGAGGCCTGCGTGTATCTGTGAATGTGTGTCGGCACATGTGTATTTATTTAATGTTTGGCTTCGCGAGACGGGCAGGGTCTGTTTCACAAAGTTTGCTGTGCGTGACTGAATAACAGAGGAGCACCAGCAGCAGCAGCCAGCTCGTGTACACCGACGCACAAAAGCAGCATGTGTGACAAGAAAAGGTGTCGCTACACCCCGGCCAGATCACCTGCATACTTCAGCGGCCGTCCTTTTCCCCTCCTGAACCACTGGTCCCAGCCACCGGCCAGTTGGCTCCCAACCTGCCTCCGTCATCTGAGAGTTTCCGTCCACACATCCTTCTCGCTCCCTCTCCTCCTTCCCCTCCGCTCAATCGCACCACACCGGTTCCCTTTTCTTAGCAAACCTCTCTCTCATCCATTATTGAGGCTTGTTTTTTTTTTGCTTGAGTCTCTGAATAAAGGATAGGAACAGATCTGTTTGAATCTTTAAAGCGCCACATAAAAAATGTATCATCAGTCATTTTCTCTACGATAGGAACTTGTAAACTTTTAGCAGGACAAGTCAAGTCACGAGATGACGAGAGACGGGGAGGGAAAAGGTGGAGCTGAACCCTGCGGCCGGCAGTTCAACAATTGGAAAACCAATATTCATAAATCAGTTTTTCTATTTTTCTGCAATGGCCCTGACATACAACATTTTTTATGCTTTCCCTAAAAAAGATGGAGGAGTTCAAAGGAACCTTCAGCAGAAAAAAGACATATTATTCTTTTATTTACTTTGTTGATTTGCTGTGTTTGACTTCCTTTTTGTCTTCTGCTCAAATACGTGTTTAAATGTTTTAGGCTCAATGACGCTTTGCATCCGAAAGAAAAAAGAAGATGAAGTCGACGGTGTATTGCTCTAAAGCGCAGTGCTACTGATGGCGTCTGGATGCAGGATTTCAGTCGAGTTCTAAACATTCATTTTTATCCTAAAAGATTAAGTCAATCAAAGTTTCCAATGAGTCATTAAAGTGTGATTCAGTCTTCTGAACAGTCTGCATGTGGCCCTTTTAAAAATAACTCTACAGTTAAATTAATATCTTTCCTCAAAAGTATACGTACCGTCTGTTGTTTCTGTTTACTTTCAAGTAGGGATGGGTGATATTTTACCGTTCACGATAAACCGTCAAAACAATTCCCCACGGTAAGAATTTGTCATCTCGTGGTAAAAATGATAAATTCCCGTTGATGATGTTTTTGTGTAAAGCTGATTTATGAAGGAAGGAAGGAAGGAAGGAAGGAAGGAAGGAAGGAAGGAAGGAAGGAAGGAAGGAAGGAAGGGAAGGAAGGAAGGAAGGAAGGAAGGAAGGAAGGAAGGAAGGAAGGAAGGAAGGATAAATTCCCGTTGATGACTTTTTTTGTATTGGTATTTTTTTTTATCGTTATCGGGATAAATGCCAGAAATTAATCGTGATAAATCTTTTAGTCCATACCGCCCATCCCTACTTTCAAGTGCCACCAGTTTCTATAATTATGACCACTTCCTGTCCAATAAGGAGTACAATACTAAAAACCATTGAATGCTTTAAAGAGGGGAGTAACAAAAGGTCATGACTTTTAGTCGTTTGTATCTGCAGGAATGACATTTAGCACTTCTCTAGAGCAAAACTTCTTACAAATACAATGAATCACTCAAGGTCATAATTTTATAAAGCATTCATGACCCTTTAAAAAGGAGAAATTCTGATTGCTTGGCACAGAGGAAACCTTGCAAAAGGTTGGCTGTTAAACATCTGCGAGGGACGACGGAGGTAAGAAAAAGGATAAAGCTCAATAAAGTCTGACACTGGACTTAAAAGTTCAGCGGTTCTGTAAGGATGTGATTAAGCTTCCTGGCTGTCAGGCTGGGGTTGTTTATGTGTTTTGTGTTGCACTGAGTACTTTTCAGACCAAGCTTTTGTTCAAGCTTTGTCATTCTTGTCAATAAATGTTTTCACACCCAATTGGCAAGTTTTTTGCTTAAAATAAGATTTAGTATAATATTGGGCTTATTTCTAGAGGGGCTGTTTTTGGAGGAGGACTAGAACTACAGTCAGTGGAGGTTTGCATGTGTGGAAAACTGCCTCTACTTTGACGATCACTGGATGGGTAATTTAATCCGTGTCACTTTTTTTTCAGCCACAAAAAAAAAAAATTGACCAGAGAAATGAAGAGCAGAAGGTAATACATAACAAAGTTATAGTGCTAGCAGCTTTTAAAAAAATTATAACAAAGGCCCATGGATACACAGGTTGATCTGTTATAATACTGTTATGAGATCAAAAATATCATACATTTTATTTCCCTGAGGGGGAAATAAAAAAAAAACTAGTCTGTCTACCTACGATCTTCCTCTCTTTTTCCAGACATTACTGTGTACTTTTGAAGACTAGAGGTGCACAGACTTTTGCAGTCTTCAAAAGTACGTAAAGAAAATACATTAGACTGGCTCTCTTAAACCTGAAAAAAAAACAATCCTAATTGATGCTGCTGCAAACATCTGTATCAGACTGTCTGCAAATGGTTTAGTTCTGGTGCTCATTCAAAAAATAGCCAACTATGTAGCCAATCAGTCAATTCACGTTTAATATAAGAAGTCAGTAGGTTTACATGATGTTTGAAAAAAAGCTTTTAATCTGTTTTGTACTTACTCGAATTTAGTGAAGGTATGCTTTGGTGACTCTTAACAGAGGGCCAGTTTTTGTTGTTATTGGCCTGTCTAATGTTGGTTGTCTTTATTGCATGTTTGCACTCAGTTGCCTTGGCAAGCTTATCATGGATTGCCATCCATCCATCCATCAGGGGGGAGTGATGTAGTCCAGAGGAAGGACAGGGACAGGGAGGGGCTGACTGCTCTAGTTTCCGGAGTCAAACTGACGACAGTTTTGCCACAGGCCATGGCTGGTTGTGACATTCAGGAGGATCCATTAAGGGGCCGGAGTTAATCTATAACAGCGTCTCGCTGCGAACCCCATTTTACCAGAAGCGTCAAAAGCAATGGCGTTGAAAGACACAAAAGAATGTGGTGCACAGTCTGGCTTACAAGCTAACCGAGTGGACAAACAATCAATCAACAAAGCGACGAGATAAAGAAATCACTGTTCTCTCTCAGCTACACCTGCAGGTTGCTTGACGCTCTCAATAATTTACCAGGTCTGAGAGGGTATTTCTTCTCTCCAAAGTCAAGCATTTTACAGTGTGTAGAAGGCAGGTGTTTCATTTCTGGCTATCTGTACGCACACAATATGCAGAATGTATAGCCCGCAGCAACGGACAGAAATAGAACCAACAGCCTGGCAATGAGGTGTCAAGAGACGAGGGGCAAGAGGTTCAGATGAAGAGGAGGAGCTGTTCAGACCCAGCAAAAGAAAGAGGGAGTGAACCACTGAAATTCCTTGATAACACCAGGAGAGAAACCAGAGAACATACATAATCATATCTAACAAAAGGTGACTGTCTTCTGTCTTCATCTTAACGTTATTCCGTTTCTCCTCTGATAGTGATGAAGTTCTAATAAGGAATTGATTTTTTTTTTAGGGAGACTGAGAGCTGTAAAAGGGTGACCCTGTGACCTCATTGCTCATTGTAGGTGCAGCAGGAGATGGTCCTCATCTATGGGAATCGATGCAGCGATGCAGCTTCATAACCACCCGCGGCCGAGTTCAATGTGTCATCAGCGTGTCATCAAGCATACATCTCTGTCAGGAATGACAGGATCTCCCCCACCTGCCCCCCCCCCCCCCCCACCCTTGGATGAGAGTGTAGAGCAGGGGTCGGCAACCCAAAATGTTGAAAGAGCCATATTGGACTAAAAACACAAAAAACTAATATGTCTGGAGCCGCAATGAATGAAAAATGAAAAGTCTTGTATCAGCCTTAGAATGAAGACAACACATGCTGCATTTTTCTATATTAGTTATAACTTGGGGAAGAAAAAAGTCGAAATGTCGAGAAAAAAGGCGAAATGTCAAGATTAATTTTGAAGTACAATCTTGAGAAAAAAGTCGAAATGTCAAGAAAAAAGTCGAAATGTTGAGAAAAAAGTCAAAATTTTGGGAAAAAAGTCGAAATGTCAAGAAAAAAGTCAAAATGTTGAGAAAAAAGCTGGAATGTCGAGAAAAAAGTCGAAATGTCGAGAAAAAAGTCAAAATGTTGAGAAAAAAGCTGGAATGTCAAGAAAAAAGTCAAAATGTTGAGAAAAAAGTCAAAATTTCGAGAAAAAAGTTAAAAAGTCGAAATGTCGAGATTAAAAAGAAGAAAGAAAAGAAGAAAGAAAAAAAGAGAAATAAAGGAAAAAAAGAAGAAAAAAGGAAAAAAAAGAAAAAATTAAGAAAAAAAAGGAAAAAAAAAGGTCAAACATTTTTGAAAAAGCTCCAGGAGCCACTAGGGCGGCGCTACAGAGCCGCATGCGGCTCTAGAGCCGCGGGTTGCCGACCCCTGGTGTAGAGGGACTCATGTCCCTCAGCTCTGAAAGATGCCTCAGTCTCCATCAGTCCAGACGCTGAAGAGAGATGCCTCAGTCTCCATCAGTCCAGACGCTGAAGAGCTGACCCTTTGTGAAACTTCATCCAAATGGCCTCATCTATCTGTCAGTGAATAAGAAAGGAGGTAACGGAGGAGTAGGGGGGGGGGTATCGGAGTCAGCAGCCAATCTACCATCTCTTCTCAGATGCATAATTCAGTGTTTCTCTCACAACAGCCTGAGCTTCGGAGGGCTCAGTTCCCCCAGCCATGCGGCCAGCAGTCTGCTAATATGAAGGAAGCTCGCTCTGTTGTTCCTTCAGGCTTTCTGGCTCTACACACTCTCATACATGTATGATTTATTCAGCCTGTTCATCCGTGGCGCGAGACTCGGACCCCAGTGGACAAGTTAGGAAACATTTTTGTCCTTGGCAGAGGAAGTGTGTCGGCATCACTGTGGGTTGTCAGAGTGACACAGGAGTAGCTTAACCTCCCGCTGGTGGTTAGTTTTACCATTCCTTCCCAGAGGCCTGCTGCTGGGCCAGTGTACAACAACCCTGCTCTGGCATCCAGCAACCGGAGAAGGAGGCGCAGGGCAACACTTCCTGTTTGTCACAATCTTTATTCTCTTTTTATGCTCAGCTAAAAAAAAAAAACATTTCACTGTGCCATAACTTAATTTACAAAGGTGAACCCAAACATACAAATATAATAGCTTCCATAAATTGTGAGAGGGTGAAGAGGGTTTGTGGTTAGCAGCCAGATGCTGCAGTCGTTTAAAGGTGATTTAATCGAATATCAGTCTTCTAGCAGCAAATGTGAAGCAGTTAAAGTTTGGTTGAAACTGGGTCTCGTACCCTGGACAATCATCTGAAGAACACCGGCAAATCTTTAAGACAATCAATGGCAGAGAAAGAAAATAATTAAGCCCCGTACACACGTAGCTGGGTATCTGCTAAACCGAAGATATTTTCCTACGTTTGGACCTGTCATCCGCATGAAAACGCAAATAAACAAATGTTTAAAAAACTCTGGGCAAAGTGAAGATTTTTGAAAACTCAGTTTATGTAGATGCTTGTAGACAGAGACAACCGGAGTTTTGCGTTTTCGAACGTCACATTATGCTCCAAAACAACAGCGAATCTGCTCTGAGTCTGACGTCTAACGTGCGACCTTTGTTTACTACAGAACTACAGATGATCCACCATCTGTTCTCCAAGCTATTTATTAAATAAATGGTCTCTGCTCTTGACCACCGTTTACTGCGTTACACCGACACAGAGCCTACGCCGTAGGGTACGCGGCGACGCGCATCGTACCCTACGCCGTAGGGCTGCGTCGATTTAACGCGGCAGCTCCGTGGCGGGACACGGGGGAACTCGGGCTCGTTACCGAGAAGGAGACGCGGCTCCCGGGGAGCTGCACCGCGGAGGCAGGCCCGAAGGCCGGAAGAACAGATGATCTACAGGTTTGGAATGCTTATGAATGTGGTCGAAAACGCAGATCTTCGGTTATGTGTGGAAGGTTTTTTTTTGTGTGTACATAGCCAAGATTCAGAAATGGGTTAGTCAAAGTCTGGACCTCAACCCAACTGAAATAATCTGCTGGGACCTGTGCAGAAGGAAATACCCAAAAGCCTCAATGAACTAAGCAATGTTGTAAAAAAAAAAAAAAAAAAAAACCTTCCCAACAATACGAGACTGATAAAGTCATTCAAGAAATGACTTCTTCAGGCTGCTAAAGCTAAAGATGGTCTACAAAATTTTAAATCATGGGGGGGCTCTTAGTAATCTCACATAACCTCAGGACCGCAGAGAACGTTGATATTTTTAAAAGGAGGCTCAAGACACACCTTTTTAGCTTGGCTTTTATCTGATCTCATTTACCTAGTCTTTTCAGCTATTTATTGTATTTATTGTATTTACTTTTTTAGCTTTTTTATTATCTTTAAACCTTTAATCCATTTTAGTGACTTTGTATTTTATGTTATTTATTATTCATCTTAAGTTTTGTATAGATTTCTCTAAAATTTTACACTTTTTAGGCATTTTTTACTTTCTTTTAATCTTTTAGTTTTTAGCTCCAGTGTTTCCTCAGGGTGGTCGTCCACACTGGGAGGTGTGTCTGCTCCGCCCATGGGGGTGTCGTCATGGGGATCCCTCAGGCCTGGGTAGCTGGGGGAGGGACTCCACCTTCTGTGTGGGGTCTGTCCTGGTCTGTCCGGGTTGGGGGGGTCTCTGTGGCGATGCTCCCTGTGGTCGTGGTCGGTGGAGCCTCTCGGTGTGGACGGCCACCCATAGGTAGTGTTTTCCTCACCTGGATCGTTAGTGCTAAGCCATGTCACCAGTCCACTTACTGTGTGTGTGTGTGTGTGTGTGTGTGTGTGGGCGTGTGAGTGTATGCACATGTGTATGAGTGTGAGTGAGTGTGTGTGTATGCGTGGGGGGTGGGGTCGTATGGGATGTTTTAAATTGTACTTTTGATTGTTATTTTATTTTGTATGTAAAGCACCATGAGTTGCATTTACACTGCATGAGTTGGTGCTATATAAATAAATAAAGTTTAAGTTTAAGTTTATAACTTTGCTCTTTTCTGCTTTATTTTTGTTCAGTAAATATTACTATAGTGTTAAAAAAGAAAGTCATGTGATGTGGGCGTTTATACCTAATAGTAAGACCCACAATGATCAGAAGATTGTTGTATGTTCTTACACAACAAAACAGTGAAGGAGAGGGTCCCTTCGGTTTCACCAGCGTGAGGAAAAGGAAACCACTGGACTGGTTTTCATTTGAAAGAAATGATTGAAGTCTGTAACAACAGCAGGAATGATATTAAACTGTGCAGATGAGTTTGTCTGCTGTTTTATTGCACTGGCGAGGAGGAGCGTCCGTCAAGTATGAGCCATCGTTTTCCGAGGCAAAGCTCGTAAACCACAGCACATTCAAGCCTGATCATTAAGGGACCAATGCACGATTAGTGGTTGAGTTAAAAGACAAGCCTGAATCATGACAGCCTCTTTTCTCCTGTTTGACCATTATTTTAACTACACTCGTCTTTGTTCAATTTATTAAATCCACTAAAGACACTTACATAGACTTTGTATTTTCTTTTTTAAAAACGTACCTGGACAGTTTTATTTATTCATTAATTTATTGCAACAACAGATCATACTGGCTTCAATTTGGGTTAATTCTCCAGAATCGTTTTGTAAGACTTGCATCTCGATCTGTCTGGGATGCTACTACTGCTGCTCCCTTATTTAAAAATCTACAGATCCTTACTATTTATGACATCAACAGTTACCAAATATGCATTTTTCTTTACAAGATATTTTCCTCAGAAGGAAATGTTCCTGAGCACTTTAGGTCATACTTCGCTACAAACTCTCAATTTCATTCTTACTCAACACGGCAGGCCCTCGCCCTACATCTGCCTAAATGTCTGGAATCTAGAAAATAATTTTTGTTTAGATTTAGAGGTGTCAAAGTCTGGAATAGTTGGTACCATATTGCAAACAATTGTAGGTCCCTATCCATTTTCAAAAGTCGCTCAAGAGAGCATTTAATTCAACAATGTAGTCAAGAAAGCTCTTGCTTTTCCCACTGTTAATGTTTCTTTTGTACTTCATATTCTGTGTTGCCATTTGTTCAGCATAATATTCATAATTTCATGATCATGTGATCATAGGTCTACAGTCATTTTTATTTTCATTCATGTTCTGCATGCAATTTTTATGATGTATTATTTATTTTTATTTTATGATTTTGTATCCTCATAACTTTATTGTTAAATGTTATTAGGTGGGGGCTCCTCATAAGCCTACAGGCTTGCTCGCTCCTCCCTGCACAGTTTCTTTTAACTGCACTTATTTGTGTGATGTTATGCTAAACTAAACTTTGAATCATTTCAGCAGAAAGTTACGAGTTGCTGTTATCTGAACTGCTTTTCTTAACTTCATGCATCCATGTCCTGCTCGAGGTCAAACTTCCTGTTGTGACGTCAACAACAGTAATGACACGCAGTAATGGCTTGTTAAATAACTGGCATACATGCTGGCGAGCAGAGGTGCAGTTGGGGTGAACGGGCCCAGTCTGGCTCTGTGACAGCAGCAGCTCAGACTCAGGACCATAATCCATCCGTTTCTGCCGGTGATGAGATCTCCCTTCCCAATTCACGACTGGAATGACTTTTTAATTGCATGGAAGGTTTCCACGCCGGTCCCAACAAACGGGCTGAATCTCATCACTGTTATCGCTCTGTCTCTGGATCTGTCTTCCTAAAATGCTCAGGGAGCAGAGTAATTATGGGCAAACTCATTACTTGTTTTTAATTATTGTCACAGGCATGTTTACCTAATCTAAATGTTCTTGCTTTATTGTCTTGATGGAATGACCCATTTGATCGTGGCACCAGTTATTGATTTCACTTAAATGAAGTATTATGTTTGCTAAGATCTCTTCTCACCAACCCCAAAAGACCTAAATAAAGGACGACGGACCACGTCAAGTAAATGATTCATTCAGTTATATGCAGAGGTATAAAATCCACAAATGTGTAAACCACCTTTAGAAACTGGGGTCATTAGATGTACCTGTAGATGCATGAACGCCACACAGTGTAGGTTAAACAAGGCTTTGTTTTGCAGAGGATGTCGCTGAGCTGCCATCGTATAACTTGGTCATTAACTGGAAGTCATTAGCAACTTGTTTAATTGAACTCATTTACAGGCTGTGATAATCTGCCGAGGTGACCTTGATTCAGCGTCTGTGTGATGTTTATGCCAGTGAAGCAGAGGGTGTCTCTCTCCGTAAACCATCACCAGCACAAAAATGCCGTTAAGCCCATGTTTAGCCATAAAGTCTCCACTTCATTAGTCATAATTACCTTTGCTGTTGTTGAAAAGAGGTGATGAGTTTTTCGTGCTCAATTTAGACTAACGCCAGAAGAGCAAAAACTCATCAGCGGAGGAGCTGAAGGAGCCTAGCACTTAAATCTCAATTCTCATCTCGTTTGCTTTTCCTTTACTCTTTTCTTTGCTCACTGTACTCCCACCCCTGCCTGTCAGCAGAGACGCTGCAAAATCTGAAATGCTTGAGCGGGACAAGTAGCAAGTGCATCATGGAGGGGAGGAGAGAGGGTGTTAGTGGGAGCTTGTTTGACTGATGGATTAATGAGGCATGGCCTTGTCTCTGTGGGGTGTGGACTGGTATGGGGGTTGTATATTTGTCTGTCGGTCTATTTCTCATGTGGTAACAGGACTTCTCTTACACTTCATTCTGTAAAGTCCCAATTATTTGAAATTATCACTTCTCGGCTCTGTCGGTTTTGTCGGTTTTGTGTGTTGTTTGTGTTTTTTTGTTGCAGATTTCCAGTGCTTGACGTGTGTCTCCGTGTGTTCCTGCTTCCTGGATTGGCAGTGGATGTCGTCACCCCCCCCCCCCCCCCCCCCCCCAAAAAAAAAAAAAAAAAAAAATCACTGGGTTTGTATGTGTATATTTATGTATGTGTATGCATATGTATGCGTATATATATGTATATATATTAAATATAGTAATAATGCACATATATATGCCTTTCGTTTCTACCGTCATGGCATCAATCATTAATATGTGTGCAGACAAGGTATAAAAAAAAAAAAAAAAGAAATGATCACTTATTAAAATGTCATATTAGAAATAATATAGTAATATCAATATACATTTTAATGCACATCAAACCACAAAGCCAGCTGGATATTGACACAGTGACACAGTAACATAGTGACTGTGGCACACACACACACACACACACACAATCGACTTTCCCGGCTCGTTACCACAAACGTACATAGTGCAGTGACACAGAGGGAAGAATGGATTTTTCTATTCTTTAGGTCCAGCGGGTTGAAAGACAGAGCTTCCCTCAGGGCAGGAGAAGGAGACTTAACATGTGCGGAGAGAATGAGGAGAGACTACGCGAGTAACGGTGGAGGAGCGTAGGAGAGAAAGCTTGAAGAGAGGGCAATCATTGAGAAAAAGGGCAACCACAGAGAAAAATAGATAAGCTGAGAAACTAAGGCAGCACCAGCACTCGGAGGTGTATGGGATGCCTGAAGTAGAGAAGACATGAACTGAAAGAGCATTTTGTCAACAAGAAAACCAGAAAAATAAAGCCCTTCTGTATCACATAGGTAGAGTTGGCTATTCTTCTTTAAAACATGGTTGGTCAGAGCCGGGTGGTGAATTTGCAAAGAAGATAAGCCTGTGATTGGCAGACACATTTGTGATGGGGACAGACAAAAGAAGGAAAGCTCTGTGAGCACAGTCAATAGCTATTTAGTGGAGACGTAGTGAGAAATGACAGCTGAGCAGAAGGGTGTGAAGGGAGCAGGATAAGTGAATGAGCGATACGCTGGGAGGATGGGGACAAGTGAGTGGGGGAGGTCTTCCTCTATATTGTGGTAGGATGGGACCGTCTTGTGACCTGTGACCTGTAATTGGATCAATGGGTGTGTGGATGACCGTGCTGAGGAGCCTACAGTGAAGGATTCGTTGGGCAGTTGAGGAAACGTTGTTTTGATTCTCACTGTTATTGTTCTTGGATGTGATAACTGAGCATGTTTATACTATATATGAACTGCTTATATATATTAACAAATGCACCAGTTTTATTTATTTATTTATTTCAGATCCCCATTAGTTGCTGCCTCACCAGCCACTATTCTTCCTGGGGTCCAACAGTACAAATATACATTTCTATAAAACTTTTACAGTACAATATACAATGTTAGTTAAACAGAATATAACAAAGTAGATAACAAGTACAAAGAACAACAACTAAAAAGAAAAACAAGACAAAAAAAACAAAAACAAATAAAAACCAAAGATAATAATAAGCAGAAAACAATGAAAAAAAGAAAATAAATTTTTTTTAAATGAAAAAAACGAAAATGAAAAAAACAAAACCAACAAAAAAACAAATAACAAATTACAACCAAAAACAGATAGATTAAAGATAAATCCAAGTACAACTAAAGATAAATAAGTTCATACTAAATGAGGCAAATACAAAAACAAAAACAAAAAAACATATTTCAATAGAAGAAAATTTAAAGATAGTGAAAATAACCGGAAACGTCACAAAACTTCAGCAAAATAAAATACTAAGAATTGAAATTAAATTTAGTTTTATTGTAAGGAATAACTCATACAACCCTGTGTATGTGTGTCTGTGTTATAATTGAACATCATTCAGTTTTTGATGCAGAGCTGCATCGTTGTAAGAATCTCTTTAAATCAGTGTGCTGTCCGTGTGTGTGTGTGTGTGTGTGTGTGTGTGTGTGTGTGTGTGTGTGTGTGTGTGTGTGTGTGTCCATGCATTTGCTTGACTTGTTGAATACCCTCAGTATGGGACCACCAGCTCCTGGCCTGCTGACCCAGATAATCAAGGCCAAAGTTGTCCCTCCTTCAATTCATCGCCACAAAGATGAAGGTCACATCATCGTCTGTATCGTCTGTCTCCCTTGGTCACCACACTATGGTTCTCTTCCATCCCTCCCATTACTTCTTCTCCCTGTATTTTCTGTTCTTGTCGACAGTTCGTTTATGTGAGCACTCTTTTTAAGAGATATTGTGTTATTTTTGGTTCAGTCTGTTTGGTTTAACCAGCCTGGAGCACAATGTTAATGAATCTGCATGAGGTTTTTATGCCAAAACAAGCATGATCCATTGTGTATAGTCAGCATTCATAATTACATACTCACTCCTTGTTTACATGGTGACGAAAAATATGGATTTGGTAATAACCTTAGCTTAAATAAGGCCAAAGGTTGGTGTCTCCCCTGTGGAGCTATACAGCAGACTAAATGTTGGCCAGAACGTTGTGTGCCGACTGCTATCTGCAGCTGAGACTCTCTAAGCTCCTGGGGAAGATGTACATAAACTTACCTGCCTCAATAGTCAACATGATGAAATTGAAATAATAAACAGATAAAGTCAAAGCAGCACTCCTCTGTTGCCCAACAATATGTGGGGATGGAAAGAGTTGAAGGGATGGTTGCTGGGTAGCCAGTCTCTGTACTCCTCAAGAATGAAACCTTGATCTGGGATATGGGAAGGAGGGAAAGGAAAAGAGGAGTGGGAGCCGAGAGGGTGTGAAGCTGTTGGCTTAAAATGAAATTTACTCGTATGTATTTATTTATTTATTTGTTTAGCTGAGCACATAGCTCAAGGCTGTCTGCTTGCTTTGTGTTGTATGTAGCGTGGCCTCAGTGACCCCCCCTCCTCGCCCCTCCCGTCTCTCTCTACGTTTCTACTATGAGCATATCTGTAAAGTGCACATATGTGTGTGTCGTTGCACATTTACACCTTTACTTCCACTGCCAGAGTTTTTATGTTTTTCTTTTTTTAGTGGGTACATGTTTTAGTGCTTTGTGAGTAAGAGTTGTTGTTCTCCACGGTGCTTACCAGAATAAACCACTGCTCCTGCATCCCTGCATCCCTGCATCCGTTAAAGCAGTAAGAAGCAAAAGTCTGAGCGGCTGTCGAGGGATGAATACGTTTTGGGTTAGTTATGTTTTATAATGGGTTGCAGACATGCTGTGCATGTTTTGCACGAACGAAGAAAGCAACCTAAAGTAGTTCAGGTGAGTGAGAATAGGAGCTGTTTCCTTTTTCCTTTCCTTTTAGCTTTCAAGAACACATTGAAATTTCCACCAACCACACTAAAATCAATATTGTATCTATTAGGCTATACGAATTTATTTGAACGGAAGGCTTTTTGTTATGTCCATTTAGTATTTCAGATGTTCAAACAGTTCAGTATCTTTTATCTTGCTGATTTGTAGCAGAAGTCACATATACATACTGTATTTGTTTCTTGTAATGCAACATTCGGAAAATTGTACAGTAGGTCTGCACTGATGTCTTTTCCTACAGAAAACCAGCCACGTGTCAGCATTAGCTATATAAATTGTATTTTATGATTCCAAAAGCATGCACCTTGAACATGTCTTCCATCTCTTCCACTCACTTCCGTTACACACTATGCAATTGCTACTGTACAATTCTCTCTCTCTTTTTTTCTCATCTGTGCCCCACATAACTTCTGCTTTCTTATCTTCTTTATTGCTCTCATGCTGGATGCTAGGTTGGGAATGTGCTATCTGTAGTGTCAAACCACTCTGCGCTCACTCCGTCTGCCTCTGACACAATGTGGCCATGTGTCTGTCTTCGCCCGTTTCTCATGTTCCTCAGCTTGTTCTTTCACAGCTCTGTTACCATGACTGCAGAATGGGAGGAGGGACTGTGATGACAGTGAACTGGAAGCTGAACTGAAAACGATGAGTTTCAATAACAGATTTTGCTTCTAGAAAATGCAAAAGAATTACAAGTCTGACTGACTGTGGACATTGGCATTTCAGAGCTCAGGACGAACTGTGACAAGCATTTATCGTGAACAACTGGTGTCCAACCATGCCTTTCAACCATTTAAATCCAATGATATGCAAAAACACACATTTTATGTCAACAGTTTATGCCGAAATTGCCACAAAAATTCAATTGCTTCTAATTTTTGTAAACTCATTTTTATGGGTTCATCACTGTGGGTTAAAGTGTGCATTAAAAGACAGACTGAACTTGGAGCAGTTTATTAGGACATGACTTGCTCAATATCAAGCAGGCACCCAAGAAAGTAAGATCTAGCACAATGTGGTCTTTCTTTCTGACAGGACCAGTTGCTCAATGTCAGACCTTGACCCAGGGTTCAAGGACCTTGGGACCCTCGGGAACCTAAACGTGTAACGCTCTTGCCAAGACGACAACTCCATTTAGCAGGTAATAGAGGATTGGGAGTTGAAAACATTCCCTACTGTGTTGAATATTTATTCAGACATTTTTTTTAAAGACCTATGCTTTATGTTGTGTAGTAGTTTTTTTTTTTTTTATCTTTGTCTAATTTATGTAACTTTACTTTCAAAGAAAAATTAAAAGACACATTCAGCTGAAGGGTGTATAAGGGGATATTGGAGAAAAAAAAACAACTCAAAAAGCTGCTACTACTTGAACTTGGCTCTCATCTTTCTGTAAGACAGTGTTCCAGATTTCTTGTGTTTTATTCTTTTGCAGTTTTGCAAACTTCAGTCATGTGTCCATGTTCCTTTTAGACAAAATCATTTTTTTTCTGGAAAATCTTGTAAACAAACTCTGGTCTCTTGAAGACATTGGGCATTAAAATCATGGACTTTAACATCTTACATGCTGAGGAAATCATGTAGGGCCTCAGATGTAACTCTTGTTTTTATTCATTTATTTATCTTTTGTATGTTTAAACAATTGCGAGGTCTAAGTTTGGGGTAAATCTACAAGGATGTCCACTCCTGGGAAGATCGGCAATGGTCTTGAATGCTTCCTTCTTGTGAGTCTCATTGCAGGATATTGAACTCCAAATTATATGGGAATGGTTTTACAATCCTTTCCAGTGCAATAAAAATTGCTTCTAGACCACCCTTCATGTCTTTCCCTCTTGGCATTGCATTAACACACACCTGAATGCTTCAGACCTGCAAAATGACACCACCTCAGCTTTCATAGACGACTGCTGTTCAGCAGTGCTTTTCTTCTGAGCTTGTATATTCCAATACTAAGACCCACTATCAGATGATGTTTTATTGTGTTTTTACTCAAAAAAAACATTGGATTAAAAGTGGGGATAATAACTTTTGCACAACACTTTATGTTACTGAGACAGCTGTGTAGAGAATATAATGTATTACTGCAGTTATGTGCCAAGTTTAGACACGCTACCAACATGCTGATGATATTATATACATTTATTTAACAGCTTCTTTTACCAACGTGAATTAAAAGTGAGGATCAAGTTAAGGAAAATGTGGGGTACATTATCTTGCCTGGGAAAAACATATGAATTGGGAAAGCAGAGAGTGATTGAGTAAACTTGTGACAGCAGAAAATCAGCTACCGTCAACTGGGAGCTACAGTTTCACCATTACCAGCCATTGGTGGTGAAACTATTGGTGGTTTTATTGTTTGTACTGGTCTTGATTACTTTCTCTTTGGCCCGCCAAACTAAAGACCCTTTCAGATATTATGTAACATTAATGGCCTCATCAATCTATAACGTTATGGTGTGCAGTATTTCAGACCTTAATCCCCTTTGAGTTAATGTTCCAAATGCTTCATTCAGACATGCCTGCAAATATGACAGTTTAAGCCACCAGGAGTAAGCAATATTTGCCGTTTCCATGAGACGGAACATGCTCAATTCAATAGTCTTAGAAGAGCCTGTCTTCTAACAACATTGTATTGTATAACAATTTGTTATGGGATTCAAAGCACACAAGAGGTTTTGGTATTGTTAAGAACAACTCTAATTTATTAGGATTCATTGCACTAAAGTATTAATGTAACTGTTATCAACTTAAGACATTCTTTCTTTTTTTACTTTACTTGAACACTATTTCCATTGTCACCACTAAAGGCTGTGTAAAAAGAACTGGACAAACCCTCTGTGACATCATCCACAGGTTTCATAAAGCATGAGTTTGAAGCCTGTTCTTCAAATCTGTGGGAAATGTCATCTTGGCCAAAGAGAAAAAAGACCAATAAAAATAACTCTGGCAATCAGTTGGAACACACCCACCTTAGTTACCATGAACTAGCTATTTTTGCATAGCCTAGTTGCTGCTAACCTATAACGCTATCTCACTGTGGTCTGGCAAGGTGGCTCCACTGGAGCAGTGAAAAGCTGCAGTGGCTGAGCTGCAGTCGGTTAGCAGCCTTTGCCCCTGGGTCAAACATTGCTTTTGCTGCCAGCTTGGCATCCAGCTGCTGGGGGCAAAGGTGCCAACTGCATCATCAAAGCTACCAACCGGGGCGAGCAGCCTTTCAGCCGTCCAAAACAATACGACAAGAGTGACATGTTAAACTAAAGTGTGTCCTGTAAATAGAATCCTGTCTTCAGTCTTGCAGTCAGTCCGTCTATTCAGAGGATGAAAGATCACCAGGTGAAAGTGTCTCTGCAATGTGGGATCAAGGTGTGCACCACACCGAACATAGACCAGAGAAAGCAAAGGAAAGAGTTGTCTGAGGAGATCATGAAAAAAATTATAGATGTTAAAGGTAAAAGATATAACATCATCTCCAAGCAACTTGATGTTCTTGTGGACAGTTACAAATTTCATTCAGAAGTTTAGGGTCCACAGACCTTTAGACAACCTCCCTGGATTTGGCCGCAAGAAGAAAAGATAACAAATTGAAGACATGGATAATCAGAGAGTTAACCTACGAATCCAGAACAATTTCCAAAGAGACTCAAGGTTTCCAAAAGCGATTCAAGATCACCGTTACAAAGGTACACCAGAGTCAGATTGCAACACCCATCACTGTTGGACCTAAGGCCATCACCAGAGGATGGCTCCATTGTTGAAAGCAAATAACAAAGAAGCCAGACTGGAATTTGTCAAAATGCATATTGACAAGCCACAACGCTTCTAGGTGAATTTCCTTTAGACAAATGAGACATAACTGGAGCTTTTTGGCTGTCACCAGCTCTATGTATAAAGCCTTCTGAAAAAAAAAAAAGAAATTGTGAAACTTGTGTTTGCCACAGCGTTTCTTGAATCTGTGTGGAGTACGATGAAATGTTCATTCTGGAGGAATTTCAGTGTGTTATGGTTAAGTGTAGAAACCTCAGCTGGGGACCTATGATATCTGATCCCTTGGATGGCACCGCACCAAGAATGCTTATCCATCAATATGTGATTTATCCCCATGGACAAGAGAATACTTTATCTCTTTGCCAAACTCTAAGATGCAGCTACAGCATTCACAAATACCACTTAAGTCCTGTGGCTTATGTTAACCTTGTCCAGAGGACAGCATCAACATCTCTGGGCTTGGAGGAGTGTGACGGACCATCACACAGTGGAAATGTATAGTTTAGCTTTGTGTGTGTGTGTGTGTGTGTGTGTGTGTGTGTGTGTGTGTGTGTGTGTGTGTGTGTGTGTGTGTTTGTGTGTGCAGGAAATCAGCTGTGTCCTTGGCACCAGAGAAGAAAATAACCATACAGACATACAGAGACTGAAATGGGATGTTCTTCTGTCATTGCCCTTGAAAAAGATCATTTACACTTCTATGATGACAGAGTTGATGGATAAAAATAAAATGTACTCTGAGATTTTAGAGAAATATATGCTTCCCCACATAGCTCTAAAAATGGCAGCCCTGTAGTGTTGCACATCTTAAGTCCCGTTTGTAGGAATAACGGGACAAGACAACTGACATACTTCATCTCCTAAGTATCTTCAGTGTCAGCACAATTTTAATGACGTTTTTGTATGAAAAAGTATGCCATATCTGGAGTCCATATTGTCTACAAATCAATAAAAAGACAAAGCAAATGTAAGAAAGTTTTTGTAATTTGCACTTTCTTTATTGCCAAACGTTTTCTGAGCTGAGGTTGAATGCAAAGGACAATGGCCCCAACAATGTATAAACAGCTAATTCATTTCGGTAAAACCATGGAGGATGAAGTTTGGACGATGGTGGTATTTTTTTATTTTACTAATGTGATCAGTCAGATTCCTCTGCATAGCTGATTATATGTCAAATTTGTTAATGTGAGTTCAATGCAGAGACACAGGATCTAAGCAGATACAATACTAATACTTTCAGGCCTGTGACCCTGTACAGGATTAAAGGGGTATAGCAAATGGATAGATGGATTAAGGTTCTGCAGGTGCAGTTAATACATCAAAGTGCTAATTTAAAAAAATATAAAGCCAAACGAACTCCAAACTGCAATGGGTTAATAGGGCGATAAAGGCCGGTAGCTGTCACTGAATATTAAATGATCTGACAAGGAACAAATCCAACATCTTAAACAAAAACCAAAGATGTCTCGAACAAAGCAAAATGAACCAACAGATGCTGTGTGAATTATGACAGGCGGCAGTCAGGCTTTTGCCATGTTTAAAATAATATGTATGTGTTACTAGGTACAGTCAGGTTGTCGTGATAAAGTGTCATGGAAAAGCGCCAGGGTACTCACTCAAACATGACAACAACACATTTCTACCAGATTACTGGAAAGCAGTGGATGCCTTAAAGAGGCTTATAAGTCTCTCTTGAGAAGGGGGCTAAGCGTAGCAAAGGCCATGTTGAAACCTGATCAGCCATGACAGGTGTTCCTGCAAAATCTTGTTCAGTGAGAAGCTGAAAGCTATGTTAGATTCATGATCATGAGACAGGACGTTTCTCTCTACTTCAAAGCAAAAACTGTGTTTCGTCGACACGTTTTTAGTCATGCGAAGGGAAGAAAAATGATCTGTGCTAGGCATATGAGAACTATTCTCACCTTGGTATGAAATTATCTGAATATGCTGCTGGTCTCGTCCCACTGCACCCATTTCTTAAGTGAGATACATTGACTTTTGGTCCATTTTACTCTCATGTACTGACCAGGAGATATAATATATACAGTATGTGAATACTGGAAAACAAAGAAAAGTCAACTGAGAGACATCAGACCTACAGGAATATTAATTTTCATGTTATGTATTTTACTTTGAGTACCTTGTTTTAGTGTTGATGTCTTTAATGGGGCTTTTTTTTCCCTCTCGCTCTGTTGCTGAATGTTCTGATACACTGCGACTTGTACATCCCCATTAACATCTAATTGTTTCTCAAAGTTCTCCAGAAGAAACTATCTCACTTAGACAGGCCTTCCCTGTTTACTGAGACAGTTTATAGGACTTTGTCCAGAGAACTTGAGTCTGGTTGCTTGTGTTTATGCTAGAGGTGATTGACTGAAGAATGCATGTGGGGAATGTTGATCCTACTGTTTTGTAAAGAATGACGCTGCATGTGGTCTGCATGACAGATTCATTTGTCAAGCTGTCAGAGTGCCCACTTCCAGAAGTGCTTGACCTAAAGTAGGAGAGCAGGAGATAGGGCAGGCCACTTAACACCGTTTCAGGTCATTTTGATACCTGTCTTGCTGTGTACTGAAAGAACACAGTAAACAATACAACTGTGTTTCTGTGATCACTTTCCCATGTAAATATTTAATTGCTTTTAAAATAATTTGACCAAAAATTCTAAAATACTTCATTACTTTATTCAAAAAGTGAAAAGGGATAGCATAATGAAAGAGGTACTGCAGACTTAAGTATGATTTTTATTTGACCTGCAATGAAATCAAATATCACTGTACCTTCCATTTAAAGGGGACCTATTATGGCATTTAATGTATATTTTAAACAGGCCTTGAATGTCTTAAAAACAATCTAAAGCTTGTTTTTTTCTACATAAAACAGAAATTCAGCCTGAGGGCCATGTCTCTAGTTTTACCGCTTCTAACCCCATTTTCTGTGCTGGATTCTAAGGGGAGAAGAGGCTATGATAATGAGGCTCTGCGCTGATTGGCTGCTTGGATGACGTGTAGCAGGGGAGGGCACAAAGCCTCTCCGGGCTGAAGAGCCGGCTGCGTACACAAAGCGTGTCCCACTGCGACAGAGCTTCGGCGACAAAATAAATTCCATTGCTTTATTTTTTTTGTATTGGACTGTCCTAACTGGCCACGAGTTTAAAGGAGCTTGAGGCTCCTTTTAAGAAATTAGACTCTCTAGCGCCACCCTTCACCACGACGGCCGTTGGGGGTACTGCAGCCAACAGTGAAGCCGGCACGGGAGAACGGGGAGAACGTGCATGCAGCGTCATGTGACGTCACATCCGCAGCCCAGCGCGGGAAATTCGGGACCGAATTGCAGCACATTTTGCAGCACACAGCCTGTTCAAGGCAAAGGAGAGATACACTAGAGGGCTCATTCTTTTGGGTTTGGAATGCTTCACCTGACATTATTACTAGAAAACTTAAAATGTATACGGATTTTTTTCATAAATCCTGCCACAATCTGGCCTCAAGCTCCTTTAACGGTTTCAGTGTGGACAGAGAGCGTCCGATGTCACGCAGCTCGACGCGATAGTCGGACGTTGGGATCTTAAGCCTGAATTACGGTTCTGCGTTAAATCGACGCGTACCCTACGCCGTAGGCTCTGCGTTGGTGTAACACGGAACCATAAATCAGCCTTTAGTTTCCTGACCGGGTCACCTCGTCTTGACACTAATTCACACAGGAAGATTTAATTGAATTCTAAACAGGTACACAACAGTTATTTACTCAGATTCCTCATCATTTCACTTCTTATGTTACAAGACAAATTAATCATGTTAACTGTAAAGAAATTACAACACAGAATTTTCACAAATGGCAACTTTATTGTTAAAAAAAAGAAAAGATAAGTTGTATATAAATAACATGTATGCACTATTGCTGGCTCAAGGAAGGACCGTGCATCTTCTGAAGGTGTCGTTGAAGAGCTTCAGGTGCATTGCTTGGAAGATCTGAAACCATGAACAGAAGAAAAATGTATTACGGTACTAATAGAGCTCCGGTGTTCCCTAACACTCCGTTAGGGAACACCGGAGCACCGGAGCTGCTCACCGGTCCGGTCCGGTGAGTGGCACTGGTGCTCCGGAGCTAAGCTAAATACTTAGCCCATGCAAATATCATACTTGTAGACAAATATAAATAACGTCACTTACCGCTGACTCGTGTGCAGTTGCTGGGCCCGTACTGTGGGCACTGATCCTTTTATGAGGGTAAATCTCGATGCAAAACCTAATTTTTACTGTCGCCTCGCTGTTCAAACAGCCACCGCTTCTGAACAATGGCGGACGCTCCAGCCGGCTGAGTTAGTTGTGTGCTTGGTTTCAGCAGCGGAGGCCGACCTATGGAAATCTGCTCCCGTCATTACGTAAGGACAGGAGCAGATTCTGAACGGCTCGTAGAAGTCACATACTGGAAGATTCAGCCAGGCGGGGTGTACAGACCCTGCAGAATTTCATGTTATTTCATGTTTTCTTTGTTGGCAGGGTGAGGGGAGACCACTTTATATATGTTAAAACAAGAAAAAACGTGTTTTTCATAATAGGTTCCCTTTAAGGAACTTGAAAATGAATATGGTATCCACTGGACCCATTTCTTTAAATATTTACAGTTAAGGAGCTTCCTTTATGCTAAGATACATTCTGTTACACATCCTCCTCTATCCATATTAGAAAATCTAGCTGTGAATAACTGCAATGGCAAAGGTCAAATATCCCTTCTCTATACAATACTAGAGAAAAACCATAAAGATTCTACTGAACATAAGATAACTCAATGGATGAATGACATGCAGAAAGATATCTCAGAGGAGGCCTGGAGAAAGATTTGCTCAGGAGTTCAACGTCTAACAATAAATACCCACCTGAATCTGATTCAGTACAATTGGATTATGAGGACCTATATCACTCCAGAGAGACGGAATGAGATGAATCCTAATATTATTGATGTCTGTGTCAAATGCAATGTGGAAAAAGGTACTTTATTTCACTGCTTTTGGAGTTGCCCTGAGATACGTAAGTTCTGGAATTAAGTTGTAAAATGCATTTCTCAAATGACCTTGAATTCATTCCCTGATTGCCTTGAACTATGCATTCTCAATTTGTATCCGGAAGACTGCATGCTGAACAACAAAGAGAGGAAAATGACTGACTTATGTCTTGTACAGACGCCTGATCTCTCTATGTTGGAAGGATGTTAAGAGCACTACGATTGGTCGCTGGCTGAAGGAGTTATCAACATGCCTTGTCCTTGAAAAACTGACATATACAATGAAAAAGAAATCAGCCAAATTCCATGAGATCTGGAATCCCTTTCTTTCGTTCTTGGAGAACTGTGAACTTGGAGAATTTTTAGAAACTTGAAGGGGGTATATTCATTTGGAAATATTGATGTAACCTCTGCGTCAGCTATCTGATATTTCAAACACGTAATGTCGTTCCCTGTTTGTGTGTTTTTTTTATTAGGGCCTGAGCACTTACAGTGCGAAGGCCCTATTGTATCTGTAGGAATTCTTTCTTTCTTCTTTATTTTTCCAACGAAATGAGGGCCTTTTTGCCCCCGTAAACGTGCCCCAAAAGTCACCAAATTTTGCACGCAAGCCAGGCCTGGCGAAAAATGTGATATTTAATGGTTTGCATTAATGGGCGTGGCAAAATGTCTCAACAGCGCCCCCTAGAAAACTTTGTGCCTCAAGCCCCACAATACGGTTTGATGTACATGCCGGAAAATCGGTACACACCTGTATCATGTCGCAACTTAAAGAAAAGTCTCTTGGCGCCATGGCCAAAACTGAACAGGAAGTCGGCCATTTTTAATTAATTGTGTAATTTTGCCGCAATTTATGCCATTTCTTCAGCCGCTTCTTCGCCAGAACCGTAACGTACACCCAGGTGTGTTATACATCAAAATGTGCGTCTCCATCCTGTGACGATGCGCATTACTTTTATCAGTCAAAAGCGTTACCGTGGCAACGATAGATGCCAAAAAGCGCGCCCCCACTTCATCTGGTTGGTCCATATTTGATAGTTCCTACTTTCTGCAATAACCTTTGAATGGTTTGACATAGAGAGTCGTGGGTGGTGTCATCGAACTCGGTTTTGAGTATTTGAACTTCATAGGCATGACTTAGCCCCGCCCCTTCTTCTGATTGGTCGATATCTGATAATTCCTACTTTCTGCCATAACTTTTGATGGTTTGGTATAGAGAGTCGTGGCTGCATCCGTTAAATGTCCAGGCCTGAAGAATCTACATGCAAGTCATACAAGCGCTTCCACTTCAGCACGCCTGAACGTGCGCAAGGGTGCGAGGGCCCGTTCATCGCTGCTTGCAGCTTTAATTTTTTATTTGAGCTTTGTTTTCTGATTTCCCTTAGGGAGGGGGGAGGGTGGGCTTTGGCTTAATTTTGTCATTCTATACATTATGTGCAACTGTTTATGTGCAATACTGTTTGGTTGTGATTTAAAAGAAAAATCAATAAACACATGTGTATATAAATATCACTGTACCTTGAAAGTGGGTCTATGAAATACTTTGTTGTTTTCAACAACTGATATTCTACATTCACTGCAGTCAGTGAAAGTTTTTACCAGCTGTCCTCTAACTTGCACCCTTCACACAGCCAGTTCGTTCCACCCTGTTAAGCCTTTATTCCGCCTTACAGTGTCGTCTATCGAGATGGACTTTCATGTTCTGCATCTGTTACAACTCGTGTTCATCTGAGAAGTTGTAACAAAGGCGTGTCACAAAATTAAAGCTGTACAAAGTCTGTGTATTGTTGAATCTGGAAAAGCCTGTTTCCTTTCTGCAGCAGCAGAAATATCACAAACACCAGGAATGAGAGTGCAACTAAGGCCAGCACTACGGTTTTTGTCCCGGTGGAACATGCAGGAGAAGTTTTATGTTATTATAAATTCAGCAAAGTTGAATAAAGGGACTGTCTTCACTTTACTGGAATGATTTGTGAAAACACACACCGGGAAAGCAACTTTCTTAGAATTACTGTGAATGCACAATTGGTGAGTGGAGGCGTAATAAAGCGGCATGAATCTTTATACCACAATCTCTGTACAGAAAATGATAGCGTTTCGGTCTCCTCTGCTCCTGCTTTCACTCGGAGTTCCAGCTTCAGGTGGTGAATCACGGGGAAAAGCCCCTCAACTCACAAACAAGACCCGTGGCATTTTCTGATTCGTAATTTTTTGGAAATTTCCAGGACACAGGAAATATTGGCTTCTGACATTTCTGTATCAATTCATTCATTTGCAACAGTGCATACTAAACAACAGCTTTCCTGTGTCTAGTGATTGGTTACAACAGATAATTCGTGATGATATTTCTGTAAAATTGCTTACAAAAATTACTTTTCTTGGGCCTTCTTGTACGCAGCAACATCTTACATATCATATGATTTAACACTGTAGAAAGTAAAAAGTCGCTGTTGAGGTTTTACCATGTCCCCAACTTTTACATTATTTACAGTATAAAGGGAATAGGTTTGTTTTCAGTAACTATATAAAGTGGTTTTTGGCTGTAGAACACTTGTCCATCACGAATACTTTCCATGTGCTGATGTCTCAGCAGGCCAACAGTGTGCTGGCCAAGCAAGAGTTTTGGGGGTGATTTGGCTGGCTTTGAAACACCCCTATATAACTCCTTTAAGGGGGGATGAGCTTTTCATGGGACTAATTGGAGTGTGCAAACCATCACAGCTGAAGTGCTCCCGTGGGGCATCTCTTTCTCTTTTCTTTTTCCTTGCCTTCCCCCCTCCTCCAACACCCAGGCTTTTATTATCTTTTGCCATATCAAGTAAACAACCTGTTAGTGTAAATTAGGGTCCAGTGAGTGATGAAGCGACACATCCAACCCTTCTGCCTCCACTGTCTGTTCTGTCCCCTCTCCCTTTCTGTCATAGTCATTCTATCCCTTTCAGCTCTTCCCTCTTTTGTGCCCCCACCCTTCGCTCTGACTTGTTTGGCACGCAGCCTTTTCAAAAGCACTGGTAGTGATGGTGGTGCTGTGGGTAAGCATGGACGGAGGGGGGTTGAAATGAAGATTGAAGCAGACAAAAAAGCCCTGGCACAACCTTGAGGTGGAAATTAATAATGATAAAAATAATTACTGCCCCTCTCCACTTGCCCACCTCTCCTCGACCTAGTTTTCATAATGGAGAACGATAGCCCCCAGTCGCTCACTATGTGTGTTTTTAAATGTGTATTAGTATGTCTAGAGGAAGGGGTGGCAGAATGGCCATGGTGTAAGAGCGATGGATGTGGGACAGGAGCTATATGAAGAAAACAAGGAGGAGGTCATCTGGTACAGTGTGTACTGTTACTTTATAAGGCTTTTCTCTTACATGGCAGGGATCCACTACACTACTCGTCATTTTTTCAAAATAATAGGGAGTAGTATTTACCAAATACTTTTTTCAGTACTACCTCAGCTAGGGATTTTAAAATGACCAGAAAGCTGATGAGAGAAACACTGCAACCAATGGGAATCCTCACCTGTCGGGCTGACAATGTCTCATCAGCAGCCCTGGAGCAATGCTCTTGTGCTCACTTTCTTGTCCTCAAGAAAATCACAAATCAATAAGCATAAATTATACATCATCGCACATGTTCTTAACATGATGCAAGGCATTTACACATGGCTCTTTGAATTTCTCCACTGACGAGAGGAGTGTGTGCTGGTGAGCTAAACACACACAAACACACACAGAAAAAGAGCGACTCCTCACACACTCAAGAAAGTTTTATGTTCTGACTGTGTCACCACGGCTTCTCCCATGTGGTGCGATGATGTAAAGATCATCTCAGCAGCGCTGCGGAAGTACACCATGTGACTGAAAGCCGTGTTGAGTTTAGTTGAGTTGATTAAAGCTATATCATGAAGTTGAAGTATATTAAGACTTATATAAATCATATAGAATGCTCTCAATCTCTTTTCCATATCATACCATACTAAATGTATTTATAAAGCACTTAAAACAACCACAGCTGAAACAAATTACTGCACATGGGCATACCTGTCAAATCTCCCATTTCGGCCGGGAAACTACTGTATTTTACCCCTCTTTCCTGCCGTCTTTTCTTGTTAGCATTTTCCTGTAAATTTCCCGTTTTATAATATAATACATTTTAAAAAGCATTTCCCTGCTCTCCAAACGAAATTGTCACTATCCTCGCGAGAACTGCCACTTGCTGTAGCCTGGGTGGAGGTTCTCGTGAGGTTAGTGGCAACAACAGGAACAAACTCGGAACAACGAATCAGACAGATGGATGGATGTAACGAGAGACATCCACGTTTCTACCAAAAAAAGCTAAGACAGTAAAATGGGACATCGAATTTGCTTTCCTAAAGAGGACATTTCTAAAATGGCCGTGGCCATGAGGAGGAAGAGACCAAGGACTGTCATGTCGCCCGAATCAGCGTCACCGGGTCCCCTCCCTGGAGCCAGGCCTGGGGTTGGGGCTCGAAGGCGAGCGTCTGGTGGCCGGGTCTTTGCCCATGGGAGCCGGCCGGGCTCAGCCCGAAATGGTGACATGGGCCCGTGGGTGGTGGGCCCGCCTTCCCGTAGGCCCACCACCCACAGGAAGGTCCGTGAGAGGCTGGTGCCATGTGGACTGGGTAGCAGTCGTGGCGGGGTGCCTCAACGACCCAATCCCTGGACCAAAACCCTCACAGTAGGGACATGGAATGTCACCTTGCTGGGGGGGAAGGAGCCGGAGCTTGTGCGGGAGGTTGAGAGATACCGGCTAGAGATAGTCGGGCTCACCTCCACACATAGCTTGGGCTCTGGAACCCAGCTCCTCGAAAGGGGCTGGACCCTCCACTACTCTGGAGTTGCCCAGGGTGAGAGGTGGCGAGCTGGTGTGGGGTTGTTTATAGCCCCCCAGCTCAGTCGCAATGTGTTGGAGTTTACCCCGGTGAACGAGAGGGTCGCTTCCCTGCGCCATCGGGTCGGGAAAAGGTCTCTCACTGTTGTTTGTGCCTACGGGCCGAACAGCAGTGCAGAGTATCCGGCCTTCTTGGAGTCCCTGGGGGTACTGGATAGTGCTCCAACAGGGGACTTCATTGTTCTACAGGGGGACTTCAACGCTCACGTGGGCAATGACAGTGATACCTGGAGAGGCGTGATTGGGAGGAACGGCCTCCCCGATCTGAACCGAGCGGTGCTTTGTTGTTGGACTTCTGTGCTAGTCACGGTTTGTCCATAACGAACACCATGTTCATGTTAGTAACACTGCTGATTTGTTGCATTCAGCTTTAGATGAAGTTGCTCCTTTGAAAAGGAGGGTTTCCAACCGTAGGAGCTTAACTCCCTGGTATAATTCAGATATCCGCATGTTGAAACAAAACGTGCGTAAAATGGAAAGGAAGTGGTACTCTTGTAAGTCTGTAGACTCTTATCGTGAATGGAAAGATATTCTAATAGTATATAAAAAAGCCATTCGCAAAGCCAGAACAGCTTATTATTCAACGTTGATAGAGGATAACAAAAGTAACCCACATTTTCTGTTCAGCACTGTGGCCAGGCTGACAAAGAGTCACAACTCTGTGGAGCTGTGCATTCCTGCAGCTCCTAGTAGTGAAGACTTTATGAGCTTCTTTAACAGTAAAATAACGAGAATTAGAGAAGAAATCAACCAGCCGGTTGTGGGCGTTTCTTCAGCTTTAGCGACTTCCCTAGGCTCTGATTTGTCTCTAGACTGTTTTGATCTTATAGACCTCCCTGAGCTCACTCGTCAATAGAGCTAAGTCAACCACATGTATGTTAGACCCCATCCCGACTCGACTATTCAAAAATATTTTTTCTCTTATTGGTGCGACAATACTGGACCAAATTAACCTATCCCTAAGTTTAGGATATGTACCACAGGTTTTCAAAGTTGCAGTAATTAAACCTTTAGCCTACTTAAAAAACCTTCTCTTGACCCAGACACCTTAGCTAATTATAGACCAATTTCCAACCTTCCATTTGTATCTAAAATTCTGGAAAAGGCAGTTTCAAGCCAGTTATGTGACTATTTATATAGAAATGATCTGTTTGAAGTCTTTCAGTCAAGGTTCAGAATGCATCATAGCACAGAGACAACACTGGTTCAGGTCACGAATGACCTTCTTATGGCCTCAGATAAGGGATTAGTGTCCATACTGGTTCTACTGGACCTCAGTGCTGCTTTTGACACTGTAGATCATGGCATTTTACTGCACAGGTTAGAGCATGTTGTTGGGATTAAAGTGACAGCTTTACGTTGGTTTAAATCATATCTATCTGACAGGTTCCAGTTTGTTCATGTACATGAAGTTTCTTCAGAACAGTCAAGGGTCTGTTATGGTGTTCCGCAGGGTTCAGTGCTAGGGCCAATCTTGTTCAGTTTATACATACAGCCATTGGGAAGTATAATCCAGAATCACGGCATACACTTTCATTGTTATGCTGATGATACGCAGCTCTATTTGTCTATGAAGCCGGATGAAACCGAACCGTTAGTTAAACTTCAGGCATGTCTTAGGGACATCAAGGACTGGATGTCCAGAAATGTCTTGATAAAACAGAGGTTATCATTCGTGGTCCAGAGCATCTTAGGAAGGGATTAGATGGTGTTGCAATGGCTTCCAGTGCAACTGTGAGAAACCTTGGTGTTGTTTTCGATCAGGATTTGTCGTTTAAACTAGCATTTTTCCATCTCCGTAATATTGCAAAGATTAGGAAAATCCTCTCGCAGAGTGATGCAGAAAAACTAGTTCATGCGTTTGTATCTTCTAGACTAGATTACTGCAATGTGTTATTAGCAGGATGTCGAAGTAATTTGCTGAATAGGCTCCAGCTAATCCAAAATGCAGCAGCCCGAGTGCTGACAGGAATCAGCAGGAGAGACCACGTCTCTCCAGTGTTAGCGTCGCTCCATTGGTTACCCGTAAAATTCAGAATCCAATTTAAAATTTTATTACTTGCGTATAAAGCCCAAAACGGCTTAGCTCTGCATTATTTGCAAGACCTGATAGTGCCTTATGTTCCTGTCAGAGCTCTCCGTTCTCGGAGTGCAGGTTTACTCGTAGTTCCTAGAGTATCCAAATGTAGATTTGGAGGGCGGGCGTTCTGCTATCAGGCACCATTACTTTGGAACCAACTTCCAATCTGGGTTAAGGAGGCTGACACCACCTCCACCTTTAAAACTAAACTTAAAACCTTTCTGTTTAGTAAAGCCTATAGTTAGTGTTTAGTAAACCTCTAGCTGGTGTTGGTAAATCTCTAGATAGTGTAAACTCTAGTGTGTTAGAGTCGCTCCTGTAGTTTCTTGTGCTGGCCCCCCCTTTTCTTCTCTTTTTTCTCTTTTGTACATGGTGCAGCATCCTCTGCCGGTGGCGAAGAGCATCTCTGAAAGCACAACACCGGAACCGCCAGCGTGGGAGTGAGAGGGGCAGGGTAACGGCCCCTTTCAGGCGGGGGAGAAGGTTTGTCCCTCAAGACTCCTCTCCCTGGCCCTGCCCCTTCTCAACCTTTCCCCGACCCTGCACCCCAACCTGGGACTTGCTGATTGGGCCGGAGCTTCGGGAGCTGCGTGCTGGCCTGCGGTCTCCACCCTTGGTCATCCCGTTGTTGCTTCCACCTGCCTGCTGTGCTGTTGACGTCCCTGACCCTTCTAAAGGGGAGTTTTTCCTTGCCACTGTTTGGCTTAAGGTTTTTCTCCCACTAGGGGAGTTTTTACCTGCCATTGTTTATGTAATAATTGCTCGGGGATCATGTTCTGGGTCTCTGGAAAGCGTCTAGAGACAACTTTTGTTGTATTAGACGCTATATAAATAAAATTGAATTGAATTGAATTGAATTGAATTGAATTGAATTGAATTGAATTGAATTGAATTGAACATAAGGGTGTCCATCAGTGCACGTGGCACCAGGACACCCTAGGCCGGAGGTCAATGATTGACTTTGTTGTCGTTTCATCTGACCTTCGGCCGTATGTCATTCGGGTGAAGAGAGGGGCTGAACTGTCAACTGATCACCACCTGGTGGTGAGTTGGACGCGCTGGCGGAGGAGGAAGTTGGACAGACCGGGCAGACCCAAACGGATTGTGAGGGTCTGTTGGGAACGCCTGGCTGAGCCCTCTGTCAGGGCTTCAACTCTCACCTCCGAGAGAACTTCTCTCAGATCCCGGGGGAGGGGGGGGACATTGAGTCCGAGTGAACCATGTTCTCTGCCTTCATTGTCGACGCGGCGGCTCGAAGTTGTGGACGCAAGGTCTCCGGTGCCAGTCGTGGCGGCAATCGTAGAACCCGGTGGTGGACACCGCAAGTAAAGCATGCCGTCAGACTGAAGAAGGAGTCCTACCAGGCTATGTTGGCCTGTGGGACTTCTGACGCAGTAGATGGGTACCGGCAGGCCAAGGAAGCCGCGGCTCGGGCAGTCCTGGAGGCAAAAACTCGGGTCTGGGAGAAGTTCGGCCATGGAAGAAAACTTTCGGTCGGCCTCGAGGAAATTCTGGCGGACCGTTCGGTGCCTCAGAAGGGGGAAGCAGTACTCTGCTGGCACCGTTTACGGTGCGGGTGGGGAGCTGTTAACCTTGACTGGGGACATCGTTGGACGGTGGAAGGAATACTTGGAGGATCTCCTCAATCCGACTGACATGCTCCCTAGGGGGGTGTTCCAGGCATGTCCCTCATGTCCCCCTAGGAGCTACAGCCAACTTTGGCAACTCAATATACTTATTTGTGTGAAAGACTTTCAGATATCTTATCAGCTTCGTTGTGTTGAAATTATTTTGTAACATTCCTCCTTTGGATACACCTTGCAACTGCAAATTTGTTGTCCTATTTGGACATTGTAAAACTCCCATACCAGCAACGCCATTTTCAGTGTTGATGCTTTGTAGAGACGGCCACGCCTCCTTAGGACACCTGGGTCTGAGGTGTGGGAATGCAGGCGCGGGCGGCGGTTTGTTGTTGTAAACGTCATCGGATCGGCGTGCTTTGATCTATTATTTTATGATCTCTATGATCAAAACCTATAGGGCCATTATCGGGCCGATACCGATCGGTTGCCGATTGATCGGTGCATCTCTGGACTGTACTTCAAGGAAGTTTGGGTTCTTCAGTCTATGCAGCAATATGCTGTACATCTTAAAGTCTGTGGAGGAAAGTGCAATCTCATCTGCAGTCATCTGTTGGGATAGCAGAATCAGAACCAGTGACTTAAAAACAAATAAAACGATTAAACCAATAAAGACAGTTGGCTCTACTGGAGAACCCAGTGCTGATTTATGCAAAAACATATATTTCATGAAATGTTAAACATAATGGACAAAAGGACACATCCTCTTCACACCACAGTGATTCAGCTACAGTGTCCTCAGTCAGAGGGTTCTTCAGACCCAGTACAACACAGACCGCTACAGGAGATCCTTGCTGCCCACAGCTATAGGCATCTATTTAAAAAAAAAAATGTATTACACCAAGTGGACATAATACAAATACAAGATATAGACAGTGGACATACAGTACAAACAACAACAAAAGACAACATTGAGTTACAATGATATGTATCTCGGTGTGTGTGTGTGTTTGTGTGCGTGTGTGTGCATGTGTGTGTGTGTGTGTGTGTGTGTGTGTGTGTGTGTGTACATAATATAATGAAAGTAAATAAATATATTAAGAATATTAATTTGAAAAATAAATAAATAAATAAATAAACAAATAGATCATTATCATATAGAGTGATATAATATAGAGTAATATATGTATTAATATAATAGCATATACTAATATAATAATATCCTAATATAACAAAATAATATTATAATATTATAACATATAACACAATGATATCACCATACTATAATATATACCAATATAATAATACTATAATATAACATCCCATGAGATCTCATAACATAATATAATAATACACTATAAAACAATATATCATGATAATGCCAAGAATAATGATTAGTATTAGAATTGGTAATATATATATATATATATATATATATATATATATATATATATATATATATATATATATATATATATATATATATATATATATATATATATATATATATTGCAATGAGGTTGGACCGGGGCATCAGGGAGGCGAGCAGGGGATCCCCCAACCAGGCTCCAAGTTGCCCGACCAGGAGCCCCAGCAAGAGGCAGGTAGGACGGCAGCGAAAGGAACCCCACCCCCCCCTTTTTGTTTTTAAGCATTATACTATAATGAAACTTTGAAGAAGCTTCTATACTTACAGTTTGGCAGCATCTCCTTTCCTTGCAGGGAGTATGGGGTTTGAATCGAGCTGAACTGAGCCTATCCTAACTGTGTTGAGGTGAATGGCGGAGTGCACGCAGGACGAGTGACTAGCCTGTCCCAAGGCCACACGTGGACAACCACATACACAAACTATAACCCGTTTAAATGTTGCCACCTGTGCACACTACACAACTCATCTGTTTGGTATCAAGACAGGGTTCTCTGTTGTCATTAACATTATCCTGTGATACAAGTAGCTCTATATAAAATCCACATATTTTGCCTAACTGGCCGTTGAAGACAAATGACAGTTTCTGGTCTTGATATGTTTTGTCTGGCTTTTTTTTTTTATGTATAAAATCAGTAACAAATGACAACAGAAGTGCTGCCAAGGAACTTTTGAAGATGAAGGCAAGTAATCCACTTAATAAAAACTATGCAACCAGATTCTTCCAGATGTTTAATTACCTGCACACATTTGACACATTTGAGCCTGATTTATGCTTCTAAATAGCAATTAATTACACGTGTAAAACCTACGTCATTGTTGGCATTTATGCTTGTCCTTGGTGTTTGCGTCGCTCTGTAATTACACCGCCAAATCAAAAATAATAAAGAAGTGGAAACAGGAATTATAAAGAACATTAATGCTACCTAGCAGACGTGCGATAACATTTATAGAATGGTGTACATTGGGCTAAAATTTGGCTTACATTGTGGACGACCCTGCAAAAAGCATATATACAAGGCCGATTTGAAGTTAAAGCATAAACCAAGCTTTGTACAGCACAACAGCTCAACATTACATTTTCATTTACATCTGTTCATGTTACCTGGTTTTAAGAAGGCAGAAATGAGCTCTCAAGTTGACCACAGTCTTCTCCCTTGCAGGGTGTGCAATGACGAAATCAATGCTCAATTTCCCTTCAGGATTTAAGGAGGTATTTTGAACTTGAATTTGATTTTCAAAGGCCTTTTCCCTACCGACTTGAAAGGCACAGTAAAAGCAACATGACAGGACTAGTGAGTGTGGAAGAACATAGTGTATGTAAAATGCTGAGAAGACTTGGGCCTGTGATCTCAGGGACTTGGACCTGTGATGTCACAGAACCCCTTTAATCTGAACAGCCCCAACTGCTGCTGACCTAAACTAACAGAGGTGTGGAAGTTGGGGTCTTTGACTTGACAGTCAGGTGAGACAATCATTCACGCTCTTAAGTACTAATGTATTTTTCTCTTAACATCAGCATCAATCTGGCATATGTATAGATGTCTACTGTGAATTGGCCTTTTCTTGGCAACTTCCAAAACTTTTTGGAGACTTAAATTGAGCTTAAAATCTCATACTGTGAACCTTATTTAAGGACCGAAAAAAATAGTATCCTGATGCATGACGTGGACATATTCAACTGGACAGTATAGCCTGGAAATTGAGACTGGGTCATTTTCTCACTTGTCATTCACTATTTGCACTTTATTCCTCTGCATCGTCAAACCTCATCGTGTTACTGCAGTGGCCACGGTGAAATGAATGAAGAGGCTTCAACAGAGAGCTGTTTGTCTAAATAAGTGGGGCTAATTAAAAATAATGAGCTGCGTGGGTTGTCAGAGTACCAGTCATGTAAACTATCATGTAGAAAGGCTGGCCACCCACTTTATTATCTGTTACTCTGCCTGTCCGAGGGTTATGAACCCGTTTCTAAAATCAAACAAATAAAGGAGGTTACAGTTTGCTATAGTTCATTTCCGTATTTTACTAGGCAAAATCCCTCTTCCCGTCCCTTTTATGGTACTTCACTAAAACTACTTAAAGGAATTCACATGTCCTTTCAGGGGTTTGCTCCCGAGACTCAAGTTTTGCTCTGTCACCCTCAGGAGATTCCTGACTCACAATGGTTTTAAAACTTGTCGCACTTTATTACAATAAATGGCCTGATGTAGCTCATATTGTACTCCAGATGTACTAATCTTACATATTTTTTATTTTTTTATAAAAGTCTATTGCTGAATCTATGTCTCAAATTTTAATCTAAGAAGTAATGTAGATTTTGCAGCGTGGGCTTGGCAGTGTAAACGCATTTAGACTAGAATGCTATCACAGGAGAGCAAGAACTTAAGCTCTTTAAGAAATCTCACCGGTAAGTAAATGCATAGGGTTTAATTAAAAATGTTTAATTAGGTCAACATGGAGCATAGGTTTGCTGTGGGCTGGGAGAGAGGAACAGCAAAGGAGGACCACGATAACCTAAGACCTCCCGCTTCAGTTTCAGCAGACGAGTCCACCAAGCTGACCTCATAAAAAGACTGGGGAGAGTACAAAATGTTTCTGAAAAGTTGCCGCTGCAGGTTCATTAAACTATTTCCTGATGTACTCACCTCACTGTTCCACTGGTATTCTCAAAGCAATTTAACTTTTTAGTGCACACACTTTCAAAATGTCAGAAAACGGCATCCATATATACTGTATGTTGCAATATAGCATACCTTTTCCTGGTAAAGTTGCAGTCTTGTGTTGTGTTTAAGTTTAGTTAGCCCTGTGCTGTGTCAAGATATGGACAATCAAATGGTCAAAAGTGGCAAAGGTCTGATCACAAGTTTATCCTTTATCCCAAGTTAAGACAGTTTACTGCAAGAATCAACTCAGTGGATCATTATATTCCACATATTGATTGTATTTAATTTGGCATACACAGCGTATTCTTTGTTTTTCTGGGAATTTTTTCAAACCCATTAGAAGCCTTACTAACTCAACCCTCCTCATTAACCAGGCTTACGGCTGGCACTATGAGTGGCATGGGGCAATGTCGGTAATCTGGGGTTCTGTGTCTTGCCCTGGGACACTTGCCCAGGTTGAAGGCCAACTGTCTCTCCCCCAAATCGCCAAAACCTGCTGTGAATTTTGATGGCTTGAAGAGAAAAATGCTGATCATATGTTTTTCACATGCATTTTTTTTTAAAGAGGAGAGAAGAAGCATTGCATATTGAAATAAAGAACATGATCTCATCAGGTATAAATCATAGTAAGTAGAGAATGAATTGTGAAAGACTTGAAATGTGTTAAGGAGTGGACTTAATTTATGGGAAGATGACACCTTTTTTCCTATTCAAACTTGGCAAAACGGTTAGGATTGAGCTTCTTTTGTCTTTTAAACGCCAGCAGTTTTTATTCCACATTAAGTAACTTAAGTCAAAATATGTCAACATCCTGGAGTCCTGTTTTACTTTTATGGCTTTTTGACATTACGTTGTGAGTTGACATAAATCAGACTGGCCTACATGATAGAAATCCACAAAGTCAATGAAGCTTTTCATTTTTCTCTTGCATGATGTTTGCATTTCTGTCCAGCCTTTTTGGACGTCTTGGCTGCTATGTGCATAAACATGCTGTCTGGAGCTGGGAACAGCAGCTTCCCTGGCAGGTGAATTATCTCACATGAGCCAAGCAGGAATCGTTCTTACTACCAACAGAGTAAAACACAACATGGAGAGAGAGCTACCATACATTCTCTCTGTGTCTCTGTGTGTATTTATTTATAAATTATACATGCATGTTGCTCCTGTGCTTAACTGCATGTGCATCTGTCCATGCAGGCCTGGCAGTGTGCTCCTGCTGTGGGTCAGTCAGGCTTTTGGACATGAAGCGGCTGTGAATATGTGTACAGCTTGCTGGCTTAGGAGTGTTTATGTCTGCAATAGGCACTTAACCACATAAACCCAGCTGGCAGATGAAGAGAAACACCAAAGGACGATCAGTGATGTTAACAGCCAGTCCTCAAAGTTCACCTCATTGCTGTGGTAATTTATTTAGAGCTGGGGTTTTTGTTTTTACCATTTTACCATTGCCACTAGGAACCTTTTTTTTGTTTGCTTTACGCACATAAAATATTAGTCTGAGTTGGAGTTGAGGGTTGGGGGACAAAGTGTATCACTTACAGAGTAAGAGATAGATGAGCAGAGAAAGAGAACCATGGATGAAAAAGGAAAGAACAAGACAGAGGTGTGCTCCACAAAAATACTTATCCATCATTGGGCGTGCTGCAGAAGAAGCAGCATCATGATACTTGTCTGCTCTGAAGTGGTGGATTAATATGGAGAGAAGAGTGGTGGCATAAGCTTCTCTGATGGGGGGGGAAAAGTTGGAGGATCTTGTGGAAAAGGAGATTCTGATGGAAAACCCATGAAAAAGGCAACAGAGGAAACGAGGAAAAACAAATGTGAGCACGTTGGAGGATGAGAGGAGAGACAGAGACATACAGTGTCGGAAAAAGAGGTAGATCGGAAGAGGGGAGGGGGACCAAGTAAGAGCACTACATTGGGAAAGGGAAGGACAGGGAGTTAAAGAGAGCTTTAGAGAGAGGGTGAAAGGAGGTGTGATAGTGGGTGGGAGAGGAGGAGACAGTCTGGTGGATGGGCAAAAAGACAAAGGAAGGAGATGAGAGTGAAAGGGATCTGTCAGAGGGCTGGTTAGGGATGAAGAAACTAACAGATGCATAGAGATAAGACAGCCAAGGTCTCAGGAGGGGAATACATGAGTGCAATGTGGAGTAACACAATGTTTTACTGAGAGGTAAAGAGAAGGAGGTAAGAGAGGGGGGAGTATGAGATTAAGGAAAAAGGCAGAGTGATAGACTAGCAGAGAAGAGGGAGGAGAAAAGAGCTGGATGAGAGAGGAGGGAGGCCGTCTTGTAGAGCGCGTGGATCTGGTGTTGGAGCGAAAAAGAGAGACAGAGAGAGGAAGGGAGGGAGGGTGGGAGGAGAGAGGGAAACAGAGGGAGGGGATGAGGTATTTAAGCACCGGAGCAGGACAGCACAGGCGAAGCTCTGAACTCCCCGAGAGTGGAGGTCGGACAGGGAGAGGAAGCAGAACAGTTTTCCTGACGGCAAAGCCCACTTCATTCATACACTTAAATTCTGCAACACACAGCCACACATAGACACACACACACTCACACACACCCACTTTTGGACTTCGGCTTCTCTGTGGACTCCACAACCTGTCCTCTGGAGCTCCCACTCATCACTCTCCTTACCTCCACCTCCACTCCCTCAGCCCCCCCCGCGTGGTGAGGGTAGATGGCCATGGCGCGGAGCTCTCTCGGGGGTGTTTTTGGCTGTGCCCTGCTGTCCCTAGTTCTGGGGAGCAGCAATGTGGATTTCGGGGTGCCCCCTGCGAGCTTCTACCCCCGTTTCAACCCCTTCTTCTTCCTCTGCACCCACCACGGGGAGGTGGAGGGAGGTGGGGTGGCAGAAGGTGGCGGGGAGGTGTTACTCACCCTCCAAATTGCAGGCAACCCCACTACCTACACCCCTGGACAGGAGTACCAAGGTGAGCACACCTCCTACCATGTTCACTTTTTACCCCCCCTGCTGCATGCATCACTGAATGGGAAGAATATTTGTAATATCACATAGAATTTTATTTTTATTTTTTTTAAATCAATCAATTGTGAATACAGTTTATTTTGTATTTAATCTGGTATTATTTAAAAGTATTTTCCATGTTGTAAGATAATTGAATTTTGAAGTTGTTGATTATTCATTAATGGAGCGCTATTTTCCCTAATATGCATTTTACAGTAAGATAAGACTCGGAAGTTTAGTTACAAGAATAGTACGCATGCATTCAGGTGTTTGCTTCACATGTGAGATGCTGCTAAGTTGTGTTGCTGTTTTTGTGAGAGGTGTCTGTCACTGGAAGCCAATGTTTACGTATCTGCCACGAGTCGCGGTGCTTTTAAGCGGGACTTCTGCTGCTTCATGTGCGTCTGTGGGACGGACCGTGCAGTCTGTCCAACTGAATGAGAGTGTAAAAGTTCGAATGGTAAACATGGACCAATGTAGCGCTGACAATAAAAAAAAAAAAAAGTCCTGACTGATAGAGATGGAATTTAAAATTAGTATTCCACGTTTAGAAATTAAGAGTAGAGACAGCAATTACCGTGGACCGTCTCACGCTGACATGCTGGCACCCGGTCCTGGAGCCGAGATCGCCTCTGTTCCTCCAAGACTCTGCTCACTTGTTCTCTCTGCTCTCTTAACATCTGAGACAGTGACCCGAGCAAGGCACTACAGGCCAACTAAGGTCACATTCCCAGGCAGTTATCCCTTCCAAGTCTTATTTATACTTATTTTATTTTACTGATTGTATCTAACTGTCAAAACATACATTATCTTAGTATACATTGCTTGCATCTTTTCCTAACCCCCGTTGCTGAGGTAATACCTAATTTGATATAGCAGACATCAGATTCATTGCACTGGTGTTTTCACTGTTGATATATGCATTCATTTATTAAAGCAAATAAACCTCTAAATTTCAAAATTGATACTTGGAGCCGAGTTTGTGTAATTGTATCCACGAAGAAGAGGATAAGAAAAGGTCATGAAAACAGACCTGGAAAGGAGAGAGGTCTGGAATAAATCAGTCAGTCATATTCTTGGTCTAAAAGGAAAAAAAAGTCAAGCACCTTTTAGCTGGAGCCAGGCTTGTAAGCAGAGCGGCTGGTTGCAGATTTGAGTAACTAGCTGGTGGATGGGAGGGATAGAACGCGGAGAGAGCTTTATATAATTAGCATTAGAAATGTGGTGGACTGGGAGGAGGGAGAGATTTAAATAAGGCCGCGGCTGGGATCGAATGGCGTAGGGGGAGATTTGAATGACGATGAGAGGATTGAGCAGATAAGATACCAGCAGCAGGGCTTGCACAGAAAAATGACAGGGTATTAAGCTGCTCACTTTCCCTCTTTCTCGTGTTGTGTCACATGACTGCCTGTCATTGTAGAATTCCTTATATTTTGACTCAGTCCTCGTGGAGGTGGAGGGAAAGAAGGCAAGTGAGTAAGTGAAATGGTAGTTGTGTAGTCAGTAATAACCTCAGTTTGTTTCTCCCCTTTTTTCCACCTGTGTCATCCCATCGATCCTGGAGAGTTTCATCCTCGCTTATATGATTTCACCGAGGCAGGAATCGAGTAGATTGAGAGTTACACACACACACACAAGAGGTGGATGGGTTGGGGTTTTTTTTACATGCTTAAGGAACCTTAGTTTTGAATTACATTGGTGTTAATCCTCTAAGAGCAGCGTGTGATATAATCACTGAAAGAGCTAAATGTGGAAGTGAGGGTGGAAAACATCAGAGTCCGTGCGTGTGGTTGTCGAAGGGCCATAAAAGCAAAACCAAAGTAAGACCACGAAGGAAAAATGTTGCTGTTGGAGAGAAAAAATAAGAAAGAGACTGATGACCCCCAAAAGACAGGAGGTTAGGGTCTCAAAGAAGTACAGCGGCACTCAATGAAGAGCGAGAGGAAGAGTTTTGTGCAGCCGTACAGTAATTGAGTTTCTGACCTGACCTCGCAGCCTCTTGCTTCTCTGTTGCTTTTTAGTGATAAGACCATGTGTGGGCAGCAAGCTGTGTGTGTGTGTGTGTGTGTGTGTTTGTGTTGTAGACACGATTACTGTGTTTAAGTATCAGAATGAAGTGACGAAGAAAAACTGTGTTACTCACTGTAAAATATTTGAGAGGGTGGGTGTATTGCCAGGGTCAGAGTGGACAAAATGGAAATAGAAATGCTGTGAATACATTCTGAACTGCTGGGAAACCGAGGGGGAAGAAATGAAAGGATCTTGTGGAGATTTTCGAGCTTGTATTCAGAGCCAAGGGTCAGTCTTGGTATTAAGAAGAAAAGAAAAAAAGAAAAAAAACCATTGCCCATCTATCTTTCAGAGGAGAGGCTAAAGCTAAAGGAAATAAAGCCTGTCATATAAATAATCACAGAAACCTTTTGAAATTATTCTGCAACATTCAGGAAAAAGCTTTTTATACCACTTACAGTACGTTAAAAAAGCAAAAAAAAAAAAACGTATTGTCTAACCTCCGAGCACTGCTGTGGGAAAGCAAAGGGTCCTCCATTCAGAGACTGCATGTTTAGAAGAAGCAGCGGCAGTAAACAAAACTCTGAAGCCTGAGTCTAAACACGGTTAATTACAGAATCACAGTTTTCATTGATGTTATCTCTCATCTTGTAATTTGGAAAATGCTCCATGGTCACCTTTGCATGCTCTTTTTCAATCCAAGAACAACAGCATCCAAATGGGGTGGAGACACAACAATATGAAAACATACAAAAGCATATTGTTTAAGTAAAAAAAAATAAAAGAAAGGCCTCTCAGTTAAGGCACAATGCATCCAATGTATGTAATGTGTGTAGCTTATAAGTCTTTAATAGGGAGTCTCTTGATAAAGGTTCTTAGGGGAAATGGGAATGCAGGTTGGTGTCCTTTTCCATTTTTCTGGCATTTCCCTGCAAGACAGAAGTCAATGAATGAGTAAAAATGGGACCACTGAGACTGACTCAGAACTCTTCTATGCCAAAGTTGTTGTTTTTCTTCTCAGTTTAATTAATCCTTGTTTGTGAAAGTTATTGGACTTCCATAAAAGTTTTAGTGGTGTCCTGAATACAAGCGCCTGTTTTTTGCAGTGTACGACTTCTCTTGAATCAGTAGTTTTGCCAGTTTTTGGTTGATGATCGCTAGAAACCCTCAAGTGAGAGAGGAAGTGATTATACTCACAGAATGTGCATCCGGATATCTTGCAGGGTTAATGTTTGTTCATAAAAGTTAAGGTCTTGGTGACATCGAAAAGCACTGAATAGAGGTCAAAAGAAGTCCCTGCGGGTTCAGGTAGATCATATGCCCCACATTATTGGATCAATATTCAGAGGGATATAGCCATTTGTCTTTCAAAACAAGAAAAGTTGAAAATCAATTTTGAAATGGCCGATGCTAATTTGTCAGTGATGTCTACAACAGCAACTCTCTGCATACCATTTTGTTTGCCTAGTCCTGAAGAGCCCAGAGAAACAAAGAAAAAAAAACTCAAAATGAAATTTCAAGGATATTTGGACATTACCAAAAAAAAAAAGGCATTCTTCATGGAAACTTGAGGATAAATTCATCCTCACAAAACACCATCTGCTCATCCCACGATAACCTATCAAATTAAAACATGCAAATTACTTCAACAGTTTTCCTGCCAACAAGCCGAAACAACTCAATGTGGCCTGCAAAGTGCAAGACCATTATCTGCATGTGAAAATCATTACTTGCTCTGATTTAGGACTTTTTTTTTTCTTTCAATCACAGTATATCATTTGACTGATGTTTGCAGAACAAACATGTCACGTGTTACAGTGAAGGTGTCTGACATCAAAGTGCAAATGAACTACAGAGGAGTACAGCTTTAGAGATGGACATTATCTAACGAAAAACAACAGCTCACACAGAAACACGTTGTGCAACAACCGGAGTCCAGGGCTTGCAGACTGAATGGCAAAGTGGCATCAATGGGCTGCGATTACAGCAGCTATTTGGATGTCATCATCACCCTCTGCACCACTTAACCTCCGAGGACACTGTTGAGTGTCTGACCTCTGACCATTTCTTGTTGCAACTGCATTGTTTTGAGCTGTTACTGGGGAGATTAGATTTCCTTTGTGTAGCTATTTTTTTTTAGTCCAGTTTACATCCCTTTATCTGCACTGTGATATTTTGCATTTTTCTGCTTAAAATGACAATAAAAAAGAAACATTTCTAATGATCCTGCAAGCACTGACAAATCGTCATCAGACCATCCCAGCGTTCATAGAAACATCTAGTTTAGGACAGCAGGGATGCTGAAAAAAGCTGGAAGAGACCAAGGAAAGAAGAATCTAGTTGGTTTAATGTGCATCTCTGAGTGAATTGAGAGGGGGAAAAAAAACAAAAAAAAAACATCCAGGCAACACCAGCATCAAGTGGTCCAAACCTTTGCATTCATTGGCCTGCCAGCCTCTGTGTTTTGTCTGACTAGGTCACTTCATAGAAGAGGGAGAAGTGTGTCGGGTGTATTACTGTTTTGTTTGGGCTTGTTGGGTGTGGCTGGGTGTTCTCTCTCTGAGGGCAGTGCATGATAAGCCCTTTTAAAAAGGCTATTATAATTTTCAGCGATATCCTTTCTATCAAGGAGCAGATGGGCGAGAAATGAGAATTGAAATTCATTAGGAATCTTCCCTTTGTCACACATGCACGCCTGGCCATGTGCACAGCACTCAGCTCTTAGTGGGTGATCCATCATGACACAGAGACAGGTCAGATGTTCCACTGGCTAAACACAAATGTCATGATCAGCGGGCTTTTGGGTTTCTTTATGTCTGTATAACAGCAAATATGACATGATATGATGCCTCTTTTCTTAGGAGCATGCTTCACATGCTATCACATACTCTTAAAAAAAAAAAAAAAACCTGAAGCTATAACAAACTTCTAGTGACAGATAAGTCTCCATCTCTATTTTTTCTTAAAGAGTTAGTGAGCAGTCACAGCAACAGGGAATCAAGTCCTCCCAGTTGAGATGTCAGATGCCACCTAGACACTACATTTCTAATCAAAATTGAATTACTGCATCAGAGCCTGGAGAATCCCCTTCAGTAACAGTTACATTGTTAGCCCGTGCCTGGTTGGAGCTGGTGTGATGCTAGCCTGGTGCCAGGTGTAGAAGGCGACCTCAACTTGAAGACAGTGAGTGGATCAATGCCAGGCAGATGTTTGTGGTGTCATTGTGCTTGCCAGTGCAAACTGCAGTAAGATGTTACATCTTTTTCCACTTTCGTTTACCTTAGGAGATTAATTTGTCAAAGCAAAACAAGAGACTTCTCGCCAGAACATGAGAGTTGTATTTAAGGAATGTTTTCAGACTGGGCAGATGAGTAGCTGGAAGTAATGTACCTTGTCAGAGAGCATGCTTGTTTGGGGATTTACTTTTTTGGAAACCTTCTTTAGCTACATTTTCACTGAGCAGTAAAGCTCAGGTTTGCCCAAAAACCAGAAATAACCATGACCAAAAACAAACAGGAGAAATCAGTCAGGTGAAAACAGTACAAACCAGTAGGGAGCAAGGGCAAGACAGAACAAGATATACACATAGGACTTAACGAGACACAGGTGCAAACAATCAGGCCAGATGGGAACAAGGGAAATCAAGCGAAAACTAAAACACAAGGACACAGGCTTTCAAAATAAAACAGGAACATTAACCCAAAAACTGAGAACTCCATAGTCACCAAGAATTGATCAGTTTAGTTGATTTTTTTTTTTGTGAGCAATGCATTGAAATGGTATTTTTTTTCTTGTTATATTGAGACACCATAAAAATGTGAAACTCAGGAACTCTGGTTCCTGTACTCACAATACTTGCTTTAAAATGCCCAGACAGAGACACCGGTCAAAATCACAACACTGAAAACTGACTTATCTGTTGCTGATCAGAGTCACAAGCTTCTACCACAGAAAGCTCTGAATTTTAGTTTGAGCTTTTCTGAAAATCCAGCAGGATTCTGGACCTTGTTCAGAGAACAGTCCCCTGTGAAGTGTTGTGAAAAGAAGAAACACTGGAAAAAACAAATCACATCCACTGTACAATGGTTGGTCAAATTTCCCTCAAACCTTAAACACATTTCAATGAAGGCAAGTTGGAAACAGCAGATCAGTTGGGATGGAAAGCATATCCCTGCTGCAGTCGTAAACGTCTGATTTTATTATGACCACTGAATGTCTTCCGGGAACACACTATTTGTAGAATATGATCATACAATGAAATTCTGCCCTGAATCACTCCAACGAGCCAATGAAAGAAAAGAAAAGGTCCTAAAGGAAATCCTCGCTGTGAAACTTGAGCATTTTGTGTGTAATTGTGCACACAAACACAACAAAATCCATTTTCTTAGTTTTTTGAGCCTTTAGTCCTGTCATATCATAATAACACTGTAGATAAGTCAGAAAACATACATCAAAATATTTCAATTTTTAACTGAAGTATCTAAACTTTTGAGGTTACTGTTAGTCTCTAAAATGAATCACAGACAGTACGGCTACATGCACATCTAAATCAAGCTATTGGCAACAATCTGGCTATGGATTAAAATGGAGTTTCCCAGAAATCCAAGTATACATGCGCAAGAAGACAATCTATTATTGAGTGAGGTGCGTTCGACTCCGTGACTCTAGGTGGTGCCACACGCACTTTTGTGTTGGCGTTCTTCCGGTTAGTTCTTTGTTGTTTGTCTTCTTCTCTTACTGTCTTGATATTCTGGCTTTCGGTGTGTCGTCACTTCTGGAGGTGGAGTCCCAGGGCAGTCACATTATCTGGCACTAATAGCTGGATCTCAAGAACTTCAGTTCAGCTCGACTAAAGCCTGGCTAAGGTGTATAGCGCTACAGGGCTTTTAAAAATTCGATATGGGTCAAATTAAGGCAACAATTCGACTTTCTGTTAGTGCATGTAAACGTAGGCTACTGAGTGAAACAGGACAATCTAAATGTGACCGTCAACCAAGCTTCTCCCACTTCTTATCGGCATTCGAATGGTAACGTTTTATTTTCATTTTAAAAGACCCAAGTAACATGACCAGAGTTCTGCGTGTCTATGCAAATGTATGCTAACGTCCTTTTACTATACTGCGTCCCCACAGGGGACCAGTGTTCATTTTTCTTAAGGACTACCAAACTGCCCAAAGCAGGAGTTTGAAAGTGATTGGTACTTCTGTTCCGTTGGGGTCATCACCCAACGATTGCTGATTGGCATGTCACATTGCCAGTGGCCTCTTATTTTCAGAGAATAGAGTTCCTTTTTGGAGGAAAGTGTACCTCCGCCTCCTTTTTCTCTTCCTCCTGTTTTAGATCCTCCTCCTGGCAGCTTCATTGAGAGAACTGTAATCCCTGCTTGGGGGGCAGTGTGCCGTCTGTGCTGATAGCATTCAGAGGGACTTGTAGCTCCCCAGTGGACCCACTACAGAGGAGGCCGCATGGTGCTACTGGCTGGGTGCTGGGCATACAGCGTGTGGCACAGGCGGATTAGCCCCCGCCCCAACCCTCCCTCCCCCCATTCTGCACCAGCCTTCCTCAAACAACCAGCCCTCTCTGCCGAAAAAGAGACGCAGCAGGCTGGTAGAGGCAGATTACACATACGCACAGCAGCTCACGCATATTCTTTTCCTTAAAATCTTTAATTCCCCTGTGACGTTTCTATGTGTCAAACCTCAGACCTCCTGCCCCCACAGGCCCATGTGCCATCACTGAGCTCGGGATTAGGACCTTGATTTTTCTTTAAGACTTGAGTGAATTTTAATACCATATACCTTACATTTAAAGGTTTACCAGGAAGACTCGTGAAATGAAAGCTTACCTTAATTGTACCAGCTTCATTTTGACAATCAAGCAGTCAATAATTAGAACAGAAATCAAGAATGATCAAGCTCTTGACTGAAGAATAAGTGAACATGTACTTTCCTGACTCCCTGTACTTGGACTCTTTTTTTTGGCTGTTCTTTCAAAGAAAATAACATCCAAACGGAAATTTGCGACGTAATTACACATCAGCGTGGAGATGGCTGTTTAATGTATTGCATCTTTGATCATCTACAAGTCAAGTAGAGTTTTTAAGTCAGCTTGCACGCCACTAAAATACCTGTACACCCAAACTTATCGTTTGGTAATATCAAAGCCAAATGGGCAATTAACATGCACGTGCTTCAGAGCAAACTAGATTCATTTATTTTCCATACCGTGAGGGAGCATGACAGCATTGATAACAGCAGCAAGTCCATTCTTCCCGAGCTGAGCTAGTGTGAAGAATGAATGTCAAGGGAAGTAGTCCCATTGATCCACTGCCAGTAGAGACCATCTAGTCTTTCATTATGTTAAGCAGCGTGTTAATTAGAAATCAATCTTCCCCCTCTGCTCCATGCAGCACTGCTTCCCACCACTTTGCCAGTCTCCCTCCACCAAGAATCCCTCCCCACCAGCTATGGTGGAGCACCAGCTTTGACTGATTTCAGCGCTCTTTTACTTAGCTGGCCATCATCTGTAACTCTCATGCCAAGAAAGAGTGGGGCACAGAGAGGAAAACAGCGAGGCACTTCCTCTCCATCTCCCAGGACATTTTTGTATTCTTGAATTAATTTGCCAAATTGGATTCAGATTCAGCCCAAAGCAGTTAGCATCACGTCTTTTAACTTCGTGCAAGTGCAGTTACATACAGTATTTTTAAGATTTCGCAAGTTCAGTTGGCAGTGAGTGTCAAGTTAGTCCATGTTAGCACACATTTAATGCAATTCAGTTAAATTGAATAGCGCCAAACAAAGTAATCTCAAGGCACTTCACACAGAAAGCATTTAATACATTCCAGTTATATGCAAATTATACTCCAATTCAATCCAATTTGTTGTGACTAACGCAACATCCAATTCATGATTCATAACATAATCCATTCCAATCCAATCAATAATCATATTCATATCAATAATATCATATTAATATACTATTAATCCTATTCATAATCCAACTAATAATTATAATGATTCTAATTTAAAATCCAATTCAGAATCTAATTTATTATCCAAATTATGATCCTATTCATTCTTATTCAAAAACAAATTACTTCCAATTGATTCAAATCTCACAATGTGAAATGCAAAACACGCAGTGTTATGACTCAACCAGACACTTGGCCTTTGACCCCAGTTTATTTCATCACAAAACCTAAAATGTACCTTTTGGAGAAAAAAAAAAGACTCCCTGTATGCATTAAATTTATGTTTTGGTTTTTTCTTCACCACCGTGAGTCACATCTGCTTGATGTTTGGACAAAAACAAGTGTTGTGATGGTCAAAAGCTACTTTGTTAGCAAGGAAAGGTAGGAAGGAAGAGTCTGGGGGAAATGCTGTGAAGCAGCGACGGACATACAGTACAACGTAAAGTGAACCATTATTTATAATGACAGTTCACTTATTCATGTTGGCACTGATATGTGAGACTGTGGAATTATGGTTTGGCCCACAGTCAGTCTGGAATACTGGAAGAATCTTGAGGCTGCATGTGTGAATGTGCTTCCGTGTCCACATACGCATGCATTTTCACCACAGTAGTACGTGTTAACAGGCAGAGCAGCTGGCTTTGCAGAGACGTGTGGCCAGATGTTTCACGGCAGTAGATGCAGGTTACGATATCCACAGCTGGACTAAGTGGGCCTAATTTTGTCCATCAGGTTGAAAATGGCAAAGCAAATGTTCTCTTTTATTACAGAACTGCCTGTGATGGAAATGGGGGCATTTCTGCCACTTTTCTGCAAATGGGTGTCCTGGGAGAAAAAAAACAATCTTTGTTTCGAGTCCATGATGTAGGTATTGGTAAGCTGACCAGTAACGATTCAAACCCAACAGAAAGTAGGCTCCTCTTGGTTTTATGGAGCAGTTCAAAAGTCCAGGTTTATACTCTGATAAAAACTGCAGTTTGAAGTGTCAACTGATGAGGATAGCGAAGAAGAGGGCAGGTCCTCCTGGTGCTAACTTATTCTCTTTCATCTTGTGAACCTTAATCAATCTGGAATATGTAATACTGGAAAAAACAAGGATGAAAATTCAGAAAAAAAAATGCAATCTTTTTTGGGAAAATATATAATACTTTTTAAAAAAATATATGAAAAGATTCCCTTTTTAGGCTATTTCATCTCAGTCGGATATAATTCAGTAGGAGCAGCGTGTATCATTTTAATAAAACATGACTAGGTGGCCTCAAGACACTGACATTTATTAAGTTTGGTCTATTACACTCCTTGGAAGTGGGGTACGGTTTATGCTGTGTTGAAAAACAACAGCTCATCTTTCCTTTTTGGCTCTTGTATAAGTGGCATTTGAAGCCGCATTCTTCTGCACTGTAGCATTTATTTGTGGTTTTCTTCACTCGCAGCACAGTTTTATGTAATGCACACTTTACACTGAAAATCATCTTGACTGTTTCTTAATCATAGTCAGCATACCTGATGCTGCATGCAAAATATTCAAGCCATCACGTTTTGCTGCTCATTTCATTTGTGATGTACTGATAGAAGTTTAGATACAGCCTTCAAAAGTTCAGTACTTAGAAGTCAAAAGAACCGTCACAAGATGTATCGTCTTAATTTAGCTCTGTTGAGATGCTTTCACATGCTGCAAGGAGGTGATTTAGTCGTTATTTGTTTTGGGACCAGCCTTCAATCAAAACATCAGCAAACTGATGTTGCTATTGCTGACATTTCCAACACCGTCACCAGAGAAAGTTTGCACCAGCTTAAAGAGGGCCATCGTTCTTCTGGTACTTGAGACGTTATACTGATATCAGCTTTCTCACACTCATAAGGATGCAGCTTTTTAAGAAGCCGAATGTGCAGTACATCAACACCCCAGCCAGTCTGATCCCTCAGCAGTTGCCTTTTTGATCCACCGATACAATGTCATCTCCACTGCCTGCCACTATGTCAGCATACACACCTTGTAAATACCACCATCTCAATCAAAATGCTTTATAAAAAAAAAAGATAGATCTGCAGATCTATCTGCAGATATATATTTGAGTTCCTTGCACACAGAACTCAGTTCACACTGTCTCACATGTGATGTGATACTAGACAAATATCTGTACCCTAACCCCTGCCTGTTTACTTTGTGTACACACACACAGATACAGTCCTCAGGTTAAAGAGAGAACCGGATTTATTCCTACTCACTTGATCACAGAAGAGTATCAAAGAAATACAGGACATCTGTATCTTCTTTATACAGTTTTGTTCTCAAAAGTATGATTAAATTGATCCTTTACGCTGTAGTTCAGGGTACAGGTTGCTTACGCGGAGTATATATATAGCAGATCTCCTGTTTGGGGGTTAAAAAAATAAAGAAAAAATGCTTCCTTATCTTCAATTATATAAAGAAATAATTTCCTTTGTCAATGATGAAAAAACATTGTTACCATTTTCAGAATACTGGATCGTGCATTCTATGAAGTTTGTCTTTCATATATTTCTCTTTTTATCTTGTAGCTTTATTTTGACTTTCCTGACATCTCATATATCAAACATTTATTCAGACATAATTTTTTTTTTTTTTTTTTTCAAATATTTTTTTATTCCTGAGAAGAACGCAAGTTTGGGAGGCAGATTGAAGGAGGAAAAGGGATGGAGGTCACACAGACTAAGCAAACTGAGCACTGTACTACAAAGCAGGATTTATTATTAAGAGAGTTAGAGGAACATGTGAGACGTAAATCAATTGTAGGTCTATTATCAGATAGTAATGAGTGTACACTTTTGTTAGGGATGAATGACATGAATTGAAAACATTTTGAGTTCCAACACAATATAAGTCTGCAGCATAACAACCATTACTGTTAACAAAGAGTTTAGCCAGACAGTGGCGGAATATTTTTAGCCTCACAAGACTCATTCAATTATTGGCAGTGTCATAAGTTCTGGTGGAGAATCTAAATGCAGGAGATCATGAGTGGTCAAGAGTGTAGAAAAATATTTGAACAAAAACACTGTACAGGCAAGAATTCCTGAAATAAAAATAAATAAATAAAAAGGGACCTCACACAGAACACAAAAACACGCAAAGAACCAGACTTTTCAAAATAAAACAGGAAACATGTTAAACAAGACCCAAAGCAGAAAACCAAGAAAGCACAAGAATTGAAAACACAACCGAAACAGAAAACCCTCGACCCTGACCAGTACTGTGGATAGGATCCATACAGACAAACTTTACATGTTTGTTTATGTTTGACTGTAACACGTGCATAAAATCCTTAAGTCTTTATTTATTAATTAACAAATATCAGGCACACTACTGTCAATAGTTACACAGTGAAGAGAAGCAAACTATCATTAATATCTAGGTATTGATCCAGTTTTATGGCAGCAGTGGCCATGAACTCTCACCTTTCATTTTGCATCCACTGACATTAGTTAATTTTAGTACACTTTTTGGACACATGCAAAGATAAAATGACTGTGGTTTGCCTGTAGCAGCACGGTCCGCAATATCACTTAAGTGGAATAACATTTTTGAGTCTCGTCGGAGGTTTAATATAGAAAATTGTTCTCATTTTGGTCCCGAAAGCAAGTTTATGCTCATTACCCTTTAACGAAAGCCCTTCGGGTTGATTTAACTCCTGATTTTTTCCTTAAACAAAGGCTCACCTCTTAAGTTTTTGGAGACACAAATCTGGTTCCCTTCAAACCAAAGTGCGTCACCGTGGCAACTTGATGTATACTGGAAACTAAATCTGTCCTGGTGCAGAATATGTTCAAGATAGAAGAGTGAAACATGCAAAAACGTTGCCTCCTGACTGATAAATGTTTCTTAAAAAAAACCACACATCTTTTTTTACTCCTGTCTCTTTCAGAATAAAACCAATCCATCTGGCTTTAGCTGAATTAAAGATATTTCAAGGTCTTGCTCATCTAGAAGTGATAACTCTGAAGCATGTTCATGTTAAGTTTTATTTATTCATTTTTGCCTTGATAAAATAATCACATAACAACAGCTTCCTTTCACCCGAAAATTAATTGCATCCATACTAAATCCTTTACCTGATGTTTTTAAAATAATGAGTCAGTGGACATCTAAAATTCCTTTTCCTTTTAGTTACGTCTTTTTTCCTCTACAGAAAATGAACTCAAATATGTACAGTAATTTGACTCGCTTTTTGAAATCGGTTGGTTGGTGTATGAAATGTTATAACTAATCAGAACGTATGCTGACAGAAGGATTAGCTATGAAAAAAATTATGTGAAATTCATTGAATTAAGCAGACCCAAAAAGAACAATGCCACTTTTTTCAAAATAGACTTGAGAAACACCAACGTTTTCGAAACATGTTATGGTTGTGATTAAATTTGCTCACCTCTAATGGCCCTTTTCCACTAGTACTTACTCAGCCCGACTCGGCTCGTCACGCCTCTACCCGCCTCTACCCGTTTTGTCCCCGTTTGTTTTTCCACATCCAGGGGAGAAGTGGGCAGGTTGGGGTGAAGCTGCTGTGACGTACTCGATTGCGCAACCGCTTTGTTCAAGTTGGCGCTGATCAGAAATCAGATGGAGCCGCGAGCGGCTGAGAGTAAAACAGCCCGTCTACATCCCTTTTTTAATTCTCTCGTCAGCCACCAGGTTTATAAACATCTGCACCTCAGAGTTGGATCACCAAACAGACGTTTTGCGCTTTATAATAAAATCGCCGCGAGCCACTCTCGCGCTAACTCCCGCTTCCTGATTCAAACGTCTGACGGCCCCGCCCCCCGACCAATCAGTGTCGCGGAGTGTGATGACGGCCCCGCCCCCCGACCAATCAGTGATGCGGAGGGTGGTGACGTCAGAAACAGTCCCGGGTCAGCCCGGTTAGAACCTCGCCAGAATGGTTACAGAAAAAGTATCTGCTTGGAGCGGCTCTACCCGCCTCAGCCCCTAGTGCAAAAGCGCAAGACGGGGCTGTGGCGGGTAGAACCGAGCTGAGGTGGTACTAGTGCAAAAGGGCCATAACTCTTGCTGTAACATATAAAGTCCCTTATCATATTGTCCTCTGTGACAAGGAAAGTCCAAACCTTATTAGGGCTATTTCCTGTTGTCCGTTTACTGTGTTGCTTTACACTGAAGTTATGTTTTAGTGTGACTAATTTTCTGTGATTTCCAGTATTCTTAGTGAAGTAATTTCCTCTTTTTTATTTCTATTTATTAATATTATATTATTATGAATGGAATCTCCTACTCTGTGGTGTGCTGTCTGGGTCTTATTGCAACACTCCACACACTTAAGCAAATCAGTTAAATCTTTCGTCTCTCTCACAATTTGAAAATCTGTTACAATTTTAAAACACTTTAAGATATATTTAATGTCAGGGTTAGTCAAACCAGATCACCCGGATTTATTGAACCCTCTCCTTAGTACACGCCCCAGGGACCAGACAGAGACAACAAAAGAGGCAGTGAGTTTAAACAAACTAGCTGACAGCTTGGCCCGATTACCCGTGTCCTGTTTCCTGTTACACCAACTCTCGGTGGAGCAGGTGAAATGCAAGAGAGAGAGTTGTGCAACAATGTTGTGTTCATCGAGTGTGTGTGCTCTCTTACAGTATATACTGTACAGTTCCTTATATTTTGCTTTGCAAGACGTTTTGCCATGTATGGAGGTGTCTCTGTATCTATGCATGGGTGTGTTTCATATCAGTGAGCTTGTCAAAAAGGTTGTTAAAATATAGCCGTACAGACATTATTTTTGAGTGTGTCCTTCTCTGAGTGGAGTTTTGTTTGGGTTTTGCCCAGTGTTTGAGGCTGACTGGGCTTTCAGTATTTTCCTACATTCCTTTTCTCGGAGGAATGTGCACGCGCTTGCAGCTTTCTTCTGTAAATGTATTTATCTGATGTTATGACTTTTCAGATTCAAGACTCATATATTAAACCACCCATATTTTGAGTTTGTTAGCGTTTTCACAATGTTATGACAGTGTAAAAAGAAAATAACTTGAAGCTTTTTAAACTTTTATTTTTTCCCCGCCGTGTAGAACACATGGTGTTGATCATAAGGACAGCTCACTCTCCGGTCCTGGCAGTCACCACCCTACAGAAGGAAAAAGTCACAGTGTTGCTGAGCTCTGTTATAATGTAGCCCTTTATAGCAGTCACCTATCATTGATCTAATAATGGACAATGTTTAGGGAGTGTAATGCCTTTAAATGGCTTGTGATTAGTAATTAAACAGGATTGATTGTTTCATTATGTTTCATTTTTTTTAGCTGTTTTACACCCAGCTCTTCCTAATGATTGTCTCATCGAATTACATTTCTGTGAGACCTGATGCAGACAAAGTTGAAACAGCGTTAAAAAAAACCCTGATTAAGCCTGTCATGGCAGAAATAATGCTCACAAAAGAATATGTATGCTGGGATTTGCTACCATAGTCCAACTTAATTAAAGAGGGGGACCTTCGATTTGTCACAAAATCATGTCCTTCCTCTGTAGTTACACAGTTTATTGTGAAAGCAGACCCAAAGGAGGCACGTGCATGTATTAAAAGCAAAGATTAAAAGCAACTGGAGACACAGCATCCTTGGGGTGCAGCATTCCTTCTCTGTGAGACCACGGAACGGTATTTATTACACTACATTTAATCATGTAGCAGGTGCTTTATTTGTATTCAACCCAAAATACAAGTGCAAAAGTCCATATGGGGTAATTGTAGGTGTCAGATTCTTACCTTGGCAAAGAGCTGGGGATTGAACCACTGACGTTCCACAGCTTCACCATCCGTGGGTGTAGAGGTATAGTCATCAGAGAGCATTCCTCCCTGCAGCGTTGGACTTTGACAAACTTGTGCTTGACCAACCCTGCAGACCTGCATTGTCTGGTGTCTTCCTCAGTTAATCGTTCATTACTGGTTATTTTAATTTTATAGATGATTCAAAATGTACAGTATATACCACATATCCTATCGAGAGCTTGCTTAAATTAATTGGATTGTTTTTAAACTTACTTTACTACAACCCCTCGTGCAATTTTGGAGTCATCACTCTTAGAGGATTTCCATTTGGCTGTTTCCACAAAAGTCCCCAGTAACACGTGCTGTACCTCCGGTTATCCCCCTCTCCATTTTCTGGACCCGTTTTCTTCTCATTCAGGGTCACAGAGGTCTACTGGAGCCTGTTCAAGCTTTCCTCTGGTGACAATGTACATCCTAGACAGGTTACCGGTCCATTGCAGGGCCCTCTGGTTATTATGAAAGCTTGAATTCTTTGAGGCACCAATTTTACAAATGAACAGCATATGTTTTATTAATCACGTTCCAAATTTATGATACAGCTGTGGACAGATTGGCTTTGCAGGATGGATCCTCATGTAGACTGGTAATTCATCAGTGAATATCACTCTCACATGGTTTTTATGTACGTAAATCATTTTTTCTTAGGTGTGTTCGGTCATCAACTACGTTTTATTGACCTTTCATTTTGATGTGCATTTTCTAGTAACACATTACTGTTGCTTTGAGTCTCCAGTCCTGATGCTTCCATGTTTCCCTTTTAGAGCATTATTCATTTTGTTTGTTCCTGCTCCAGAATTTAGTCATCGAGGACTGGGAGCAGTCAACGTCTTTTATCACACTCTGTGCTGAATTACCTTCTTGAATGAGTTTTACAACCTGTCCCACTGTTTTAGCAGATAGCTCTGTTCCAAAGACCTTATTTCTGGTCAGCCTGGTGCAACACCTCATTATAAATGTACAAGGACACTCTTTACAAGCAGCCTAATTCGTATATTTAGACTTCAATGGGTAAATGTTGAAACACAAATTGCAAGTGGGATTGAATTTTTCTTTGGTCTTGATCTGACAAAAAATGAATACATTCCATCAGTTTCGTTTTATTTATATATATATATATATATATATATATATATATATGTATACATACATATGCATACACTTCATTGTTTATTATACCTTAATTAACTTATTCTTAGAATGGTGGTCGAATCTCTTTTCCAGAGGTTATGCATTGATTTGAGAGAGGTGTATTTAATGGAAGTCGTATGAAAGCATTTTGTTACTAAGATTTAAAAGTACAGGCAACTTTTGTGTGCAGAACCATTTTACAGATTAGCAGCAAATGGAGACTGTAATGCTACATAAATGACCAAACAAGAAAGAAAGGGTTTCTAGAGCACAAAGGCTTTAGTTGTACCTTGGAGCATTAAGGGAACATTTTCTGAGGGTTCTTTGTGTGGAGAAAATGTTTAAAGATTGAATTTCGGATGCATCATTTGAAATCGCCTCAATGAAGTAAGTGTGATTTCGATGCAGATTATGTGTGAGGAGCTGGGAGGTCAGCTTTCAGGTAGACAGCGATGGTTCAGATTCCCTTTTTGGTAAAGGGATGGAACCTCAAGAGAAAAACCTCAGCCAATAAAAAGCAGTGATCATGAAAGGGCCTGTAAACTGCTCTCAGACTTTAAAAATGTTTTTAGTTTAACAGACCTGTAAAAAGCTCACTGGCTGATAGGTCGTCTGTGATCTACTGTTTCACAGCAGCAGATGGCAGTGCCAGCAGGCCAGGATGGTGCCAGAAGGTT